>NC_069502.1:392886511-393205677 GCF_027579735.1 Bombina bombina | reverse complement strand
ACGCACAGTCAAAGATTCAATCACTGCCATGATAGGGCAGCACACCCCTCCAAAATCAAAAAGCCTAATCCATTTTCCTTTCCCTTTTTGATCCGTCTTAGACTTGCCTAGCCATATCAACAAGGCCGAAGAATTAACTACCACATCCTGCCTCTACAGACCACCTCTATCTTTTTGATTTGCCCCAATCAATTCTGATACCCTAAAAGCCCCAACAAACTCTAATACAAAAGCTGCCAGAAACAACAACTGTTCAAAATGCGAAAAAAAAACACCGGCAGAGATAAAACCACCTTCTGCAATAAAGAAAAAACCAAAGGACGCCTCTGATCCGGCCTCCTTCTTCCTTTTACAATTCTCTTAACTGCCATTTGAACACCAACATTTTTCGTTAAATCCTCCCAACCTAACAGCTTAAACAAAAAAGAAAGGGCTGCCACATTCCTCAAAATAACGGAACGAGACAAACCATCCAATTTCGACTCCTCGACCCAATCCAACAAACAAACCATATCACCTCCAACAGAATCATCAAACTCTTCGAATCTAGCTAACCACTGCATCCACACCACCATGTCAGCTTTCAAAGTTCCTGGAGCTAAAGCTCCCCCTGCTAACCTCAGCAACCTAGGAAGCTCAGCTGCCACATATCTTCTGGGCAAGGAATTCCTTCCACCTCCGCCTCTGGCGCCACCTCCCGAAACCGCTGCTACTGAAAACGGGAAAGAGCATCAACCACAACATTCTCCACACCAGGAACATGAATTGCCCTAAAACACACCTTGTGTCTCAAGCACTCCAGAACAAACATTCTGAGCAGGCCACCACTGGTTTGGAACTGGAAGATGATTGATAGCAAAGACCACCCCCATATTGTCTGAATGAAACACCTTCCTGTTCCCAAGCAATTCACCCCACACTTTGACAGCCACCACTAAAGGAAACAGTTCTAGGAAAACCAGGTTTCTTGTTAAGCCTGCTTCCACTCAACTCAAAGGCCAGGCCCCAGCAGCATCTGTAAGAGATATAACACCTCATTCGAAACCTCCACTGCCTGCCCCATAGATCTACCATTGAATTCGGCCAAAAAAGCCCTCCTCACCCTGAGATCCTCCTTCACCTCTTGAGACAAACGAATCCGAAAATGGGGAAGCTTAACCCAAACAGTTGCCAAAGAATCTCCTACAGAAGATCCTCCCCACTGGAATTATCCTACACGCAAAGTTCAGCTACCCCACCAGAGACTGCATCTCCTGCAGTTTCTTTCTAGTTAAAGTCCCACAAATTGTCTCCTCCAAGTCCACCAGCTTATCCTCCAGTAACCTACACTCCATCAACTCCCTGTCAATGCAAATTCCAAGAAAACTTAAAACTGTGGAAGGGCCCTCAGTCTTCTCTGAAGCCACTGGGATTCCAAAGTCCCCAGCCACCTCTAAGAAAATATTCATCAACTTCTGACAAGCCATTGATCCCACCGGACCCACAAACAAGAAGATATCTAAGTAATGAATTACCGAAGATAACCCAGATCGCTGTTTCACAACCCACTCCACAAAACAGCTAAACTTCTCGAAGTAAGTGCACAAAATCAAGCAGTCCATCGGAAGATACAAATCCCCAAAGAAAGCATCCTGGATGTAACAACCCAACAGATGATGACACACAGGGTGAACCGGAAGAAGCCTAAAAGCCGCCTCCACATAAACCTTGGCCAAAATAGCCCCATGGCCTGCATGCCTGACCAAATCCACTGCTCGATCGAAGGATGCACACCACCGTGAACTCAGGATCAATCTGATCATTCACTGAAGATTCCTTTGGAAAAGATAAATGAGGAATTATCCTGAATTGCCCAGGTACCTTTTTCGGAACAACCCCCAATGGAGAAATCCTAAGATTCTCCAAAGGGGGCTCCCTAAATGGACCAGCCATTCTTCCTAAAGTCACCTCTTTTTCCAACTTTGCAGCCACCACTTCAGGAAATTCAGACGCTAACCTCAAGTTACCAGAAATCCTAGAACCGCCACCTTCAACAAAGGGGATGCGGAAACCCGAACTGAACCCTTATAACAGCCCCGCATTACCCCTCTGCCTACCGTACTGACTTAGCCACGGCGCCATCCTTTCTACCCTTACCGGCATCCCTGCTCGCTGTAACCAAACCCCCTTTTCCTCCTGCTTTTTTTTTTTTTAAGCATCTGGAACCAGGGTGGGTAACTCCACAATAGGAACATTCATGCTTGTATTTACAAGCGTTTCCGAACTTACATGACCCTTCATTAAATTGAAAGCAGTAACCCTTTCTAAGGGCCACTGCCATTGTTCCTGCCACCGTTCCACTCCCCCCTCCAGTTCCACCTCCCTGAAAGGACTGCCCCGATCACAATGGAGTCATTAACTCCAGCCATATCCCCATATCCCTATTGTCCAATCTCATTTCTGGATTCACCGCCATTCGCTGTCAAAATTGCTCATCATACTTCCACCAGGCTAAACCCCTATAAGTACGACATGCCCCCGCTACCTCATCCAAATAACAAAATAAAGGCGAACACAATTACGGGTTCTTCTCACCAATAAAACTTGCCAATATACAAAAGGCCTTGGACCAATTTGCCAAAGTTTTGGTGCCTCTTACTCCTTTCTTCCTCTTCCTTTATTCCTAGCTCCACTTTTGAATCCTCTTTGATATCAATAAATTGATCTAAAGGAAGCAGTGAGAAAATCTCCACAAACCCTTCCAAATCTTTTCCTTAACTTCTTTTGCAAGGTGGATTCCCAAAGGGACCACAGAGCATAAACACGGGCGCCTAAAAGACTCCTTCGATATCTTCAAAGAAGAACCACCACTACCAGCTGTACCCGCACTGACACCTACCGGCTGCACCACCACCGCCACCTCCTGCAGAGCAACAGTAGCCGTCCCACTGAAAGTTATTAAAACACTCCCGTGTCCAGGTGTAGTGCCTCCGCCTCCAGCCATGCCTGCACACTCCTTTCCTCTTTCTAACTGCGCCACCAATTCTTTCAAACTCTTCAAAACAGACTCAGACCTATTCTCACCAGATGAACTTCCCCCAGGCACTGAAATTCCAGCATTCCTCTCACCTGTCTGTCCTAGTGTCATATTTCCTCCTTCACCAGCCTTCAATCCAGATCCACTTCCTCTCTTGCTGGCCTCCACTCTGTGTTCCACTCTTCTCCCGCAGGAACTTATTCGCTCCCTACTCCTCCTAGGCTCCGGAGACCTCAACCTCCTGTTCAGACCCCTCCTCTCAGAATTGCCATCTAACGTGCCCCAAATTGGAGACCTTTCCCCCACCTGACGATTGTGGGCAACCAGAGGTGACCGGGATATTACCCATCGCCGTGATACTGGAATCCTGCTCCTTCTCTCCTGTCTCATCTTTTCTCTGGATCGAACCTGAGACTGAGAGGATGAAGTGCCCTTGTTACCCACCACTGAGCTCCCGTCCAGCCTATTATCTACCCTAACTCCCCTCTCTACGCTACTCCCCCCTCTCAGACCCCCTAGCCCTTTCATCCACTTTTCCCGGTACCAAAGCTCTCAAAAGCTGAGACAATGCAGCCAAGTCCCCTACCTGGTCTGCCATCACAGGTCCAGCCACAGAAGCCGCCTCCTCCTTGGCAAAATCACTGTAGGTGTCCTCTACCCACAGTGAGTCACCCTCCTGGTCCAGAGCTGCCGCCATTGCTCACATGCCATCATCCCCTGGCGGGGAAAGTCCATCTTCCACACTGACCTCTGCAAAAAAAAAAAAAATACATTAGCATGTCTATCTACATTTCTATTGCCTTCTAGGCCTCTACTCCCCCATTTGTCCTACCGCTTTGCCCAATTCTGCCCCTCCCTCTCATATCCCCCCTGACTCCTACCAAGACTCCTTAAACTCCTGATACCCCTACCAATCCTCACACCCGCTAGCCTCCAACCTCACCCCATCCATACTACTTAATTCCCCAGCACTCCTCTCAATCCGTATCTCCTCCCCTCCACAGCCTTATATTACTCTCCTCTGCTGCAACTCCAGTGACACTGTCTCCCGCTGATCCCTAAGGCTCCCTTGAGCCGTTTCTGCCCCTGCTCCTGCCACTTCAACCCTCCGATAACCAGGACTCCCCTGAGCCGTATGCGCCACTGCTCCTGCCAGTGCTTCTTCCCTATAAGTGCCAGGCCTCACACCTGCACCCGGTACCGCTCCTGACAATTGACCTGCTGCGCCTCCCATTTCCAGCGCCGTCATCTGCTCTTCACCACCGACGTCAGTCGCCCTGGACCGCCGCCTCCTCTCGCTGTCACTCACCACCGACATGGAGCCCAATCGCTCCACCCGTCCTCCGGTCCTGCTCACACCTCTTGAGAGCCTCCCTGCATCACGCCTCCTGCTCCCTCAATCTCTCCTGGTCCCGATAGATGGGCTTAGCAGTTCAGGCAGGCGCGACCTCCTCTCACTCCGAGACGCCAACTCTGCCTGTTCTTCACCGCCACCCGCCGTATCTGCACCTCCGGCACTGCTGCCTGCACTACCATCCTCAATCCTCTGTTGCAGCCACTCTACGCCTCGCAAACGTACCAGCTCCTGCACCCTTTCCAATAACAATTGCACCTCCATGATGAGCTCCTCTTCCCGCTCAGCTTTTTTCCAGCTAAACTGCTAACAGCTTCCGCTGTCCCTCCCTTTAATCTCTTCCTACCTCTCCCAGCTCCACCCACTCTGTAGCTATAGTGGGGTCAAACACCCCTTCAGACAATTCTAAGTCCTGGTTGCCTATCTTCCCAAACAAAACAAAAATGTTTAGTTTTCAGCATAGCAAAAAAAAAATCCCTCTTTCAACTGCAGAAAAACATAAATGTACTATCCCTTCGTTTACTTTAAAAATTATGGCTTGTTTCCATATGAATATACTTTATCTAGTATTGTAATGTGTTTTTTGCTAATTATATTTTCAGTGAAAAAAATGTTTTGAAGAACAGTCAATACTTTTCTAACGCTCTACACTAAATATAATTATTTACAAATGAGTGCCACGAATGTGAGATACAGACCTCACAAAATAGCCGTAATTTGCAGTCAGCACCACCACTGTGATGGACAAGCCCATGTGATAGCCCCTCTCTGCACAGCACTTCCTGATAGCTAAGGACGGTGTTGTGTCGAATCTGGGGATCTATCAAAATCGGGAATCGCCAATTCCCGGAACCCCGCCCACACATCTCTAACCCGCCCACACATCTCTAGTATGCTAACACACACTATGCCTAACGCCCACCCAGGCTACCTCCCACTTCTACTAAACTCCACTCAGGATACCTCCCCATTCCTCCAAAATGCCACCCAGCTACGTTGGGACAGATGAGCCGTTACATATAAACACAATAAGTATAGGTGATATATTTAAATATGCTCTTTAAATATTATAAACGATGCCATATGCCACTTTATATAGTAAGTACAAAATACACGGCTAATAAATACCCTGCCTCGTACGTAACAAGCTGTCACAAATACTATGTTGTCAACATAGTAAATGTGACAGTGTTGTATCAGAAATGGTCCCCCTGTAGAATTCCGGGTCCTCGGCTCTTCGGCAAGAATCGGTACTCCGCCCCTCACCGCAGCTACTTCAATTCTCCTCCCACCTCATACATTTCCATATCCCATCTTGAAAGTTCAGTCTCCATGCTTGTGCATGAGAAACATCCCCTCCCTCGCCACTCTTCTATCGCAACAGCTTCTTCTGCTGATGTAATGCAGCTTGTCACACGCTCCCTGCTCCCTTCAATATGTCATTAGACAGCTCCTAATGCTCTTCAAAAATACCCCAATACATATTCTGCTGCATTTTTTTATGTTTAAAGAAACAGTTTGTCATATAATTAAAGATTAATAACAATAATGTGCATGAACGTTTACTACTTTTGTTCTTTGGATATCCTTTGTTCAAAAGACTTTATTAAAATACTGCAATACATATACTGCTGCAATGTTTATGTTTAATGTTTAAAGAAACAGTTTTTCATATCATCAAATAAAGATTAATAACAATAATGTGCATGGTTCTTTACTACTTTTGTTCTCAGGATATCCTTTGTTGAAAATACTTTATTGAAATACTACAATACATATTCTGCTACATTTTTTATTTTTTTATGTTTAAAGAAACAGTTTGTAACATCATCAAATAAAGATTAATAACAATAACGTGCATGGTTCTTTACTACTTTTGTTCTTTGCATATCCTTTGTTGAAAATACTTTAATGAAATACTCCAATACATATCATGCTGCAATTTTTTTTTCATGTTTAAAGAAACAGTTTGTGATATCATCAAATAAAGATTAATAACAATAATGTGCATGGTTCTTTAATACTTTTGTTCTCTGGATATCCTTTGTTGAAAATACTTTATTGAAATACTGCAATACATATACTGTTGCAATTTTTTTTTATGTTTAAAGAAGAATATCATCAAATAAAGATTAATATCAAGTATGTGCATGATTGTTTACTACTTTTGTTCCTTGGATATCCTTTGTTGAAAAGTCTTTATTGAAATACTCCAATACATATACTGTACTGCTGCTTTTTTTAGTGTTTTTTTAATGTTTAAAGAAACAGTTTGTAACATCATCAAATAAAGATTAATAACAATAATGTGCATGGTTCTTTACTACATTTGTTCTCCTGATATCCTTTTGTTGAAAATACTTTATTGAAATACTCCAATACATATTCTATTTCTGCTGCAATTTTTATTTTAATGTTTAAAGAAGACTATCATCAAATAAAGATTAATAACAATAATGTGCATGGTTCTGTAGTACGTTTGTTCTCTGGATATCCTTTGTTGAAAATACTTTATTAAAATACTCCAATACATATTCTGCTGCATTTTGTTTTATGTTTAAAGAAACAGTTTGTGATATCATCAAATAAAGATTAATAACAATAATGTGCATGGTTCTTTAATACTTTTGTTCTCTGGATATCCTTTGTTGAAAATACTTTATTGAAATACTGCAATTCATATACTGTTGCAATATTTTTTTTTTATGTTTAAAGAAGAATATAATCAAATAAAGATTAATAACAAGTATGTGCATGATTGTTTACTACTTTTTTTCTCTGGATATCCTTTGTTGAAAAGTCTTTATTGAAATACTCCAATACATATACTGTACTGCTGTTTGTCATATCATCAAATAAAGATTAATAACAATAATGTGCATGGTTCTTTACTACATTTGTTCTCCGGATATCCTTTTGTTGAAAAGACTTTAAAGAAGACTATCATCAAATAAAGATTAATAACAATAATGTGCATGGTTCTGTAGTACGTTTGTTCTCTGGATATCCTTTGTTGAAAATACTTTATTAAAATACTCCAATACATATTCTGCTGCATTTTGTTTTATGTTTAAAGAAACAGTTTCTCATATCATCAAATAAAGATTAATAACAATAATGTGCATGGTTCTTTACTACTTTTGTTCTCTGGATATCCTTTGTTGAAAATACTTTATTAAAATACTCCAATACATATTCTGCTGCAATTTTTTTTATAATGTTTAAAGAAACAGTTTGTAATATTCACAAATAAAGATTAATAACAATAATATGCATGGTACTAATTTTGTTCCTTCGATATCTTTTGTTGAAAACACTTTATTGAAATACTGCAATACATATCATGCTGCAATTTTTTTTATGTTTAAAGAAATAGTTTGTAATATTATCAAATAATGATTAATAACAATAATGTGGCATGGTTCTTTACTACTTTTGTTCTCTGGATATCCTTTGTTGAAAAGACGTTATTGAAATGCTCCAATATATATTCTGCTGCAATTTTTTTTTAATGTTTAAAGAAACAATTTGTCATTTCGTCATATCATCAAATAAAGATTAATAACAATAATGTGCATGGTTCTTTACTACTTTTGTTCTCTGGATATCCTTTGTTGAAAAGACTTTATTGAAAAACTCCAATACATATTCTGCTGCATTTTGTTTTATGTTTAAGGAAACAGTTTGTAATATCATCAAATGAAGATTAATAACAATAATGTGCATGGTTCTTTACTACTTTTGTTCTTTGGATATCCTTTGTTGAAAATACTTTATTGAAATACTCCAACACATAAACTGCAGAAATTTGTATGTTAAATGTTTAAAGAAACAGTTTGCAAGAAGAGAGGAGGTGGTGTAGGAGCTACCTATGAGGTCTTAGCTAAAATCCTTATGTTGTTTTTATAATCTCAAAATAAAGACGGATAAGAATATACAGAAAACAAAAGGGGTGGGACAAGCGCTCCAATATAGAGCCGAACAGAGGATGATAATAAATTGAAGGTGAATGAAAATAGTATATACTATAAAAGGATTTTCAAATACCCAAGATAGGTGTTAGACTAAGGGCTCCATGTACGAAGCAGCGAAAGCTGCTCCGGAGCCTTTGCGGGGCAGGTTCGCATATGCGAGCCTGCTTCCCGCAATGTAAGAAGCAGCGGTCATAAGACTGCTGCTTCCTACACCCTACGCCACCTCTCAGGTGGCGAAGCAAAATCACCGAGAGCACGCTCGCTCTCGGTGATTGACAGCCCCTTCAGTCGCTTGATTGGTCGTGCGATTGAAGGGGCGGGCATTACACACTCCAATGAGTGTGTAATGATACATACGGGCAAGCGGATCAATAGATCCGCTGCCCTTGTGTAGCGAAGGCGGGCGGACAGCTTTGCGAGTTAAAAAGCTGTCCGCCCGCCATTTAGTACATGGCGCCCATAATGTATATTAACAAAATGCAAAATATAAATTAAAAATGATATATTAGAAATAAGTTACTAATAAGCGATGCCGGCATCTGACCAAAATAAATAAAAGTATAATATATATCTAAAATTGTTTATATTAAAAGTTATAAATATAACATTGGGAAATATGGATGATTGATGGCAGTAGAATATTCACTATATGTTTTACATCAAACTCAATAATCAAAATACTGACGCTTCTAAACAGAGAGCATACAAAGAGCATGCAGAAGCGTTCATAAGAACAAAAACGGGTTGTATATGTTCAATATAGCTCTAAATGAGAGGCAGAGAAAATAAGACAATACTTATACTGCATATGTCCGTGAACTACGTGGAATTCTGCTGTGCACAGACTTGGATGTTGATGGATCCGATAGAAGAACAGAGAAACAAACCAAGTCCACTATCCAAAGGAGCGTCTAACTGCCGAATGTTCCGTAAGCAATGACGTCAGGTCACCTGACTTGGTTACGTGATCAACTAGTTTCCAAACGATACTTTGTATCCGTCTCTGTATCCGTCTATGTAGCAAGAAAGTGTCTTGTAATAGAGTTACTGATGGAGTTACCTAGTGGAGAGGAAGTGTGTGAAGCAGAATTTATTAAACGTTTATTCACTTCAAAGTCCAAAAAATTCAAACAGAACAAAACGGCACAAAGAACTAAACTGAAGATTCACCATCAGTAACTGACGTCACTGCTTACGGAACATTCGGCAGTTAGACGCTCCTTTGGATAATTCTGTGCACAGCAGAATTCCACGTAGTTCACGGACATATGCAGTATAAGTATTGTCTTATTTTCTCTGCCTCTCATTTAGAGCTATATTGAACATATACAACCCGTTTTTGTTCTTATGAACGCTTCTGCATGCTCTTTGTATGCTCTCTGTTTAGAAGCGTCAGTATTTTGATTATTGAGTTTGATGTAAAACATATAGTGAATATTCTACTGCCATCAATCATCCATATTTCCCAATGTTATATTTATAACTTTTAATATAAACAATTTTAGATATATATTATACTTTTATTTATTTTGATCAGATGCCGGCATTGCTTATTAGTAACTTATTTCTAATATATCAATTTTAATTTATATTTTGCATTTTATTAATATACATTAAATGTCTAACACCTATCTTGGGTATCCGAAAATCCTTTTATAGTATATACTATTTTCATTCACCTTCAATTTATTATCATCCTCTGTCCGGCTCTATATTGGAGCGCTTGTCCCACCCCTTTTTGTTTTCTGTATATTCTTATCCGTCTTTATTTTGAGATTATAAAAACAATATAGGGGTTTTAGCTAAGACCTCATAGGTAGCTCCTACACCACCACCTCCTCTTTTCTTGCAAACTGTTTCTTTAAACATTAAACATAAAAATTGCAGCAGTATATGTATTGGACTATTTTAATAAAGTCTTTTCAACAAAGGATATCCAAAGAACAAAAGTAGTAAAGAACCATGCACATTATTGTTATTAATCTTTATTTGATAATATTACAAACTGTTTCTTTAAACATTAAAAAAAAACACTAAAAAAGCAGCAGTATATGTATTGGAGTATTTCAATAAAGACTTTTCAACAAAGGATATCCAGAGAACAAAAGTAGTAAACAATCATGCATATAATTGTTATTAATCTTTATTTGATGATATTACAAACTGTTTCTTTAAGCATTAAAAAAAATTGCAGCAGAATATGTATTGGAGTATTTCAATAAAGTGTTTTCAACAAAGGATATCCAGAGAACAAAAGTAGTAAAGAACCATACACATTATTGTTATTAATCTTTATTTGAAGATATTAGAAACTGTTTCTTTAAACATTAAAAAAAATGCAGCATGATATGTATTGCAGTATTGCAATAGTGTTTTCAACAAAGGATATCCTGAGAACAAAAGTAGTAAAGAACCATGCACATTATTGTTATTAATCTTTATTTGATGATATGACAAACTGTTTCTTTAAATATTAAAAAAACACTAAAAAAAGCAGCAGTATATGTATTGTAGTATTTCAATAAAGTGTTTTCAACAAAGGATATCCAGAGTACAAAAGTAGTAAAGAACCATGCACATTATTGTTATTAATCTTTAATTATATGACAAACTGTTTCTTTAAACATAAAAAAATGCAGCAGAATATGTATTTGGGTATTTTTGAAGAGCATTAGGAGCTGTCTAATGACATATTGAAGGGAGCAGGGAGCGTGTGACAAGCTGCATTACATCAGCAGAAGAAGCTGTTGCGATAGCAGAGTGGCGGGGAAGGGGATGTTTCGCATGCACGAGCATGGAGACTGAACTTTCAAGACGGGATATGGAAATGTATGAGGTGGGAGGAGAATGGGAGTAGCTCCGGTGAGGGGCGGAGTTCCGATTCTTTCCGAAGAGCCGAATTCTACAGGGGGACCATTTCTGATACAACAACGGCTCATCTGTCCCATCTGCCCCAACGTAGCTGGGTGGCATTTTGGAGGAGTGGGAGGTATCCTGGGTGTTGTTTAGTAGAAGTGGGAGGTAGCCTGGGCGGACGTTAGGCATAGTAGAGATGTGTGGGCGGGTTAGAGATGTGTGGGCGGGGTTCCGGGAATTGCCGATTCCCGATCCCCAGATTCTACACGACAACGGTTGCTAAGGGCGCCACAACAACAGTAGCAGCCGAAACACTGCATCAATTTGAGGCCTGGCGGATTTTGGACACCGCAACTATAATACCTGGTGTGATCTGCTCTCCGGGATATCAATTAGTCGACCAGTTTGACATCTGCGAAAATGAGTCGAGAGGTGCTGGCTGAGATCAACTGGGCAGAGGGCTTCGCCATCCCGGTGGCAAACACGGAGAATAAAGCTTTGGAAGAAGAAGTGAGTGTTTAAAACTCGGGGACACCTCAAAATATCATGTTTTATTCTCTCGCTCTCCCTGCGTCTTCTTAATTATTTTAATGTCATCTAACCTTGTAGCTGTAAACCTATTTTTCAGTGTCATATTTTGTATGACCGCTGGATAACTTAACCTTTGTTTTCTACGCAAATGTACTGACTTATACATTATACGGCTGGAAAAAGTTACTGTTTGTAATGGCCATTTCCCTATCTCTCTTTATCAAGTATTAATCTTATCCAATATTTTGCTCTGCCTACCTCCAAATAATTTTCCTTATACTGTATATATATTTTTTCATATTTTCTATGTTTTCAACTGTTTCCATATCTCTTGTTTCTTTTACTCCCTTTATGGATTTCCTCTCTCTTTTAGTCTTACCCTTTTTTGTTTTGTCTTTCTTCCATATATTTTCAGCTTCTTTAATTCTACCGTATAGGGATAAGTTTACTATACTGCATTGCAATCGGCAATTGCAATGTTTTATCACAGGCCAAAATTTATCATTACACAAGAGTATTCTTGTGCAATATTGCCCCCTTTTCCCATGCAACCAATTGTGCTCGAGCAGGGAATGTCAATCACCCAGAACGAGCGAGTGTTGGGGTGATTGATCTCGCAACTTCTAAAGTGGTGGAGATGACAAAAATAAGCAGTTTTTCTTTCAGGATTCAGGTAGAGACAGATAGAGAACACAATTTTAAACCACATTCCAATTTACTTCTATTATCTAATTTGCTTCATTCTTTAGATATCCTCTGTTGAAGAAATAGCAGTGCACATTGGTGAGCCAATCACATGAGATATCTATGTGCAACCACCAATCAGCAGCTACTGAACCTATCTAGATATGCTTTTCAGGAAAGAATATCAAGCGAATGAAGCAAATTAGAAGTAAATTAGAAAGTTCTTTAAAATTGTATTCTCTATCTTGATCATGAAAGCAATAATTTGGGTTTAATGTCCCTTTAAATATGTGGAGCAGACAAACCTGCTCTACATAGCTGGAAAAGCTTTTACCCTATAGTCTCTCTGCTTTGTATTCTGTCTACCAGTAATATTAACTTTTTCTTTGTTTTGTATTGATTTGAAATTGTTTGTTAATATAATATACTATATTTGAGATTTAACATATAAAATAAACAGTATCGTAAAAAATACGTTCCCCTAACCATCAAAGGGGTCACTTTAGGGTCCATATAGTCATAAATATATTAAAGGGGGAGATCAAGTAAGCCACATTGAGTGTAGAACCATATCAGTAGTATATAAATGTAAGAATACAACGGTCTCTTGTGGATAATAGTAAAGAAATAATACAATATATGAAATTTAAGTGTTATGCAAAAACAGTCATGTTGTAGAGTTCCTCAGATATCTAGATTACAATTATATACCCTGCGAAACAGAGGACCAAAAGTCTAACCAATAAAAGGCTAATTTCTGGGTGCCCCTTTAGTCTAAGCTTTTTGCTCATAATTCTATATTAGATCCCGAGTTGGTTAAGGTATAGAGAGGCAAAAATATAAGGGGGTCCAAACTAAGAAGGAGCAACAATAGTCAGGGCTGGCTCAAGACATTGTGCTGCCTGGGTCCGAGATCAAAATGACGCCCCCCACCCCCACACACACACACACTTCTACCTATCTAACTCCATCCATAACACTGCAATTAAATTTGAATGCCATTTTAATTAAAACTTGAATGCCACGATGACTATACTATGCACACACAAACAGACACATATATATATATATATATATATATATATAAATAATAGTTTAATGACCTTTATCTCCACATTATCATAAATACACAGCTTTGCAGTTTGACTACCTTTTATTTGATTAACTGTTCACATATACATTTTATGTACCTGCCTCCACCCAAACAGCATAACACTGTCACAGCAGAGACCAGACATCACCCTTTACTAGTCCCTGCCCTCAGGCTGCATATTCTGTCACATGCTAGCCTGGCTGTCAGACAAAATAACAGGAGAAACTTCAGACCAGCATGTCACATGATTCAGAGCAGCAGCAAACATTTCTAGTAGTGTTTGCTACTGATCTGAATCATGTGACATGCCGGTCTGAAGTTCCTCCTGTTATTTTGTTATATTCATTGATTCATGACATCAGCAAATGCAAAATCATTTTGAAAACTGGTGCTTAGGGGAAAATTTACCTACCTTCCATTCCCCAGTCTTCCTATCTCCACTGGGCTAATGGGCTTGGACCTCAGTTCCCTGCACACCCAGCCTAGAGGGGAATAAACGTGCTGCCTGCTGCTGCTTCTGCTTGCTTCCCTCCCGAGTCAGCTGCCCTGCCCCATAGAAAAGTTTAGGCAGCTGAGTGATCACACTTTGTTATTGGGCGGGACTCAGGAGGGAAGCAGCAGCACTGAGCAGAAAATCTGTATGGGAAGTGACTGTGTGTGTCGCTCCTGACCCGCTGCTGTCAGTCCCACCCACTAACCCGGAGTGACCCCACAGAGATAGTCAGATCTCATAGTGTTTCATTGACCAAGGTAGGTTAGGAGCGGCTGTGCCGCTGTCAATATTAAACGGATTCCCCAGAGAGCTGAGAAGACGGTCACAGGAGCGGCAGACAGGAGCTGCAGTCTGACTATAAATGTGATAGTCACTGACTGAAGTGCCGCCCCCTGTCAAGTGCCGCCTGGGTCCATGGGACCCTGTTGGTCCCATTGTTAAGCCGGCCCTGACAATAGTTATAGGTTGATAGCTAGGAGATATCAAGGCAGGTAATGCGAGATATTAGTGCATTAAGTAGCCAGCTATGCATAATTATACAACCTGCTGATAAATATAGAAAAGCAGGTTAATTAAATTATAACTATAGCTGAGGAAGCAAATCTATTACAGTATGTATCACAATAACATAATATTAGGGACAATTTTAATTAACAGAAGATTATAATTGCGGTATGTTGCGAGGGAAACCGCGAAAAAATACTCAGAGCCAAATCAAAATTGCCAGAGTAAATTGATATGGGGTGGGGGGTAGGAGCTTATTGGTAACTAAGAGGCAGACTTAGGGTAGAAATATGATGTCTTAACTCATATGCCATTTATTAGTGAAACTTCATCCTCTATAAGTAGAGCCATAATATTATACCAGGAGAGTATTCTCTTACATCAAAATCTATTCGTATAGTAAGAATTAAAGGGGAGAGGTGGGCTCTGCATGGCAGGTATGGGTGTCTATGTCTCTAAAAAACTATAACCTTGTTAAGCTTATTATAAAGATATAAGGGGACAGATAAAGCGGTCACCAAATGTGCTCTTTGTGTTCTTATTATTAAAGATTTAGTTAGAAAGATGAGCAATGCTAACTAAAAAAGCATATTAGGGAATTTAGTTAAGACTGATGCTGTACGAATCAGTACATCTGAACCTCCTTACTCGTTTCAATAACACTCATCTGAAATTACAATTGCAAATTCCCATGCCAGGAGAAAAGTATATGAAAGTGGGTATCTTCAAAACATATTAAAGATAAGTAACCACCCTTTAAGACTAGCACTTAGGTTCAGCTGTAGACAACATATGTATGAAACAATACTGCAGGACACTCATTAGATAACTTTTGTCTATAAATTCACTTCCATAACTTCACATAGTATGAAAACTCTTCTCCTAACTAGCATATTGATATGCTTATTTTGTTCCAATGTCAAATCTACTTTTATTACTGAGCGTTTTTGTCAGGCTCCGTTAACTGATTCAATGCAGCCTCTCTGAATAATTTTCCCTTAGGCTTCTTTGACTGGCAGCTCTTTCAGCCAATCAAAGCCTCACCATGCGCCCCATGTAAGTTAATAACAGCACACTCCCATGCTTGGAACTCAGGCTGGAAGTTGAACTGTGCAAACGCAACTGCTATGCTATTTGCGCAACATAAACAGTGAGGCTACTTACAGTATGTTAACAGTAAGTGGCCTCAGTAATAAAAGTAGATTTGACATTGGAACAAAATAAGCATATCAATATGCTAGTTAGGAGAAGAGTTTTCATACTATGTGAAGTTATGGAAGTGAATTTACCATCACTTTAAACAGGATATAAACATAACCAAAAGCTATTATAATTGTGGGTGCTTCTTATTTAGCGATGACATAACATACCAGTTTAAGACTTTGGGCACATTTTCACATTGTATTTACCAGGGAGGGAGACTTATAATAAAAGGGTCTATCTGTGAGGTATTACAGGTAAGATAACAGTAAGCCTCTGAGCATTATAAAGAATATATATTATATAAAGCCTGGAACAAGTAACTTCCTTAGCAATAATGCATGAGGACTCTGCTAGCAAGCACAAGTTCAATCAAACATGGTTTGAACTATAGGGCGTTTGAGTCTATGTCTAAATTTAGGCTTCTGAATAACAATGGACTTTACCGGAGACTAGCCAGCCAGCCGCCGCAGCAAGGGTCACAATGTTTATCCCATACCTGCTCTCAAACAGGGAAGCTGGATAATGCAAGTTCTTGTTTTTGGATGTGGGTCTGGTGGTAAAAAAGTTGCCCAAATGCGCGGCAAGTAGATAATACCGTATAGGTTAAAAGCAACTATGTCCATGGCACCAAGTAACTAAACCATTGTGGGGGTCCATAATCATTTATTTGCTTTTGTATGTTCCCTCTTTTTTGACCCTCTTTCATCTGGATTGGCCCCTTGCTCAGTAGAGTATGACGCTTTAATTTCTCCTGTAAAATTAGTGTATTGTATTACCAGAGCGTCCATCTGGTACTCTTCTTCTGTTATGCCCTGTATGGCCTCTGATTCCCTTAGGTTGTATAGTCAGTAATACTCCAGCACCAGTGGAAATATGAGTGCAGGCTGGAAGAGCCCCTGCTTAAAGGCTCCAACACAATCCACAAATGAATAACTCCAGCAGCACACCAAGGGTTAACAATATCCAAACCTTTTTATTGTACCAGGAGGAAAAACAGCAGGTTTGGATATTGTTAACCCTTGGTGTGCTGCTGGAGTTATTCATTTGTGATTCCCTTAGGTTGGTGGGATATATGGGATTTGCAGAAAGGTCCCCATCGTCAGCACCAGGATCCAAGACGGCCTTCAGATTGGGTTCCGGGCTTGAGATGAATGCCGCCGCCATGTGCTTCTCCAGCTTGCGAAATTGATCGCACACAAGCTCCTCCAGAGCTCAGAGAATATTTTCCCCCATTGCTTCCATGTGTGCCAAAGCTTTTCGCCTGAGTTGGCTTTCCGTTGGTTACAAGCAGCCACTTATCGGTAGTCAGAGTGCTACTGGGATGTTAAGATGGCCGCTCCTTAATGCTCCCCGTAGCTGCCTTCACTGTAAAAGTGGATGACAATCTGCTCCACTTGCGCTGTTTCCCAAGGATTGGGGTTATCTAGTTTATCTTCCCATAGTAAGATCCTCAACGAGTGTGTAATTAAGCAGCTCTGAGTAGTTAAAAATATAAAATTTGTCGGCTTAGAACCAGAGCTGTGGTGGTACACGTCTGCTCAGGAGCATGGCTGGCTCTGCCCCCCACCCCCCCCCACCTCACATATTTTTATTTTGCTCATTTTTCAATACATTTTCTCTTTGATTCTGTCACTCTCACCTATAATTCTCTACTTTTTTGTCTTTTACCTTTTTTTATACCCTCTTTTGTTGTTCTTAGATCTATGTGTTTTTATGCTTTTTCTACATTTCTCACTCTCTCCTTTCTTTTTATTTTGCTTCAACTGTTTTCATTCTCTCTGTGTTTGGGTGACATTAATCAAATGATGATTATCTGTAATATATCAAATGAAATTTAAGTTAAAAATTCCGTGAACTAATACTGCAGTGAATTGATATATTCATACAAGCCCCAAATCAGAGACCACCAGTTGCAGTGATATCCAAACCATATAGATACCAACACACAAACAGCTTGTGTTGATGATAGTGTTATTGGTTGCACCGCCCTCTCAATATGGTAAACTCACAGTGTACTCGCTCAGGGCCAGGCATCATCCACTGCTTATGCTAGGGAACTGCTCCATCCCCTACACGGGAGAATCTTATTTGGGGCCTTCAATTGTAAAACCCCAGTTTCTCTTCGCTAGGTCAGCTGCTCCGTTATCCCTATGCCGCCAAGCAAAGACGAGACTGCGATCCACCTGTAATCTAATTCCCCTTTCATTTCAGTCTGTTGTGATCTAGACATGGAGATAGCAGTTGTATTTCTTCGCAATTATTGAACTGCTGTGTGAAGGAATACATGACAGATTACAACTAACTTGCAGCAAACTGTGATACATCAGTTGACAAATTTTGCATTTTCTATTTCTCCCCAGTCTTTTTTGTTTTTTTAATTCCAGCCACTTTTATCTTGACACCTATCTCTTCATCTATTTTACTCTATCTGCTCTGTATAATAGACAACTATGCATCATGTGATTGAATAACAGCCACCTCTTGTGCTAACATTTAGTTCTGTAGAAGAGGAGCCATCTCATTTGGCTAGATTTGAGCTGCATAATATTCACGCTTTCCTGTAGATATTATGGTAGTATAGAGAGAGGCTGATATTGGGTCTTCCTCAACTGAGCAAGGGATGTGAAGCTGAAGATGTTTTCCTGTACCAATCAAAGTATAATTCTTCTTTATACTATGTTTATCTATTACAATATATATAAGTTTGTGTACCATAATTTCTACCTGCAAAATATATTTCAGGTTCAAAAGAAACAGAAAGAAAAGGCACATTTGTTAAATCAGTTGAAGGAATATGAAGACCGAATAAATGCCATGGCCGACCATTTAAAAAATGTCCGTCAAGAGCTGACATACACTCAAGTAAGCACTAAATAAACCCTATAGATTTTGTAATGTTGTCATTTCAGATTATATTTACAAACAGATCTTGTACTAGCTAAACCAAAACTTAAGTTGATTTAAAGAGACCATATAATGTGTTTGTATACATATACTTTAAACACTGGAACGGTGTTATTAAGCAGTATTTGCCCTCAGTCTAAAGCGTCAACAAAGGGACACAGGCTGATAATTACTGGCTGTCATTGGCTGTGGGATCTGGCCCATGAAACGTAGGTTGGAGAGGTCTGATGAAGCCTCATAGACTGCCACTTTTTTTGTCTAATGCAATGTACTGTAACTCTAAAGCTTGTTTTATACACTTCTGTATGCTATTGCATTTATTCGATATTACATGTGTAAACATAGCTGAGTCTGAAATTATACTTTATTTTTGTATGTTAGCTGAATTTATAACAATACATACCAGAATGTAATTAAATTAGTTGTTGTGGGGTTAATTCTTTACATTATGTCCTAAGATTTGTGCTGTTATTTATTTCTTAGGTATTTTACTCTGCCCTGTGAAATAGATAAACAGATGCACTTAAACTGATAACTTGTGCTTATAGTCTCTTTGTAGGGCCAGAGAGAAAGAAACGGAATCTGAAGAACACTTTAAGGCTCTCTCAGAAAGAGAAATTGGACGTCTCAAACAAGAAATCCAGAGACTTGAAAATGAACTAGTGTCCTTGAGAGAAAAGAAAAACAACCAGGAAGTAGGCTTTTCTTATACTGTATATACATATTGTTTTTGATTGCATATTCAAGGTTAATGTGATTGGCAGTGGGCTTTCATAGTACTGTATAAAGTATTTAGTCTTTAGATTAAAATGCAAAGCAGACTCAATGTAAAAAAGACAGTACAGAATTATAGAACCCATTAATACATTATGGTCTTTGGAATTATAAGTGAATTCATTGTTTGCCAGAAAGTCACAAAAAGTTCATAACAACATTTACTTTCTATAATACTAATCATTACAAGGTAGACTAATGTATGATGTCAGATAAATAATTTGTGCTTATTGACGGATTATTTTTATTATTATTTTCCAGTTTTTTGTATTTATTCCATGACTAAGAGATGCTTGGATATATTGCCCACTGGAATCGTTAGAAATGATGCATGGAGCCTATTCCCTATAGTACATTAACCAAATTTACAGTAAAACAGTATATTTTCACATCATTTTTTTTCTTCCTGTGCTTTGACATGTCTATTATACATTCTGACATATCCTTCTTGTTTCAGATTATACGTATTAAGGTCTCTAAGTCATTATTAGCCATGTCGATCATTAATGCTTGAGTTATCATTCTTTTACTTATTTATATCCTTCTGAATCTGTGATCTCTAATGCTGATCTCCCCCAATACTGCACGATACACCACATGACTAAAAAGGGATTTGGAATATTTAGATTTAGACAACCTTAGATTTCCTTATGGATTTCAGTCATTATAAGATGTAATAACTTCATATCTTTACCTAACATTCATCTGAATTGCTGCTTGACATAAGACTATTTGCTTTTAATTGGATGAGAACACAATGCAAAAAATATGATACAGTTTACTGTCAGATTTCTCTACACCAAGTTCCCATTTACACATTTATTTGCAGTAAATGTTTTGATACATTTCCAAATTAGCTTTATTAAATCCAATAATATACTTGAAGGTTTCTATCATATCACGTTTCCCTCTTTACATATTAGGATACAAAGTATTTCCTTGTAAGTTTGAAAGGGACAGTAAACACTTTTATAATAGTTTATAACTTTTTTTTTAATTGTAAAGTATTTATTTATGTGTAGTAAAAGAACTTTACAATATATTTTTTATTTTATTTACCCCACTTTCCTGGAATTTAAGTCTGAAATTTAAATGTTTTCGAATTCTGACAAATGGAAGGCTACGGGACAAGCTTTACAAGCCTAACCCTGTCACATATCTGTCCCTAATTGGCTTCTGCAGAAATAACCTGATAAGGAACTGCAAATGAATGTTGATTTTGCTAACATACGGCTAGATTTAGAGTTCTGCGGCCAAAGGGGTGCGTTAGCTTCGCATGCTTTTTTCCCCCCGCACCTTTTAAATACCGCTGGTATTTAGAGTTCACAGAAGGGCTGCGTTAGGCTCCAAAAAAGGGAGCGTAGAGCATATTTACCGCCACTGCAACTCTCAATACCAGCGTTGCTTACGGACGCGGACAGCTTCAAAAACGTGCTCGTGCACGATTCCCCCATAGAAAACAATGGGGCTGTTTGAGCTGAAAAAAAACCTAACACCTGCAAAAAAGCAGCGTTAAGCTCCTAACGCAGCCCCATTGTTTCCTATGGGGAAACACTTCCTAAGTCTGCACCTAACACCCTAACATGTACCCCGAGTCTAAATACCCCTAACCGTACACTTATTAACCGCTAATCTGCCGCCCCCGCTATCGCTGACCCCTGCATATTATTATTAACCCCTAATCTGCCGCTCCGTACACCGCCGCAACCTACATTATCCCTATGTACCCCTAATCTGCTGCCCCTAACACCGTCGACCCCTATGTTATATTTATTAACCCCTAATCTGCCGCCCCCAATTATCTACAATTAAACCTAACACTACACTATCAATAAATTAATTAAATACAATACCTACAAATAAATACAATGAAATAAACTAACTAAAGTACAAAAAATAAAAAAGAACTAAGTTACAAAAAATAAAAAAATATTTACAAACATTAGAAAAATATTACAACAATGTTAAACTAATTACACCTACTCTAAGCCCCCTAATAAAATAAGAAAGACCCCCAAAATAAAAAAATGCCCTACCCTATTCTAAAATTAAAATAGAAAAGCTCTTTTACCTTACCAGCCCTAAAAAGGGCCCTTTGCGGGGCATGCCCCAAAGAATTCAGCTCTTTGGCCTGTAAAAAAAAACATACAATACCCCCCCCAAACATTACAACCCACCACCCACATACCCCTAATCTAACCCAAACCCCCCTTAAATAAACCTAACACTAAGCCCCTGAAGATCTTCCTACCTTATCTTCACCACTCCGGGTTCACCGATCGATCCAGAAGAGCCTCTGATGTCTTGATCCAAGCCCAAGCGGGGGCTGAAGATGTCCATGATCCGGCTGAAGTCTTCATCCAAGTGGGAGCTGAAGAGGTCCATGATCCGGCTGAAGTCTTCTATCAAGCGGCATCTCCGGATCCATGTTCATCCCGCCGACGCGGAACATCCATCTTCACCGATGACTTCCCGACGAATGACGGTTCCTTTAAGGGACGTCATCCAAGATGGCGTCCCTCGAATTCCGATTGGCTGATAGGATTCTATCAGCCAATCGGAATTAAGGTAGGAAAATTCTGATTGGCTGATGGAATCAGCCAATCAGAATCAAGTTCAATCCGATTGGCTGATCCGATCAGCCAATCAGATTGAGCTCGCATTCTATTGGCTGTTCCGATCAGCCAATAGAATGCAAGCTCAATCTGATTGGCTGATCGGATCAGCCAATCGGATTGAACTTGATTCTGATTGGCTGATTCCATCAGCCAATCAGAATTTTCTTACCTTAATTCCGATTGACTGATAGAATCCTATCAGCCAATTGGAATTCGAGGGACGCCATCTTGGATGACGTCCCTTAAAGGAACCGTCATTCGTCGGGAAGTCGTGGGTGAAGATGGATGTTCCGCGTCGGCGGGATGAACATGGATCCGGAAGAAAGAAGATTGAAGATGCCGCTTGATAGAAGACTTCAGCCCGATCATGGACCTCTTCAGCTCCCGCTTGGATGAAGACTTCAGTCGGATCATGGACATCTTCAGCCCCCCGCTTGGGCTTGGATCAAGACATCGGAGGAGCTCTTCTGGATCGATCGGTGAACCCGGCGTTGTGAAGACAAGGTAGGGAGATCTTCAGGGGCTTAGTGTTAGGTTTATTTAAGGGGTGTTTGGGTTAGATTAGGGGTATGTGGGTGGTGGGTTGTAATGTTGGGGGGGGGGTTATTGTATGTTTTTTTTTTTACAGGCAAAAGAGCTGAATTCTTTGGGGCATGCCCCGCAAAGGGCCCTTTTCAGGGCTGGTAAGGTAAAAGAGCTTTTCTATTTTAATTTTAGAATAGGGTAGGGCATTTTTTTATTTTGGGGGGTCTTTGTTATTTTATTAGGGGGCTTAGAGTAGGTGTAATTAGTTTAAAATTGTTGTAATATTTTTCTAATGTTTGTAAATATTTTTTAATTTTTTGTAACTTAGTTCTTTTTTATTTTTGTACTTTAGTTAGTTTATTTAATTGTATTTATTTGTAGGTATTGTATTTAATTAATTTATTGATAGTGTAGTGTTAGGTTTAATTGTAACTTAGGTTAGGATTTATTTTACAGGTAATTTTGTAATTATTTTAACTAGGTAGCTATTAAATAGTTATTAACTATTTAATAGCTATTGTACCTGGTTAAAATAAATACAAAGTTGCCTGTAAAATAAATATTAATCCTAAAATAGCTACAATATAATTATTATTTATATTGTAGCTATATTAGGGTTTATTTTACAGGTAAGTATTTAGCTTTAAATAGGAATAATTTATTTAATAAGAGTTAATTTATTTTGTTAGATAAAAATTATATTTAACTTAAGGGGGTGTTAGGGTTAGAATTAGCTTTAGGGGTTAAAAAATTTATTAGAGTAGCGGTGAGCTCCGGTCGGCAGATTAGGGGTTAATGCTTGAAGTTAGGTGTCGGCGATGTTAGGGAGGGCAGATTAGGGGTTAATACTATTTATTATAGGGTTATTGAGGCGGGAGTGAGGCGGATTAGGGGTTAATACATTTATTATAGTAGCGGTGCGGTCCGGTCTGCAGATTAGGGGTTAATAAGTGTAGGTAGGTGGCGGCGACGTTGGGGGCGGCAGATTAGGGGTTAATAAATATTATGTAGGTGTCGGCGGTATTAGGGGCAGCAGATTAGGGGTACATAGGGATAACGTAGGTGGCGGCGGTGTACGGAGCGGCAGATTGAGGGTTAAAAATTTTTAATAGAGTGGCAGCGATGTGGGGGGGCCTCGGTTTAGGGGTACATAGGTAGTTTATGGGTGTTAGTGTACTTTAGAGCACAGTAGTTAAGAGCTTTATAAACCGGCGTTAGCCCAGAAAGCTCTTAACTACTGACTTTTTTCTGCGGCTGGAGTTTTGTCGTTAGATTTCTAACGCTCACTTCAGCCAAGACTCTAAATACCGGTGTTAGAAAGATCCCATTGAAAAGATAGGATACGCAAATGGCGTAGGGGGATCTGCGGTATGGAAAAGTCGCGGCTGCAAAGTGAGCGTTAGACCCTTTCCTGACTGACTCCAAATACCAGCGGGTGGTAAAAACCAGCGTTAGGAGCCTCTAACGCTGGTTTTGACGGCTACCGCCAAACTCTAAATCTAGGCCATAGTGGACTGTGGTTAGCTGTGTCTGTGCCAGGTAACAAGTTCTGATTGACTGCTCCTAATGAGGCAAGTGGTGAGTGGAGTTTCACCATTGTAAAACATTTGCAGAAAAAAATGGTCTTAATGCATTTAAAACAGTTTCAAACTCACCCACAATGTTAAAATGGACAGTAAACTCCTGTAATTACAATACATTTCTGTTGTGCTACTATAGAATAACATATCAGCCAATTATTAAATGTTTTAAAACAATTAACATCCTTTTTACTCCAATTAGTTTTCAGTAACCAAACTCCACCCACTTTTTGCCTTATTTTTAGGAGCCAATCTGGGTCTTTAGTCCACAGAAAGTTGGCTAGCTGCGACAAATAAAGCTAGTATAAATGTGAATTATTTGCAGTTGTTATCTCATGAATTCAATTAGAGACAGGTATGTAGCAAAGCTAGCCTTGATAAGTCTGCAGGATGTATTTCAAGGTCTGAGAATTAGAAATGTCTCATTTTCTACATTACATGAAAAGGGGAAAAATAAATAATGAAATCATTTTGCAAATGTTTCATGCATAACTAAACATTTTATATAAAAGTCTCAATGTGTTTACTGTCCCTTGAATTTATTGAAAGACTGCACAAAAATCTTGTAATTACAAGGTGTTTACTGTCACTATTTATGTAGACAGGTTCTAGATTGTTTACATCCTTCACAGTCTGCAGAACTGTATACAATATTAGGTGAAGCCTAAGTATTATAAGTGGCATAATAACCTCATTTTTTTTCTGCTGCCTATATCTTTTTCTATACAAGTTATTGTCCTGCTGCCCTTACATGCCACACTATTATGTAGTTTACTGAAACATTTTTGCAGCACACATCCCTTAGAAATAATATTTCTAGTAAAAGTTCTGCTTTAAGTGGTAGCCTTTATGGAGCATATGCCCCAGTCACCCTCACTCAAATACTATATCAAATCAGAGAGAATGATTTTCTTTGGAAATGCCTCCGTTTGTACGATTGCTGAGGAACACATGACACCACTGGCTCTCTGAGAAAGGATGATGTTTGAACAAGGGTGCACAAGACATATGTACATATGCTCAGTTGCTTAGTAAACGCTATTACTGAAATAGTGTAGTGTAAAAATGCTTCTTTTCAAACTGAAATGCATTTCTGTACATTTCAGTTTTGAGTGTTATAAGTGCATGTGTCTGAGTTACTTTAGTATATTAAATAAATAACAGATATTTAGAATTCAACTAGAATAATTTTGCATATGCCTTTCTTTTGTTGCAAATGTTTTAGAATAACATTTTCAAATGCACACAAAAACTGGAGAACCTTAAGTGTCGGCTCAACTGGGATCAGCAGGCTTTGGAGGCCTGGTTAGAAGAATCAGCACGCAAAGATGAAGATTCAGTGGCTATCCAGAAATATGCTCAAAAAGATGATGGAAAGATTAAAGTAAGTATAATAATGTTTTTTTTTATTTGTGAGTACCCAGATTTCACCTTAAAATGATATGTTTTTTTTTCTGGTGCTATTTGACACCAGCATAATGTATAGAGTCATTTGTTCTATGGTTATATGAAATGTTTCAAATCTTGAGCATTGCACCTCGTGCCGCTCAGAAGAATATAATGTCATTAACAATCCTTTAGTCTTGAGCAGTAGGTATGTGCTTTTTCCTAAAAAAAATAGTCAGTCATTAGAAAAATATGTTTTTCAAGATCCAAATAAATCTGACATCTAAAAAAACTGTGTTTACACAATTTGTTGAAGATACCAGCAAAAAGCTGCACAGATAACCTGTTTAGTTCTGCTTACAATTAATTGAGTCCATCTCATCCAGTATGAATGGAAGAATAAACCTGCTTCTGGTAGCCCCCACCCCCCTCAGCTAGTATCCCCGGGTTTCAGAATGTCTTTTATAGAGAGCACCAGTAAATCATTTAATCATTCACCTTGATTGTGCTCAAATACAAATTTTCCAATATAATGGCCAGTGATGGTGGCAGTGAAAAGTGCTGAGAACAGATTTGCTGATCCTAGTTGTATGGCTTTGTTTTCATCAGCAGTAGCATATTGTGGGAAGTAAGCTACTGAAATAGAACATTTAGAACCAGAAAAATAAAGAAAATTCAGTTAGCTTACGTACAAGAATTACCTTGGTTTAGATATTACTGTATCCTGAAGATTGGTGTAGCCCTGTTGAAGTCACATTCCATGTTAAACAAGAACCTTTTGAGAAGTTACTTATAAAAAGCTTGTCTTTTAATACAGAATATTAGAACATCTAAAATATATCACTGTTTACTGCAATCGGTATCCTTATGAGAACATAAAAATCCATTGACTGTACAAGGTAAAAAGAAAACCTAAACAATCAGCTTTAGAATTAGTGGATGTTATTGTTTGGATGCAGTATTTTAAAATGATAACAGATTTAAATCATTAAACCATTTAATACTACAACTTCTATATCTTGTACAATACTATATTTTGAATAAATTGTGAGGAATAATTATGATTAGCACTATGATCAATTTAGTACTAAAATAGCATTTTAAACACTTATAAAGTTATATTAATTGAGTGTATATTGTTGCTTGGTTTTATGTTTTTTTTTCATACAGTTGTATTAGTGTTTTTTAAATATTTCTCATGTTTCTACATGTTGGTAACAGTGTTTCACGTTATATTTACATTGTTACAAATGTGCAGTAGTTTGTATCAGATTTGGATAGTCATGTAATGAGCGCTAGCCTATAGGGTCGTATAGGTTACAGTCTTTTTCTGACTGGCTACCTCTGGAGTAATAAAGAAAAACAGAACATAGAGGAAAGAGATAATGTTACACATGGTGATTGTTAGTGTAGAGTGTGAATTGTGTAAGAGAAAGCATGGTGAAGTATTAGAAAATGACACAATAAGTCATTGCACAGTTTATATCTGCTTCTTCATTAATGTAATATTAATATATAACATTATGCCTTTGTAGGAGCTATCTCTGCAGATTGAGAAGATGACAACGGAATCTAATCAAAAGCGTAAATTTTTGGACAATGAGTTGACAGAAACCATAACTGCACAGGTGTGTATACACTGATAAAACTGATAACCTAGCGCTGCGGAATCTGTTGGCGCTCTACAAATAACCGAGAATTATAATAATAACCTATTTTTTACATTACTAGTTCTGCCCTCTTCGCCTTACCTAATAAAACAGTATTGGGAAACGTTCTGACCCGGGACTCATTTTAGTGCTTCAACAACAGTGTTTTACCTCATATATTCTTTTTTTCTAATAATATGAGAAAGATTTCTTTGGCAAACTGTACATCAGTGCGATTTAAGCTCTTATAACCTTGCAATAATCTTTTTGAGCTGATAGCCCAATAGCATATTTGTTAGGTGTTATTTTCGGGGGGGGGGGGGAGTGTCAGTTAGTATTCTACACCTTCACCTGGAACTGAATGGGTTACCTGACGAGATATCTCTGGAACGCAGTAAGTCAGTCTAAAAGCTGTTTATTGGAAGATGCACAATACTTTTTATAGGCAATAGTTACAGCATATAGGGTTAAACAACGACGTGTTCATAACTACATCATCTTACACAGTATTTCTCAGGAACAAAGAAGCTCATTATAATATAATTGGGTAAAAGAGGAGTTTTAAAGAGTATTTCTATAACAATAATAAAAGTACATCTGGGCGCATAGCTCAGCCCAAAGCAAGGCCGTTTGGGCATCTTACATAGATAACGGGGCTTCCAGGCATATTGCCAGGTACATTCACAATGCCATTATATCTATGCAAGTATTACTAACATCTACAGACTTCTTGGTACATAAGCTGTTATAATAAACCATTCTTAACAAAATAGATGCCTTAAGACAAAATGGCGTCAGTAATGCTAATATATCCTAACATACCACCCTTTTATTCTACCAGAATAACATACTATGAGAATTGAATGACTATATAAAAGGCACAGGAAATTACTAAATCTATTAACCAC
Organism: Bombina bombina; assembly: GCF_027579735.1. Taxonomy (NCBI): domain Eukaryota; kingdom Metazoa; phylum Chordata; class Amphibia; order Anura; family Bombinatoridae; genus Bombina; species Bombina bombina. The sequence continues at coordinate 393,177,625 of NC_069502.1, read as the reverse complement.
AATATAAGCCTAATACTTCGGTATAACATGAATCTATGTGAGAATACTGTAGAGAAATGTATTCACATTTCCTGTTATAATATATTTATTTATTTATAAAATATTTTACCAGGAAGGATACATTGAGATTTCTCTCGTTTTCAAGTATGTCCTGGGTCCACAAGACATTGCATTGATACAATAGGGTACAATAAAATACAAAAACAATAATAATACACAATATATGCAAAAAATTTAACATAGAACAGGTAGGAAATATTTAATCAACCATGAAAGGTGCATTCTGTTTTGAGATTTGTAGAGAGGGATCTCTTAAAGGATATTAGGCTTGGGGAAGGTTTGAAAGTGTGCAGGAGGTCATTCCATAATTGTGGTGCTCTGTAGGAAAAGGAGGATCGAGCTGCTTTCTTTTTGTATTGAGGCAAGCTAAATAATGTGCTGGTATTGGGTCGGAGGTTATAGGAGGTGGGAATAGCCGGGGAGAGCATTCTGCTCAGGTAGGGTGGGAACTTCCCAGAAAGGCTCTTAAACACAAGGCAGGAAAGATGGAGGGAGCGTCTGGATTCCACAGACAGCCAGTTTAGTTCTTTTAGCATGTCACAATGGTGGGTCCTGTAGTTACATTGTAGCACAAAGCGGCAGAACGAGTTATACAATGTATTAAGTTTATTAAGGTGAGTTTGCGGTGCAGGTGCATAAACTACGTCCCTGTGATCCATGATAGGCATCAGCATTTGCTGTACAATCTTTTCCTTTACTGTAAGGCTGAGGCAGGATTTGTTTCTGTACAGGGCACCTAGTTTTGGATAAAGTTTAGATGCAAGTTTTTCTATGTGGAGGCCAAAAGAGGGATTGGGGTCTAACAACATACCCAAGTATTTGAAAGCGTGGACTGCGGTCATCGTGCAATTGGATTTTGTTTTGATGCGTAGATGGGAATTTTGTAATTTGTGTAATTTAGGTCCCGTTCCAAAGATCATTGTGACAGTTTTGTCAGTGTTTAGGAAGAGTTTGTTTTTTGAGATCCACTTTTCTACCTTTGTGAATTGGTCTTGGAGCACTGCTTCAAGCTGCGGCAGATCGGAATTGTTTGCATAGATTACCGTGTCATCTGCGTACATGTGTACAATTGAGGATTTGCAGACAATAGGCAGATCATTTCTAAATAATGTGAGTAGTAGGGGGCAGAGAATGGAACCTTGGGGAACACCACACGTGACTGGGAGAGGGAGGGAGTCGCTGTCAGAAACGGAGGCATTTTGTGATCGATCTGATACATATGATCGAAACCAGGTTAGCGGACGATCACCAATACCTGAGTTTTTTAGTTTGAGCAGTAGTATGTCGTGGTCTACTGTGTCAAAGGCCTTTACAAAATCAAGGAAAATAGCTCCAGTTAGGTCTCCTTGTTCCATGCCAGTTTGTATGTCGTTGCAAACTTTTAGGAGGGCAGTTGTAGTGGAGTGATTCGGTCAGATAGTTAGATTGTTGGTAATACTCACATAGTTGCGTATGGACACATTTTTCTAAGATTTTTGACAATACTGGGAGCAAATATATAGGACGATAATTAGAAACCAAGGTTAACTCCTCACTTTTATGGATAGGCACTACTCTGTATGCTTGAACTTTGACCACAATGAATCCCAAAACTGGTACATTTGAATGAGGTCAGCTGTGATCCAATTTAAGTGTGCTCGTTTTACTCTCACCTTACGCAACGGGGCATGCAAATTCCAAACTTGTAGGAGTTCAGACTGAAAGAATTCAACTGCAGAATCTAGATCTGGGATTAGGTTTAATCTGTGCTAGGGGAGGTTCTTGATGTCATTTAGAAATGATTGAAGATTACATTTTTTGAAGGACCTGGTGATTTTAACCTTAGGAGAGGATTTAGTTGCCTTTATTTTGCGCACTCAGTACACTAGGCAGTGGTCACTGAAATAGTTAGGGAGAACACCTCCCTCCTGGATTCAGTCCTCCTGGATTCAGTCGGGAGAAGTGGAGAGAATCCAGTCAAGCAGGGTGTGATTATGGCTTTTGATGTTTATGCGAGTTGGGGAGGAGATTAATTGCGTTAGCTGCAAAGATTTAAACAGCGAGCGACAACTATTATTTTTTGGATTCAGCCAATCAATATTAAAATCTCCAAAAACCAAAATTTCACTTTTTGGGTTTTGAGCTATGGTTTCACTAAGGAGATTTGCTATGTCAGAAAGGGAATGTACAGGGGAGTTAGGTGGGCGGTAGATCCCTGCAACAATTATTGATTTACTGCATGGGATCTCAATTGTGCCAGAAAGGAAATCAAAGGTGGCAGGAGAGCTAGATTTTTGTAAGGGGGTGTACTTTGTGGAATTGTCAACATAAATTACAATGCAGTCTCCTCTCTTTGCTCTATCATTTCTATGGCATGAATGCCCATGTATTACAATGGCAGGGTCAGGTATTTTTGCGGTTAGCCACGATTCAGAGATCACAATGATTTTGGGCTTGTATTGTAAACACCAAGCTTGCAGTGCATCAATTTTTGGTAGTAAGCTGTGGATATTACAGTGCACAAAGGAGAGGCCTTTTTTAGCTGGAAGGCTAGGAATGGAATTTGTTAGGGGACCAGGGTTAGACTCTACATAATTTGCAAGGGCAAGTAACATAAGGAATAGGAATTTGGAAATAATTTTTGTTTGACCATATAGTGAATGTGATACTTTATAATATTGTGAGGTGGGGGTAGGAGGGTTATTTTTTATAACTTTCCACCAGCACTCAGCAGATAAGTTACAGCAACAGAGCAGGCCATGGTGTATGATAATTTGTCTTCCAGTTAGATGTGTGTGCTTATGGCGGTTATTATGTGAACAAAATTGGAGTGAGAAAAGGGTTATCATGAATAACAGTATGGTCATATTTGGATTCATGTTAGTGATATGAGGTGTGTAGATAAAAAATAAATACACTATTGATGTGTGATATATAGCTATTTGTAGGAAAAGAGGGTATGTATTCTATAGGGTTAAGTAAAAGGAAGGATGTGCTGATCAGTGTTTGCAGCTGTCATTTAAGGAGAATGAAAGTAGTGTGGGAGACTATCTATAAATGAAGAAATGAGCCTGGGGTGGGTGGGGTGAGGGGCGGGGTGGGAGGGAAACTATCTTCCAGAAGCTACCTGTTTGCAAAGCAGGGGAACAGCTGAAATAAGTTCTGTATTTTCTTGCAAGGCTTGGGTAGATATGCTTTAAAATCAGGCTGAAGGAGAGAGATATATTAGCGTCAGATTGGCCTGCAAAAATTTAAAGGAATGGGGAGGGTTTATCTATGGACATTTGAGCTAAGGGTCATTCAAGCAAAAACACGGGGTAAGTTAAAATTACAGAGATAAGACAGAGGTATTCATGTAGGGGAATAAAACCATTAAAGTACAAAAAAGATATATGGGCCTTAGCTGGTTAAAACTAACTTTTAACATAATGGTCAGACATAATAGTGATAAAATATGCATTTAGGTAAAATATAATTATATTACTATCTTCCAGAAGCTACCTGTTTGCAAAGCAGGGGAACAGCTGAAATAAGTTCTGTATTTTCTTGCAAGACTTGGGTAGATATGCTTTAAAATCAGGCTGTTTGCAAAGCAGGGGAACAGCTGAAATAAGTTCTGTATTTTCTTGCAAGGCTTGGGTAGATATAGACAAAATTTAATAACTGAATAGGCCAATAGGGCACAATTTGTCACTGCTCATAGGTGCGGTCTCTCCAATGCCCTCCGTCTACCTCCCAGCATCCTCAAACTACTGGTCTTATCTGCACAAAGACCCAACCAGCCCCCTATCTACCCCCAAACAATGCTGCATCTTTATTTATCAACCTGCATAGCTAGCATCCCCAAATAGCATCTACAGTTTCCTGCTCTGTACACTCTCCACAGTGAAGCATGACATGGGAACAGCATAAGTATCTCTGGGTGGCCTCTGATCACTTTAATAACATTCTTTGTTCTCTTAGAGCTCCACCTCCCTCAGACACTCTGCTTCAATTCCATAGTCCATTTGCAGTAGGGGTGCTTTGCCAGTGTCCATCTGCAGGTATATGCTGTAAGTCTGATGGTTTGTTCATGGGGTAGACAAGGATAGCAGGTGGATCCTCATAGCAAGCAGACACTCAAGTCAGAAGGAGTCTAAGGAGATAATGAAACAGCACAAGATGAGCACACACCCTGATACAATCACAATTATGTCCAATAAAACTTCTTTCACCTTTTTGTAAGCATCACCATTTCCTTAAATAGCTTAACTTATCCTATGTCATTTAAAACCAGGAAAACATTGTGGATATATAATACAAACTAAATACATTGATTATACTTTTACAGAGAATAACTCACAGCTTCTGTATACAATTTAAATGATACCTTAAACACGAATACTAAGCAAGTAAAAACTGCTAGACTTCATCAAGAGGCTGTATGGTTATGCTAAGTAACTTATGCTAAGGCCTGCCCTGCAACAAAAATGAATAATAAAACAGTCAATAAAAATATTTTCTTTAAAATTAATTTCTTCACACCTTCTTTTTTGAACTACTAAATAATAAAAATAACCTAGTGTTGCTTTATTCTGCAAAGCAACTTGATGTAATGTTTAACATTTTCCAACTATGATCTTAAAGTGAAGGTAAAGTTATCGTTTATTGAATCAAATATACCATTTCTCCCTATAACCTTATAATAGTCGCTAAGTCATCTTTTTATTTTTCAAATATTTTTCTTAAAAAAACTAATTTCCAATTCCCTACTGTTTATCTCCCGGCTCCTCCCAAGCCCTACTTCCTTCTTAGGCATTTAGTTATGTCTTCAGCGGTCCCACCCGCTCTCAAATGCGCGTGCACAACCCCGAATTCAATTGCGCATGCGCTACTCGCCGATGGTAATCAATGCCCATCCTATTACTTTAAAATGCGCATGCGCTAATTTGCCTTGTAACATAGTAGTGAATAAATAGGTATATTCATTTACTACTATGCAATCAGAGACAGGAGCTGCATTTATTGCTATCGCTGAAACGTTTCTTAAAAACATCGATCTATTAACTTTCTCCTAGATTTAGAGTTTTGTCGGTAAAGACCCGCGTAGCTAACGCTGCTTTTTTTTCCAGCGCACCCTTCCAACAACGCTGGTATTTAGAGTTGTCTGAGGGGCTGCGTTAGGCTCAAAAAAGGGTGCATTGAGCCTAACTTAGCTCCACTTTAACCCTCAATACCAGCGTTGCTTACGGTAGCGGTAAGCTGGAAAAACGTGCTCGTGCACGATATCCCCATAGGAAACAATGGGGCAGTTTGGGCTGAAAAAAAACCTAACACCTGCAAAAAAGCAGCATTCAGCTCCTAACGCAGCCCCATTGTTTCCTATGGGGAAACACTTTATAAGTCTGCACCTAACACCCTAACATGAACCCCGAGTCTAAACACCCCTAACCTTACACTTATTAACCTCTAATCTGCCGCCCCGCCCCCTCGCTATCGCTGACCCCATGCACCCAGAGGCAAGACTTGTTCTTTACTTTTCTGCAATGAGATTTTTTTGTGAAAATTTATCTGCAGGTTCATTTTTTAAATAAAATTAAATTTTAAATTAGACGAGTTTACACTAAGGAACCAGTTTAATTTGCAATTGGGTTAACTGAAGAATTAAGCAATTTTTAATGTTTTATAATAGTTATAGTGCAGTAGTTGAAAATTGCATTGCAAATTAGCTGCATACTGAAAAAAAAGACATTTTAAAATGTCTTCTAATAAATCTGTTTCCTTTTCTTTTGATCTAACATAGAAATGTAGTAATAAAAATATGCAGTGCTCTTATATTCAGAATAAACAGCTTTGCAAACTTGGAAAGGCTAAGAGGCGGGTTTGAAAAAATCTGAGAGACAGTCAACAAGCAATGCGCTACTGCATATTTGACTGCTCACTTCAAACAGCAGTTTGCCCTGGATTGCACTGTTTAAAGGGACATAATACTCATATGCTAAATCACTTGAAACTGATGCAGGTATAACTGTAAAAAGCTGACAGGAAAATATCACCTGAGCATCTCTATGTAAAAAAGGAAGATATTTTACCTCACAATCTCCTCAGCTCAGCAGAGTAAGTTCTGTGTAAAAAGTTATACTCCGCTGCAGCCCAGCTGCAGGAAAAAAAAAATGAAGAAATGAACAGCAGCCAATCAGCATCAGCAGTGCTGAGGTCATGAACTCTTTTACTGTGATCTCATGAGATTTCACTTAACTCTCATGAGATTTCATAGCAAACTTCCTTTAAACAGAATAGGGAAATAAGATGAGAGTGCACGTAAGCTCGCCCCTTCAGCTGTCCCGGGACAGACATACTGATTTGCTGCTTAGAAATCCTTTACAATGGGATGTGGCTACTGAGGAGACTTTTGAGGTAAAATATCTTTCTTTTTACATAGAGATGCTCAGTGTGTATTTTTCTAGTCAGCCGTTTACAGCTATGCTGCATCACTTTCAAGTGTTTAAACATTTGGGTATTATGGCCCTTTAAGGAAAATTTACACAGTGCAGCAAGAGCACAGCTCTGTTTGTAGAGAATAGTCTAATGTGGAGCAGCACTACAAAATTCAAGCGCTAACAGCTCCTGCATGTGTCCTGTTCTTTCTGCAGACATGCTGCATTTTCTGCGATGACATCTCACATCACTGTATGTTCTGCCTTGGGGCCCCTGCATATTATTATTAACCCCTAATCTTCCGCTCCGGACACAGCCGCAACCTACATTATCCCTATGAACCCCTAATCTGCTGCCTCTAACACCGCCGACCCCTATATTATATTTATTAACCCCTAATCTGCCCCCCCAACGTCGCCGCTACCTTACCTACACTTATTAACCCCTAATCTGCCGACCGGACCTCACCGCCACTATAATAAATGTATTAACCGCTAAACCGCCGCACTCCCGCCTCACAAACACTATTAACCCCTAATCTGCCCTCCCTAACATCGCTGCCACCTACCTACAATTATTAACCCTTAATCTGCCGCCCACACCGTCGCCGCTACTATAATAAAGTTATTAACCCCTAAACCTCAACCCTAACACCCCCCTAACATAAATATAATTTAAATTAAACAAAATAATATTCCTAAAATTAACTAAATTATTCCTATTTAAAACTAAATACTTACCTATAAAATAAACCCTAATATAGCTACAATATAACTAATAGTTATATTGTAGCTATATTAGGGATTTAATATTTATTTTACAGGCAACTTTGTATTTATTTTAACTAGGTACAATATAGCTATTAAATAGTTAATAACTATTTAATAGCTACCTAGTTAAAATAACTACAAAATTACCTATAAAAATAAAATCCTAACCTAAGTTACAATTAAACTAACACTACACTATCATTACATTAATTAAATAAATTACCTACAATTACATTAAAATAAATACAATAAAATAAACTATTCTATAATACAAAAAAACAAACACTAAATTACAAAAAAAAAATGACAAGCAGTTTAAAATAATTACACTTAATCTAAGCCCCCTAATAAAATAAAAAAGCCCCCCAAAATAAAAAATTCCCTATTCTAAAGTTCACAAAGTAATCAGCTCTTTTAACCGGCTCTTAAAAGGGCTTTTTGGCGGGGCCTTGCCCAAAGTAAAAAGCTCTTTTGCATGAAAATAAAAATGCAATACCCCCCCCCCAACATACAACCCACCACCCACATACCCCTACTCTAACCCGCCCAAACCCCCCTTAAAAAAAAACCTATCGCTAACCCCTTGAAGATCTCCCTACCTTGAGTCTTCGTCACTCAGCTGAGCCGAATTCTCATCCAAGGTGCGCAGAGGAGGTCAACATCCGGTAGAAGTCTTCATCCAAGCGGGGCAAGAAGGAGGTCCCTCCATGCAGGTTGAAGTCTTCATCCAGGCGGCGTCTTCAATCTTCATCCATCCGGAGCGAGCCATCTTCAAATGAGCCAACGCAGAGCCATCCTCTTCTACGACGGACTAACGAGCGAATGAAAGGTTTCCTTTAAGGGACGTCATCCAAGATGGGCGTCCCTTCAATTCCGATTGGCTGATAGAATTCTAGCCAATTGAAGGGACGCCATCTTGAATGACGTCCCTTAAAGGAACTTTCATTCATCGTTAGTCGGTCGAATGGGCTGGTTAAAAGAGCTGATTACTTTTGTATTTTAGGAATAGGGTAGGGAATTTTTTATTTTGGGGGGCTTTTTTATTTTATTAGGGTCTTAGATTAGGTGTAATTAGTTTAAACTGCTTGTAATTCTTTTTATTTTTGTAATTTAGTGTTTGTTTTTTAATTATAGAATAGTTTATTTTTATTGTATTTTTATGTAATTGTAGGTAATTTATTTAATGAATGAATGATAGGTGTAGTGTTAGGTTTAATTGTAACTTAGGGTTAGGATTTATTTTACAGGTAATTTGTAGGTTATTTTAACTTGGTAGCTATTAAATAGGTTATGAACTATTTAAAGGGGTCATAATACCCAAATGTTTAAACACTTGAAAAGTGATGCAGTATAGCTAGTAAAAAGCTGACTAGAAAATATCTCCTGAACATCTCTATGTAAAAAAGAAAGATATTTTACCTCAAAAGTTCCTCAGTAGCCACCTCCCATTGTAAAGGATTTCTAAGCAGCATTTTAGTGTGTCTGTTCTGGGACACTCTTAGGGGATGAGCCTCGTGCACTCTCATATTATTCCCTATTCAGCTTACTATTAAATCTCATGAGAGTTAAGTGAAATCTCATGAATCACAGTAAAAGAGTTCATGACCTCAGCACTGCTGATGCTGATTTGGCTGCTGTTCATTTCTTTCAGTTTTTTAATTTTTTTTTTACCTGCAGCTGGGAACAGCTGAGTATAACTTTTTACACAGAACTTACTCTGCTGAGCTGAGGAGATTGTGAGGTAAAATATCTTCCTTTTTTACATAGAGATGCTCAGGGGTTATTTTCCTGTCAGCTTTTTACAGTTATACTTTTCAAGTGATTTAGCATATGAGTATTATGTCCCTTTAATAGCTATTGTACCTAGTTAAAATAAATACAAAGTTGCCTGTAAAATAAATACAAATCCTAAAATAGCTACAATGTAACTGTTAGTTATATTGTAGCTATATTAGGGTTTATTTTATAGGTAAGTATTTAGTTTTAAATAGGAATAATTTAGTTAATTTTAGGAATATTATTTCGTTTAATTTAAATTATATTTATGTTAGGGGGGTGTTAGGGTTAGAGTTAGGTTTAGGGGTTAATACATTTTTTATAGTAGCAGCGATGGTGCGGGTGGCAGATTAGGGGTTAATAATTGTAGGTAGGTGGCGGCGATGTTAGGGAGGGCAGATTAGGGGTTAATACAAATTATTATTGTGTTTGCGAGGCGGGAGTGCGGCGGTTCAGGGGTTAATACATTTATTATAGTGGCGGCGAGGTCCGGTCGGCAGATTAGGGGTTAATAAGTGTAGTTAGGTAGTGGTGACGTTGGGGGGGGGCAGATTAGGGGTTAATAAATATAATATAGGGGTCGGCGATGTTAGGGGCAGCAGATTAGGGGTTCATAGGGATAATGTAGGTGGCGGCGGTGTCCGGTCGGCAGATTAGGGGTTAAAAAAATGTATTACAGTGGCGGCGATGTGGGGAGGCCTCGGTTTAGGGGTACATAGGTAGTTTATGGGTGTTAGTGTACTTTATAGCACAGTAGTTAAGAGCTTATATTCCGGCGTTAGCCCATAAAGCTCTTAACTACTGACTTTTTTTTTTGCGGTTGGAGTCTTGTCGGTAGAGGCTCTACCGCTCACTTCTCCCAAGACTCCAAATACCAGCGTTAGGCAGATCCCATTGAAAAGATAGGATACGTAATTGGCGTAAGGGGATCTGCGGTAGCCTGAATCGCGGGGGTAGGGAAAGTGAGCGGTAGACCTGTACCTGCCTGACTCTAAATACCAGTGGGGCGGCCAAAAGCAGCGTTAGGAGCCCTTAACGCTGCTTTTGACGGCTAACGCAGAACTCTAAATCTAGGTGATAGTTTGCCCAATTATACTATAGAATCTATAGTACAATTGGGCAAACCGAGTTGATAGATCAATGTTTTTAAGAAACGTTTCAACGATATCAATAAATGCAGCTCCTGTTTCTGATCGTACAGACAGGTAACAAGGCTGTGCAGGTAACAAGGCACATTATTACAACTTGAGCAGGTTATAAAAGGCGTCTGTAAAAAGAGATGACGTAGTCTGTGGGGATTCCCACCTGGTAGTAGGAAACACACATGCGCGAAACAGGAGCGCGCAGGGTTGAGAAACCTAATAAAACTCATTTGCATATGCGGCGACGAGTAAAGCGGTGCATGACGTCGGTTGACGGCCGCCTAACGGCCTAAAAATCTGTTGGTTAAAAAAAACACGTGATTGAAAGTAAAAAAAAAAAATTTTACAGGTTCAATTTGGGAACGAAAAAAAAATCAAATTATAAAGGTAATATATTTAAATATAACGATTTATATCAAATATGATGAATGAAAGTCATATTATTTTTAAACATTTAATGATATTATAGATAGAGATGAGGTTAACTTTACCTTCACTTTAATAGAGTTAGCTGTCTCATCTGATATACACTACTAATTTAATAATTATATTATGCAACTTAAATTCTCTCACACTCCTGTATGAGGAAAGAATACAATCATAACATAACATATTTTTAAAGGTAAACATCTTTATGGTAAGATAATACCTTTCACTGACAAACATCTGGAATTACAAAACTCAAATTGCAGATACCATACCAGTTAATAAAGGGAAAAATACATTTGCTTTCATAACGCAGCTCCAATAAAAGCCATTGTAGGTAGAAAATATACCATCAATATCACTATAATTATACTACTCCCAAAAACATATTTCTCTGTATAATTGATATAAATTTCTAGCTGAGACGTGCCCTCACTCAGGGCCGGACTGGGAAATCAGACCGGCCCTGGAAATTTGTATGGCCGGCCCAGCCCCCCCTCTGCCTCAGATCCCCCCCCCCCGGCCCTGCAAATGTACAATCGTCAGGTTTACAGGCTCACTCAGATCATCAGCATTAAGTGTTGCATAGCACATATTTCAAAAACAAAATCATATCACACTAAATGTTAATAGGTAGCATATACATCTAAAATGGACAGACAGTGGCTGCGTATATTCTCATCCTGTCAGAGAGTATATTAACAGCATGTGTTATATCAAAGTAGCCAAGCTATAGATAATCTATAGAAGTTTACACCTCGTCGTGGGTTAGATCATGTTTATATCAGGCTAAACATTTCAGCAAAAACAGGGAAAAACAGGGAAATCATTGTAATTAGGAGCCAAATATATATATATATATATATATATATATATATATATATAGTTCTCCATGTTATAGACTCTTGTGCCAAAACCCCTGCTTCTGACCTCATTTTTAGTATTCATCTACTAATAAATTAGCCTGCATTGCCTGCTCTCACCGGCTGTCACTCGACTGTTGGCTCTGGAGACCTCTGATTCTTGCCCGAGCGCCTTGAACTGTGTAGCGCAATGCCCAGTGGAGTACCTAGAGGATGCAGAGAGGATCAGTAGCAGCCAGCAATTAGTCTTATCATTTAGACAAGACAGCAGCATCCATGATCCATCCCCAGCAGGTCTTGCAACTCTTTCCCACGTCGCACAGCAGCCTGTAGCTCCTGGGCGGCAGTGGCACATGCAAAACGGAGGGGGGCGGCAAGCAGCCAATCGGAAGGGGAAGCAGGGTGCTGGGGGCGGGCCATGAGTACGGCACTGCTCTGTGTTCTAACTTCTACTGCCGCCGCGCAGAATAAAGATTACTCAGTAGGGGAGGGAAATCATGGCCCCTTGTTGTACCTGAGGCATAACAATCTATACCACAATAATGCCCCCCGCATGCAGACATGTTACTGGATCTTGTCCGTAATGAATCTCAGATGCATGAAAAAACAAAATGCATGAAATTTACATTAAGTAAGCTTACTCCAAATTGTATTAATACCTGGCACAAGCAGTCTAAGGACTCATAAGGAATTAAACAGTGGCCGTAATACTACTGATTACTTAGAGTGTCCTGACAGTCATTGTGCTGACAGTGCCGTGCGCAGCGCACATAAATAATGTTTCACACTGCTTCAATGCCGGCCGGCCCTGCATGTGCTGAGCTCTCTGTGTAGCTGCCAACTGCCGGCCCACTGCCCAGACGGCCCACCGGGATTTTTTCCGGTATCCCGGCGGCCCAATCCGGCCCTGTCCTCACTGTGTTCTACAAGGGTGAACGGTCTAGAATATTCTGAGATATTGCAGCATTTTCTTTAAACTATAAAGGGGCAAACGTATGCTCTATACTCAGTGGGCCATTCAATAGATTACAATACTGCAAGGTTTAGAGTTACACTTATCTAAAGGGTTACTTTGTTTAAGTACATAAACTATAATGTTGTACTAATACAAATAAGGCATACTTTTCTGCAGACAAAGCTATATGACTTCTTATAACTTGTATGATCAATAAAAATAACACAATTACAAGAGAATACAAAACAAGCAATAGAAGTAAACAAGTTAAAACAATACTCCCCTAATTTAAATGTGGATGACTCTGTAACAGTGTAACAGGTCAACAGGTCCTTAATTCCAATAGGCAAGGCACAGTAAAGAGAAGGATAGTCTTTATGTCCCTAAGACACCCATCATATGAAACAGTCATAGATTACCCAGAGTCCAGTTCTGGGTCTGGTACCAGCATGCAAAGCAAAGAATGGATCCAAAAGATAGTTCAGCACTTTTTACTGTAGTGTGGTGGTTAAAACAAACTTGACAAAAGGTCTTTTATCTTCTTTTATATTATATGATATATGAAAAACTCAAAAATAATTTAGTTAGTGTTTTTACTTTCTGGATACAGCTTCATGATCTCATCCTGCAAATACAAATATTGTGTTAATAACAACAACAAAAAAAACATTTTAGATTCATTTTCTTACTTAAAAACAATCACCCAAATCACATAAAGATACTCATCTATGCTCCTCTATGCTCATCAATACTCCCCCCGTTGTTTGCGTGAAGCACCTTATGTGTCACGCAAACACAATATGACAGCAAACTAAAAGACAATCCATGCACTCCTAAAAGAAGTAGTATACTATTCTTAAAATCAGACAAAATCAAATACACCTCAATATTCAATATTCCATTCATACAGCACCCTTCCACACATATTCATTAAACATAAAAACATAACATTCTCCTAGAAAACACTTAAAACCAACTGTCCATTCCACAAAACAAAACATTAACAGCCGGCACAAACTTTTAACAACCACAATCAACCTGAAATTTAACACATATATGTACATTCACTGAAACACAGCACTGAAAAATACTACATTCTAGCAAAACACTACAAATAATTAAAATCCTATAACAACCTTCTATGCCCTGGTTTTTCAAATTCTACCCTGCACAATACTATGAGATCATTCTAATAATGCAATCACTTCAGAAGATCAATAAACTCCAGTTGCATATTTACAAATAAAATCCCTAACCATAAATTTACAAAGGAACACACAAACACCTACATACTATATTCTGGGAAAGGTCAGATAATAATGGTACAGCCACTGTTCTATATAGCCCCCTGCTTGCATGCACAGTGTAAACCCACTGTTAAAAAAATCATGTTTGGCACAAATAATTTGTGAAAAGCTCTAGAATCCAGTCTATACTTTTATATAACCAAGATTTTAATAAATACACAATTATTTGATTTATTTTTTTGTATATAATCTGATATTCAACATTCTGCAGCTCTCTAACTAAATATAACAATTGTATACAACAAAATGAGCTTTCTACAAAGAATAAGAATAATAATTTACAATAATAGATTAAAAGGACAGTTTGCCCAAAAATTTCCCCTTTAAATTGTTCCCAATGATCCATCTCACCTGATGGAGTGCCTTTAATTGTTTACAAATAGTTCAGTTTTCCAGGACAATGAGATGTGCTATAACCTGAAACTTAACCCATTGTAATAGGCTGTGATTTAAAAGCACAACAGCAACTATTTCATATATACAAATAAACCTGAAAATACAATTTCTCTTTTTATACTTCACAGCTGGGAATAACAAATCATTGAACTGTCCCTTTAAGGACTGACCATTTATAATATGTATATGAATTATATAACCTAGCCATGATTAGGAAACTTGTGTTATTTACCATAAAATTCTACTTCTTTACTGTATCATAACCTGCATATTTAAATGAGAACCATCACAGCATCCTATATAATAAAAGACAAGAGTTTGTCTGAAGCCGTCATGCGCAGTTCAGACAAACTCTTGCCGCGAGGACCCGGCAGCTCAGCTGAAACACAGAGGCGCGCGAGGACCCGGCAGCTCAGCTGAAACACAGAGGCGCTGCGAGAGACCCGGCAGCTCAGCTGAAACACAGAGGCGCGCGAGGACCCGGCAGCTCAGCTGAAACACAGAGGCGCGCGAGGACCCGGCAGCTCAGCTGAAACACAGAGGCGCGCGAGGACGAGAGAGAGAGAGAGAGAGAGAGAGAGAGAATCACAACACGGCCCGTGTCAACGGGCTTTAGGACTAGTAAATAATATTTCACAGTAATATGTTACCAATTTATATTAAAACTCTTCTGAATTAATCTACTTGCAACAGAAACAGACCCAAATACTTCAGATACATTTAATAACATGCAGCATATAGTCTTTTCTTTTCTACTGTTTTTAACTCCTTGCGGGAATCTTACATTATGCACATAAACCTGTTAATCACTTGCCAGAAAAAAAAACTCTTTTTATTTACCAGAACGTGACCAAAAGTTACATAAACATCATCGCACTTACAAATTCCTTAATTAGTTCACTTACAAAAACAATATATTTATATGTCTCAACAGGTGGAAACACGCTAAATCTCTCTTCAGTCTTTATTTGCATAAAACAAATATCACTTAAAACTAAAAATGCCAATAATAACACACATAATTAATAAGAAACACATACATATGACTTTAAAATCAAGTTCCAACAATAACACTTTAAAATACTTAATTACAGCGTCATATTCCTTAACTAAGAAACACTTTTATATACACACACAGCTCTAGCCTGAATAATTACTATTCAGAAAGAATGCACCAAGGTCAGATATTTACAGCGATACACATGCAAGCTTATATCAACTTGCATACCATAAATTCACTTCCAACAATCAGCAATTTTAACATAGCAAACTTTTAGTGACACAGAAAACACATTTTATTAACGTTCTCTCTCTTTAAGGAAAACATATATTTCAAACATACCAAAGACATTTAGAAATACAATGAGAATAACTTTCCACCAAATTTAAAATGTATCTGAAAGTGTCCGAATTTGCAAGGAATGGACATTTTCCCAGCAGATTGAGACATAAACAAATTTTAGACAGGATAATACATCCTCAGATATTTAGTGTAGAGTAAACCTTTTACACCTAACATGGGACACAGTGAATACATCAGACAGACAAACACTTCTTACATATAAATACACAGAATCTCCTTTTCATTACTGCAAACACACATACAGCAAAAGAAAGAGTTTTCACATACCAAGCTATTTTTGTAAGATACGACCTGTCACATTACAGCATTATGTGCAGGGATTGAGGAACTTTTCCATGAGCACAGTATGCAACAAGCAGCTACAACACATCACTAAGCCCTATAGTTACAAACGGAGCTTCTATAACAGTTTTTTTTTTCTCTGAATATGTGATCTGGTGTGTGCGCTCGGTGGCCCTCCTTCTTTGCCCATAACTTTCTAGCTGAATCTACAGAGCTGTGATCACTGACAGCTTGGAGTGCACAGCTCCCTGCCTTGAAATGAAACTGTTAACCTCTTCGTAGACATTAAAGATGCAATAACAGTCTCCTCTTCTCTGTGCATTATCAATATTTTGCTATGAGCAGACCCCATTTTTTAACAACACAATAAGAGCAGCAATTACTTTCATATTCTTAAGCACAGCACAAATGATACAGCAGTAAAGCACAAGCAATCAAGCAATAAGCATCAACAAGTACCAATTCAGCTCCAGTGATAGGTAAACTAAACTCTATTATATGGATATATAAGCAAACCTCAACACAGGTGAGACTTTAACTCACCGTAAAATAGCGCTACAAACTTGCGCGAGGACTTTAACCACCGCAAGTGTACGCTTACCTTTGCACCTCAACTTGCGCACAAGCAGGACTGAAACCTGTCTAAATTAGCAGGACTGAAACCTGTTTAGAGGGGTTATTACAGCTCAAGACTCAAACTTGCGCTGCCACTATAAATTGCGCTGGGATTGGAACCCACGCAAACCTGCGCCTCCACAGCAGGAACCCCTTATAAAAGGACTTTAACCCTTTATATATATCACTAACACCTTTTATAGAAATAAAAAAAATTTGATTCAGATTCACAGAGGGAAAAAGCAGAGTAAAAAACACTTATCTACTTACCCAGTGTGAATCCCACGCTCTGACACCAGAATTGTTAGGTGTTATTTTCAGTGGGGGGGAGTGTCAGTTAGCATTTACAGTTTTCTACACCTTCACCTGGAACTGAATGGGTTACCTGATTAGATATCTCGGGAACAGAAATCAGACACGCAGCAAGTCAGTCTAAAAGCTGTTATGTTTATTGGAAGATGCACAATACGTTTTATAGGCAATAGTTACAGCATATAGGGTTAAACAATGACGTGCTCATAACTACATCATCTTACACAGTATTTCTCAGAGACGAAAGAAGCTCATTATAATATAATTCGGTAAAAGAGGAGTTTTAAAGAGTATTTCTATAACAATAATAAAAGTACATCTGGGTGCATAGCTCACCCCAAAGCAAGGCCGTTTGGGCATTTTACATAGATAACTGGGCTTCCAGGCACATTGCCAGGAACATTCACAAGGCCATTCTATCTATGCAAGTATTACTAACATCTACAGACTTCTTGGTACATAATAAGCTGTTATAATAAACCATTCTTGACTAAATGGATGCCTTAAGACAAAATGGCGTCAGTAATACTAATATATCCTAACAATATTTGAATATATTTTTTTTTAATTTTGAGAATTTACTGTGTATCACATTTTTAGACAAATTCCATACTTAATGCTCCAGCATATTGGTAATTACTAAAATAATACAGTAATTCTGTAGGGGAAATTTTCCCCATTTGGATGTAGACATAGTGAAACTATTAATATGGGTCTACTTGTGGAATGATAAGATGATTTGGTGATTATTTGAGGAGATCTATAGGATTGGGTTACGAAGCAGAACTTTTACACACCTGTGAGTGTGGTGGTTTTTTTTTTTTAAAATTTTATATATTTATTTATTATTTTTGGGGTTTTTCATTTTATGTAATGAAAGTTGTTTTATGTTTGCTACCTTGGGAAATAGCACTCTATGTAAATATGGATAAATGGTAATAAGGAGTAGGATGTTTTCTTTCTCTATCTTTTTAATCTATTTTACATGTAGAACCTTAAAATCTCAGTGCAACAAATTTTCAACCTTGTACAATGTAAGAAATTCACCCGCATGATACTACTGACATATATACCACACATTGTTTGCTTTCCACATAGGCCCTTCCTCAAAATCAAGCGAAACTGCCAACTTGCGACAAAATCTGCTTGAAATATACAAGCGGTTATTCAAATTTAAGACGTCTAGCCTGATTTATAAGGCTCTTCTGCCAATGAGGCTCCATAACCCTGTCCGCCTGCTCTGATGAGGCGGACAGGAAACGCCACAATTCAACCCGATTGAGTATGATCGGGTTGATTGACACCTCCCTGCTGTCGGCCCATTGGCCGCGAGTCTGCAGGGGGCGGCGCTGCACCAGCAGCTCTTGTGAGCTGCTGGTGCAATGCTGAATACGGAGAGCGTATTGCTGTCCGGATTCATTGATGTCTGTCGGACCTGATCCGCACTGTCGGATCAGGTCCGACAGACATTTGATAATTCGGCCTCAATGTGTGAAATGTTGCAGAAATATTTCACTCTTCCGTCAGCAATATTGATATTCATAAAGCAAGCAGGAATACAAACGATTGTATTCTCATTGCAAAGCTTCGCCAGACAGCAGTGTGGAAAAAAATTGCTGGCATAATGCATCATTTTATTTTATTTGAAGATTTCATCTTTTTTTATGTTTCCAGGCACACACTCCTTAAACTAAGTTACAACAAAAATACTGAAAATAAAAATATGCTTAAAACTAAAAATTTGTGAAGAAAGGCCACTGATAATAAAACCACATTTATCGGGGGGCGGAGCCAACTACCGAACTAGACAGTCGCATGTTTCCTGAGCTCTTAGGCCTGGACTAATCAATATAGTTATTTTCAACAAGATACTGAACTAATTCAGAATATATATATTCGTTACCTAGCCTACAATTGACAGATTGTCTTCCAGAAGACGAGACATGCAATTTACCCAAGTCCCGGTAAACTCCTTTTGGTGAGAGCCCCTGCACTTATGTACAACAAAATCTGCGGGCCTTCCTCCACCGGTACCGACCCGAGCCCATATGAGGCAAAGTCTACAAAAATACCCACAAATGAAGATACCTATGAATCGGTATATGTCTTGCTGAAAAATTTTGGCCGACAGATGACACGCTGTTTCTCTGACCTATCTGACACTTTGAAGTCGACATTGGGGAGAGCAGACTACACCGCGCCAGCTATCAAGAGCCTTGCAGCACACAGGAGGAGATGCCTTTAACCTACCTGCCATTGCCGATTGCCTCATACTTCCCAGCTTTTTAACAATAATAGTGCAGAGACTGGTAAACCCATCGCAGAGAGACATACTACCTTACCTCTCGCTGACCGCGCGACATTTGTGCCGAAGTACCGCAGCGCTATTAAATGAGAATATTCAGCGGGTGGGTGATAGCTGGATGTCTGGGCCCAAACTATACATTGCAGAGCTGGTGGCACTTAGCGGGTCCTTAGCTTATGATAGTGGAAGGTGGCCCGATCACTCAGTTATGGCGCAAGCCTCAGAAGCAACCCACGTGGATAAAGAATCCTCATACATCAAGTTACCGCACATAAGGTCTAGCAGACTGGGTATTGGATAGACTTATTACACTAACCCTGGTCCGTCG
The DNA here is from genome assembly GCF_027579735.1 of Bombina bombina. Classification (NCBI taxonomy): domain Eukaryota; kingdom Metazoa; phylum Chordata; class Amphibia; order Anura; family Bombinatoridae; genus Bombina; species Bombina bombina. The sequence goes on along the minus strand of NC_069502.1, from coordinate 393,158,329 downwards.
AAAGACTTTGCAGTACTGCAGGGTTTTTTCTCTCTGTGAGTTCACTCAGGATTGATAACTTTCCTTTCTGATCTGGTTTATGAACTCTTATTATCCCAGGGTTTTCCACTATATATTAAAATAACATTTTGTATTGCTGAAATTTAGGGACTTGCTGTCCTCTGGAGTGCAGCCTCAATGCACGAAAATTGAATATTAATGTCTGTGTCTGTCCTGCTTCTGGCTCATAAAAGTTTTAATATGTTATATACATTTTTTGGCTAACTATGACTGCATTGTGTGCTTAGTTCAACATTGGTCATAGATAATGTTAATTGTCTGAATAACACTCTGACTAAACTTATGCAGTTATGGCTACTATTCCTATTCTACCACACGCCTTAATAGGACGTCTCTCTAGTATATTTGTAGGTTCTATAAATACTCATACTTTCATAAACCTGCTCTGCTAACTGTAGAGACACTACTAATTTATGGATGCATTATGTATGAATAGGCTATTTTGGGCTGTAACTCTATTACATTCTAGGAGCTATTTTTGGATGTCTTCACTATGCTAATGCAAGGTCCTAATATCCGCCGTTATTATTATTTCTTGTGGAACGATAACACTATTATCTTATTTTTCATGTAATGTACCTTAAGTGCCCCATAGCATAGATAGTCTTTGTACTCCAGCTCTAAAATAGCGGATTACAATTTTTGTGTCACACCGAACTGCACTGTACTATTGTGTTAATAGACTAGGGAGACTCCACTATTTAGTTTTTGATAGGAGTGTATAGCATTGTATTATCTCATGAATATGATTATTACAGTCCCCAAGTCACGAAGTATTGAATGAGTTACATAGACATATGCTCATAGTTACAGAGGTAGGAGTATAATGCTTGGCCATAGGCCTGTGTAATGCCAGAATTAATAATGCAGAACTATATTTTTATCAAAGTTGTTTGCCCTATCGTCGACATAATGCCCCTATGTAGCTGACATTGACTATGAGCACCTTGCTAAAAGCACCATTATCCAGAAAAAGGGCAGACACTTACGCTCCAACCATGTTAGATCTTCCACCAATGGGGTTAGGGACAGGCATGTCAACTTATCAATGTAGCTCAAACCTAGAAGGTAGCTGTATATACTGATGGAAGTAGACATTGTTGGGACAATATACGTAATGTACTATATGGCAGTGAATACATTAAGTGGAGAGCTCATAAGCTTCCAAATATGGGACTTTGTGAATATTGTCTAATACTTTCAGTTTTCCTAATGCATATACTCTGAAAATCAGGGTTCTATATATATTATTGTATAACTACCCAATATCTTCAGTGTTATTAATTGCATATTCTAGTTTAACTATTTTATATCTTTAGCGTTACTAATGGTTGTCAACCTAAGCTACAATTGAGTTTGTGTCTACTATGCTTACACTCTGTTATATACCTTATATATTAGTAACTGCTCATCAGCGATTTTTTATGGGAGACATTTACTACCTCACTCTATCATTTGAGCATGTACCTTATAGATATTGCCACGAAGGTTTGATGGTTAGTTTAATATTGCAGCACATGCTTTATAAAGGCTCACTATAGACAATTGGGAACGAGTTAGTCCTTAATGACTAGACAAGTCTCATTGGGTCATTCCTAATAGATATAGACAAACCAAAGGATCCATGACTGCAGTTACTCTCTCAGAGCCTCTCATGGTATGGTATCTTTGTCCTTTAGTTAATGATATGAGAATGTGATGCATAGAGTTTTAGCAAAGCTACTTGTAACATGAGCATACTAGTTATTGCTACTTACTATTACCAACTATCTTATGTTATAGGCAGGTATGGTCTTAGGATTAACTGCTCCCTGATCCTCCTTAGTTATGTTTACCAACCTGCTCTAGAAAGATAAAAATTCACCGTCTATAAATATGCAACAGTTGATTAGGAGACAACTCCCTATTGATATAGATACTTGATTTCACACTTCTAGCCAGCAGATCTGCCAGGGTTATTGAATTGAACACCTATCCACTTATAGGCAATTTTTGTGTATGTGAATATAATATGAAGCTAGTATAATCCTCGCCTAAACCCATATTTATTATAAGGTATAGACCTTCCTTAGTAGTATAATCCATGATTCATCCAGCCAATAGCCTGTGTATATGGTAATAACTACCTGACTGTATATTTTCTCTTATGTACCCTTGTATTACCAGATGCCAAATATTATATGTTCAATGTTGAATCTTTGATTTACCCCTAATTCTCCAGTAACTAACTTAGAAGTCCCTTTACATTCCTCCTGTCGCCCTTTCATAAGGCTCCCGCCCCCCACATTCTACACTCCCCCATATTTGAATAGCGGTGCTTACCCGCTGAATTTCCTCCCCCCCTCATATTTTTGATACTAAAAAATTTCAGTTGCTAATTTACTCCTTCCATTACACATTCAGGTCCATAAGTGACCACTACATATGCTATTTTTCCTCTAGAATACATTTGCTTTTCCTGGTCCAAAATTGGCCGTTTTTGTTTATCTGAGGAAATAAGTAAAGAATATAATAAAAAATAGAGGTTCCTAATATATACCTAGCACGATACTATATTGTTATTTCATGTATAAGAATACTGTTGTAAATTTGACAACTGTTGTTGTTTTTGTTGTGAGGTATCCATACCTTTTGTATTTATCAGCATAACCTCAATAAAAAAATTATTTAAAAAAAAAAAAAAACCACATTTATCTATTTATCTGCTTGTTTTTTTGAGGAGCTGCCTGAAAACTCTCTGCCACTTTTTTTTTTATAAGCGTTAAAATAAGTTACAGGTTAAAGTAAAGACCCTTGAAAATACTCAGCATGTTTTTTTGATGAAGCCCATAGTCTACATGATTTGGTCATTAACTAGAGTTCATAGGGTCCAGGTGTTTCTCCACAGTAGTGCAGCCATAGTTTAAGTTCAATGAGTATTTACTATTAAATGATATTTACTCAAAAAGCTTAAACTTTGTCTGAAGACATTGAATGAAATTTGGCAGCTTACGTTAGACTGGCAGCTCCTATATAAACCTTGAAAATGTGAGGTAAAATGTGAGCTGCCGTGAAAATGAGACATATTTCATTACAATTTTTTTGTTTAAACTTTTTTTTAGCTTCATTAGCTGCATTCACAGGACACAAAAAAGGCAGCAGAAAATGAATTTTGTGAGTTTGCATAGATGCCCTTTCAATATCAGACTGATATAACTTTTATATTGCTCTTGGGTGTTATCGCAATCTGGATTTTTTATTGAACTTTGTGATATAATTCAGTTGTGGTATGTTGGGTACTGGTACAACCAAAAATATAGACACAGACAGACAGTTCAATATTTACAGTCAGCCTAGTTGGTGTCTGTGCTCCCTAACTATGGATTTATGACAATGATTTACCAATCTCTTATATTTAAAATAGGGATTAGTTTGTGGGTTACAGGTACAGTAAACACCTTGAGATTTGTATATAAAATGTTTATGCATTAGGAAAAAACTTTGCAATATATTTTCATTATTTCTTTTGTCCCCTTTTCATGTAAAATTTAGCAATTTCTAATTCTCAGAAATTGAAATGCATCCTGCTGACTTTTCAAGGCTAACCTTGCTACATATACATCCCTAAGTGGCTTTATCAGGTATAAAGCAAATGGTGGGTGGAGTTTGGCTATTGAAAAATAATTGCAGTCAACAGGAGTTTAATTTGTTTTAAAACATTAAGGCTGTTATATTGTTCTGTACATACCCTTTACTCGAATGTATGAGGATAAAACCTTTACTTGAATTTATTATGATAATGGATTCTTTAAGGTGCAGGATCAGAACAGTACAGTGAAGTATTTGTCATGACAATCGCCTTGCAGCAGAAGGAGCAGACTCCAAAGGAGTCACATGTCTCTCCAGGTCAGGGATGCATATGAGGACCAGTCACTAATGGCGGCATTGGCTGTGGGCTACTTTACATTATACACACTCTTGTGCTAAATAAATCGCTTATAATCACATTTTACCTTAAAAATATAAAGTAGAAATGAATGAAAGAATTAAGCCACCCTCTTCCATTGATAAATTATCCAAAACAACCCCATCCCAGGTAACGGTTCATAACTTTAGATGCAGGACAGAATTTACAACAAACAGCAATCATATTAGTATCCTTAGTTATCTGAGGTGTAAAAGGAAGATATTCTGAATTACCTTCATATAAAAATAATTAAAATGACATTTTTAGCACTTTTTTTAATAACTGATTCTGACCTAAACATTATCTATGTTATTGTATTAAAAATAAAAAATAAATGATTATATTTCTCTCTTTTTTAACAGATTGAACTGGACAAAACAGCTGAAGATTTCCGTAAAGCCCACTTAGAAAAGGCAGTTGCTAATCCAGCAGTGGGGAAAGCCACCATAGACCAGATGCAGAAGAGGGACAGAGAAATTGACCCAGTGTGCTTTGGAATACATTACTGCTCAATTTGTTGAATACATTTGATATGTAAATAATTACTTAGTAAATATAATTAATAAAACTCATCATCTTGGTCCTGTTTTTATGCTTCATTGTCAATGTCATCTTCAGAAAAGTGCAAAGTTCCATCTGAAAGAAGTGACCTCACAATTCAAATCAGTATCATATGAAGAAGTGAAGAATATTACTTATAATATATCTGTATCTTATCTTTCATGACACATTTTTAAATAATTTTAACCCTACTTATATTTATGTAAATGTGTAGCTATGAGTATAAATATTCAAATGTTTATCTGTCATCATAGGTACTAGCCCAAGTCAAACAGGATTTAAGAGACAGAGAAAGTTTAATTAAGGAGAAAATGGAGTTTCTAAATAGTGAGTGTGAGAATAACAAAGAATATGAGAAGAAGATCGCCCAAGCAGAGAGACTGGCAGCCAAACTGAGACAAGACTATCAAGTACAGGAGAGTACACGGGGTCAACTTCAAGATGAGGTAACTATCAGTAAGCTGGACAGGACACGACTGAATCAGTCATCTATTATATCTTGAAGAACCTCTAATTTGCATTATATCTTCTAATGTAGCCAGATATTTTAGCTCAGTATATTATCTGAAATACGATCATAATGCATAGCTGTGAGCCATATTTGTTGAGCTAGACGTATGGAATTCAGGTAAATTGCTGTGCATTATTGTGAAGATTAAATATGGCTGGTGAGTAAAAGCTTTTATTCTATGCTGCCAAATGTAACATCTCCATTTTATATAGATCCCATTTCTACTAATACACAAGAGAGAACCAGACTTTTTATACCACATAACACAGTGATTTTGTAACCATTGTATTTGGGGGTTTTTTCTGGTTGGGTTCAGATAATGTAAACAACTTCTGGTGACTTAACTAAAACTCGGAAATGTACTATTTCTTTGACAACTGGGTGTTTGATTTTCCAATCTTTTCCTTACCTGGTTACATTTCTTTATTTGCAAATATATCTCAGCATTGTTTTTGACCTCCATATTTATGACATATGGTATACACATAAGTTTGATTAAAAATATAACCTTGATTCTCAGCTGGATACTCTGAAAGGTACTGTTGACCGGACTGCCTCAGAGTTAGAGGCGATGCGAATGCAGGTTAATAATCTGAAGAAAGAAGTGCAGGATAAACAAGATAGGTACTGTTATTATGTTACTTTTTTTCCCCTTAGTATTCATTTTATAGTCAATGTAAAACTGAATTGTAAAATATTGTATTTCCTTCCTTGGGTTCATGTTTAACAAGGTATAATTTACATTTTGAGGTTAGTTTGAAGACAGAATCAAAATGAATGTGAACTTTTTTATTGTTTAGACAGGCCTGTTATAGAAGCAATAGCAAAAAAAATAGAGAAAGAACATCCCAAGGTAAAATAAATGAAAATAAGAATCTTACTTTATTGCATGACAAGTTTTGGTTAACACACATGAACCCAAATGCTAGGGTGATAACAATAATGAATATGTACACGTACCCCTCCAAGGTCTTCTTCCTCCCCTGGGTACCTAACCTATAGCACCAAAATGCATGCTCTCAAACGAACACACTGCGATACAAACAAGGGTGACACAGAACCTTTGTCATTTCCCTAGACACATAGAAAACATGGAAATGGGGGGCACCCTGAAATCAGACTGGGTACACATCCCATGACACTGCAAAACTCACAGCCCTAACGGATAACTGCATAGCTTTCAGGGACTTGGGGAGTTAACCCAGGAAGATATATAAAGTATATTAAAAATATGTCTTAATTATATTGAAATGTTTGTTTTATTTAATGTTATTTGTATTTAAGGTTTTCTGAAGTTGTTCTTCTGATGTTCTAACAAGCTGGCTAGCTTATATCCCATTGTTTAATAATGTCACTTTCTCAGGTTGAGTATGGCAAAAGATTATAATGAAGGACTTTCTAAAAAACTAACGTTTGTGAGTGAATCAGTACTCAGTGTGGAAGAGAAAGCATCACGTATGGAAGAGATGTTTAAGGAACAAGAAAAATCTGTTAAGGTATAGTTTAAGCATAATATGAACATATTAATGGAATAGTCTAGTCAAAATTAAACTTTCATGATTCAGATAGCATGCAATTTTAACCAACTTTCTAATTTACTCCTATTTTCAGTTTTTCTTTGTTCTCTTGGTATCTTTATTTGAAAATGCTGTAATGTAAGTTTAAGAGCCGTTTTAGCACCTGGGTAGCGCTTGCTGATTGGTGGCTACATTTAGACACCAATCAGCAAGCTCTACCAGGTGCTGAACCAAAAATAGGACGACTCCTAAGCTTACATTCTTGCTTTATTTTTAAAGACATGATGAGTCCACGGATTTCATCCTTACTTGTGGGATTACGTCAGCAGGAGGAGGCAAAGAGCACCATAGCAAAGCTGTATAAATAGCTCCTCCCTTCCCTCCCACTCCAGTCATTCTCTTTGCCTGTGTTAGTGATAGGAAGAGGTAAAGTGAGGTATTAGTTATAGATTCTTCAATCAACAGTTTATTATTTTTAAAGTAGTGCCAGAGAGTGCTACTTTGTGCTAGGGTGTAGCCTAGACCAGATCAGTCTCTACAGTAGAGCATTTGGTGGCTTTAAAGCAATAGGAACTGGTGGGACATAATTCTCACTGCGCCTCCTATACATATTTGCTGCCCTAATCCAGATAGCCTAAGCGCTTTTAACTCAGGCTTATCTTATTCCACAGGGCTATGGGAGGGAGAGGGACCTCTGAAAACCTGCTGGACTGCCATGCTGTCCGCAAAAGGGGAAGAGTTTCTGCCTTATCCATTTTTTGTGCAAGCGTCTGGCAGATGTACCAGATGTTCAATCTTTTTGTCAGGTTTTGACTAGAATCAGACCTGTGTTTAAATCGATTGCTCCTCCTTGGAGTTTGAATAAAGTTCTTCTAGGGGTTCCGTCTGAACCTATGCATTCCATAGATATTATGTTGTTACCTTAGAAAGTTTTGTTTCTTGTTGCCATTTCTTCTGCTAGAAGAGTGTCTGAGCTTTCAGCATTACAATATAATTCTCCTTACCTTATTTTTCATTCGGATAAGGTTGTTTTACGTACTAAACTTGGTTTTCTTTCTAAAGTTGTTTCAGACAGGAACATTGATCAGAATATTATTGTTCCTTCCTTGTGTCCTTATCCTTCTTCTTAGAAGGAATGCCTGCTACACAATTTAGACGTAGTCCGTGCTTTAAACTTACAAGCGACTACGGATTTCGTCAGTCGTCTTCTTTGTTTGTCTTTTTTTCAGGGAAAAGTATGGGTCAGAAAGCTACGGCTACCTCTTTCTTTTTGGCTGAAGAGTATCATCCGGTTTGCATATGAGTCTGCTGGACTGCAGTCTCCTGAAGGAATTACGGCTCATTTCACTAAAGTTGTTGCTTCCTCATGGGCATTCAAAAATGCTGCTTCTGTTGAACAGATTTGCAAGGCTGCAACTTGGTTCTCTCTTCATTATTTTTCTAAATTTTACAATTTTGATACCTTTGCCTCGGCTGAGGCTGTTTTTGGGAGAAAGGTTCTTCAAGCAGTGGTGCCTTCCGTTTAGGTTCCCTGTCTTGTCCCTCCCTTTTCATCCGTGTACTATAGCTTTGGTATTGTATACCACAAGTAAGGATGAAATCCGTGGACTCATCGTGTCTTTAAAAAGAAAATAAAATTTATGCTTACCTGATAAATTTGTTTCTTTTTAGACACGATGAGTCCATGGACCGCCCTGTTCTATGAGACAGGTTATTAATTTTTTGTTAAACTTCAGACATCTCTGCACCTTGGCTTTTCCTTTCTCTTCCTAACTTCGGTCGAATGACTGGAGTGGGAGGGAAGGGAGGAGCTATATATACAGTTCTGCTGTGGTGCTCTTTGCCTCCTCCTGCTGACCAGGAGGCATAATCCCACAAGTAAGGATGAAATCCGTGGACTCATTGTGTCTAAAAAGAAACAAATTTATCAGGTAAGCATAAATTTTCTTTTTTCAAAAAAATACCAAGAGAACAAAGACAAATTGATAAAAGGAGTAAATTAGAAAGGTGCTTAAAATTGCATGCTCTATATGAATCATGAAAGTTTATTTTTGACTAGACTATCCCTTTAATCCTGTTGTTTGTTAACTGCAATAATATATATGCAGTCAAAATCACTTTTTATCAGTAACGGTTAAAAGGATTGTTGCTTAGATTTGTGTTTTGTATTTAAATAAAAGTTAATAATTGTATGTTGATACAGTCATATGACAGTGTATTAACACATCAGTTGTAAAGACAATAATATAGGATAAACTGGTATGTTACATGGGATGTATAAAATAATTATTAGTCTGCTTAGTTTTAAAGGTAGCCATTGACTATTGCATAAACATTAACTTATCCACAAGCTATAATTTTGTTTTAATCATTGAGTGCTAAACCATTGCACATACTTGTGCTAGAGCTGTTTTTAGTTGTTTAGCCCTCATTGCATTTACACATAACTTTTCTTTGAGGTCCCCCAACAAATTATACTTTGTGTTCTTCAGCAGGCCGAGTGTTTTAGAAAATAACTTTACTTGCAAAAAAAAATAAAGAAATAAAAAATGCATTGGGGACCAATATTTCATAAATATTCTAAATACACGTTTTAGCATCAGGTTACCTTCCTACAACACCAACTTTTAGGATTGTATATCTGTATTGTTCAATACCAATTAATTGAAATGTAAAAGATTAAATATATATTTTTGTCACTTTGTATCATTGTGTAGTTCTAGCGCAAAATGTGAAGGCCGAAAATACTATAAAAATGTTAAGATACATTTTAAATATCAAATTCTGATTTATTGAGGTATTCACGCTCTTTCCACTCCAAACTCCAATGTAGCAAAAGTTAAAAAACAAACAAAAAAAAACTAAAACATTAGATAGATTTTTGACTCTTAACTAGTTCTTTTTATTTGTAATCCTAATTTTTTCAATTAGCATGGGTTCTAAAATCACTTTGGGGTGTTGGGGTCCCTTTCAGCCCAGTGCACTGTAAAAGGCATCATAGACATGTGATTGCAATTTCTATGGCAATTACCTACTATCTAAAGGGGCACGAGATCCCTTATTTGAAAATGGGTAATCCCCTCTTCATGTCAGGGGTATTGTGTTTATGTCTCTTTTGTGTAGTCTATAGGGGATTTGACCTCCTTTTGGATCTTTTGCCCCCATACAGTAAATACATTAGATGGGTGATTGCCATTACCTAGTTTCCATCTACTAATGACAGGCTTCCCACTTTCCAAACTGGGGTCTGATCCTCCCTCTGTATTTTATTGTAGGTATAGGAACTCTTAAAGTGCCCCTTTCCCCTTTATGAAACAGGTGTGTACTTGGGATATGTGATAACGGTTATCAAACTGATCATCTTAAAATTCGGTGGTGAGACCTAGTTTAAAAGAGGGGATTTCACTCTTTCACATGAGAGGTCATATACCCCTCTAATTAAATCAAAGGAAGAGATAGGTTCCTTATAATATGCAAACAACCTATTTAACCATAGACATGTGATTGCAATTTCTATGGCAATTACCTACTATCTAAAGGGGCACGAGATCCCTTATTTGAAAATGGGTAATCCCCTCTTCATGTCAGGGGTATTGTGTTTATGTCTCTTTTGTGTAGTCTATAGGGGATGACCTCCTTTTGGATCTTTTGCCCCCATACAGTAAATACATTAGATGGGTGATTGCCATTACCTAGTTTCCATCTACTAATGACAGGCTTCCCACTTTCCAAACTGGGGTCTGATCCTCCCTCTGTATTTTATTGTAGGTATAGGAACTCTTAAAGTGCCCCTTTCCCCTTTATGAAACAGGTGTGTACTTGGGATATGTGATAACGGTTATCAAACTGATCATCTTAAAATTCGGTGGTGAGACCTAGTTTAAAAGAGGGGATTTCACTCTTTCACATGAGAGGTCATATACCCCTCTAATTAAATCAAAGGAAGAGATAGGTTCCTTATAATATGCAAACAACCTATTTAACCTATGATTCTTTAGCCTTACCTTAGGTAAGGTTGAATTATAGCTTTCTCTTTCTAAATCATAGCTATTAAGGGTGCAACCTTTTTCTTATATGGGTTAATTTTTGTTCAACCACTTTTAACATGCTGTCTTGCTTACCTGGCCAAGTCTTTTTTTTATCATTATATATTAGTCTGCTATAATTATTAAGGAGATTTAAAGGGGCAGTAAACTTACAAACTAATGTTATATAATTCTGCACCTAGTGCAGAATTATATAACATTAGCTTACCGGCACATTTATACTTTAAAGGATTGCAGAGAAATTGTAACTAAAACCTCCTTTTACCAGAACGCCGCTCCTTGCTCTACTGAGCGGGTCTGGATTTTACACAGCGCATCTCTGCAACACTGTGTGCCTGGTCGTGCATTAAAATGAATGTAGCTCGCTCCTGCTACCAGAGCGGGAGCGAGCTACACTCATTTAAATGGTGCGACCGGGCACACAGTGTTGCAGAGATGCGCTGTGTAAAATCCAGACCCGCTCAGTAGAGCAAGGAGCGGCGTTCTGGTAAAAGCAGGTTTTAGTTACAATTTCTCTGCAATCCTTTAAAGTATAAATGTGCCGGTAAGCTAATGCTATATAATTCTGCACTATGTGCAGAATTATATAACATTAGTTTCTAAGTTTACCGTCCCTTTAATGGTCATGGCCCAACATTGAGATTAAACTATATTTTATTTTGTGTGAAGAAAAGTTTATTAAAGATTTAGTTTTCTGCCATATTATTATTTTTAATAATGTTCATCATGTTGTTGTATTTCCAGGATCTTGAAACCCAAGTGAAACAGATAAGAGAACTACATTCAAAAAATCACAGGAGCTGCATGAACATAAATCAAAAGAAAGGGATATTATAGCAGAAATTAACGGAAGCCAAGTCGCACTGAGAAACCTTAATAGTCAACTTCAAAAACTTGACATGCATGCTCTAAAGCAACAGGGAATCATTTATAATCAGGTGCAATTCTGTGGGTTTTTTCTTTCTTAAAATTTCTAATACATTATTAGAGAAGATTTGGCTATGAACAATGTTTTGTACTTGAATTATATGAACATTCTTACAAATAGAAAGGAAAAGTGGAAATATTGGAAATTACCCAATATTGAAGCAAATGAGGGAATTAATGGGATATGAAACCCAATTTTTTTCTTTTAAGATTCATAGCGATCATACAATTAAAAAAAAAGAATCAAGTTTACTTATATTATCAAATTTTTTTTTTCAATTTCTTGTTGTTCTTTGTTGAAGAGATACAGTATCTAGATAGGTAGCATACCCGTGTCAGGAGCATTATATGACTGCCATCTAGTGCTCTTCCTAACGTATAACATTGTTGCAAAACACCTGCCATATAGTACTGCAGACATGTGCACCTTCCTAAACTTATCTTCCTGTTTTTCATCAAAGGTTAACAAGAAAACAACGTTTATAATAGAAGTAAATTGGAAAGTTGTTAAAAAATGTATGCGCTGTCTGAATCATGAAATAAGAAATGTGGGTCTTATGTCGCTTTAAGCTTATCTAAACATAACTTTGTCTTGACATTTATAAGTTCATATATCTGTAATATTTTATGGAATAATAGCTTTCACATTTCTCCTAGGTAAGGGTGATGTGATATAATATTGAAGAATTAATAATAAGCAATTTTATGTTTGTAAGTCAAAAGAAAGGTTTATATTGAGATATAGTAAAACATTACCAAATATTTAATGCAAATGTTAGTGTGCAATATCTGCAATACAGATTTATAACTGTTTATTTACCAGTCGGAATATTTTTGAATAGGATTTTCAGATCCAGCAATTGGAGCGAAGGCTTTCACGTTTAAAGGGGGAGGTCAATACTGATGAAAAACATGCTTTGGAAATGAAAGTATCCGAACTTACCAAAATATTAGAAGAGCGCAAAGCTGCATTTAATCTCTTAAACACTCAGCATAAAAAACTCCAGGTAATGTGGGGAGATACTTATAGCAGGAAAGTAAAAAAAATAATAATAATTTTAGTACTATAATTTTTGATAAGTTTATTACTAAATTTAATCTGTGTTGTATTGCCCGTAACTGTAATAAAATTACCTTTTTTTTTAAAAATAAATAAATATATATATATATATATATATATATATTATATCAGTACAAACCATGAATTACAATGTATGTGTGTCAGGGTTTTCTCCCTGTTGTGTTTGCCATGTGCTGCTGGCAGCCATTTTACTCACCTCTCTTCCTGACTATGGTGCATTGTGGGGGATGCTGCTCATTTACTGCACTTCCTTTTATGGCCAGACTGGTGTGCATCATCCATGTGAGACAGGATGCAGTTTTAGAATTGTGATGTCATCACTTATTATTTAAAGGGCCTCTGTTCAGTATGCTTTGCCTTTGCGTTGTCTCAGACCTGTTTGTGAGAGTTCCTGTTTATTACCTGGCTGCCTGACGTCCTTCCTGGTTCCTGATCCCTGGCTTGTTCCTGACTCTGCTGTTTCCTTGTCTGACTATTCGCTTTGGCTCCTGACTTGGCTCGTCTGACTACCAGCTCTGGTTTTGACTCCTGGCTTGTTATTTGACTTGTGGACTTTTTATTATTTTTTGCTATTAATAAAGGTGTGATTATTTTTTGCACTTCTCGTCTCCTGGCACCCTGACATTACGTAAAGTACATGAATCCTGATGGTGCTAATAATCCACCTTTACCTGCCATCATTTCCAGGATGGATGAACAGGATCACCGCTTGGATCAATTTGCACTAGCCCTGCAAACCCTGCTGACTCACACTGCACATTTGGACCAAAGTGTCCCACAAGTTATGGCTGCTCCTGTTTCCGCTGCTGCACCTAGTCCTACCAGGAGCATGTCCGGCCCTGCACCTCTACCTCAGCGATATGGAGGCGATCCTATTCAGTGCAGAGGGTTTTTGAACCAGGTGGGCATTTTCTTTGAGATGTTACCTCAGGCGTTTCCCTCTGACAGAGCTAAGGTGGGATTTCTCATCTCGTTACTCTCTGACACAGCTCTTGCCTGGGTTAATCCCTTGTGGGAGACTAATAAACCTGTGATTTCAAATTACCCTGAATTTGTGGCCTCCTTTCAAAGGGTATTTGATTTTTCGGCTCACTCCTTCTCTGCTGCTAAACGACTTATGTCCATTCAGCAAGGTACAAGATCTGTTGCTCAGTATGCTATTGAGTTCCGTACGCTTGCCGCAGAGGTAGGTTGGAACAATGAAGCCCTTGTTGCCGCCTTCTTTCATGGGCTCTCTGATGCGATTAAAGACGAAGTTGCTGCCAGAGATTTACCAGAGGCATTGGTGTCTTTTTGATCCTAATTGACATCAGACTCAGAGAGAGGCCCTCTTTCAAGGAGCGCTTGCGGAAGCCTCCTGTTCCGTTGTCTCCTACGTGTTCGTTCCCACCCATGCCTCCCTCTCCTCCCATGCCTCCTGGTCCTGAGTTACCAGGTACTGCTGAGCCGATGCAGCTGGGATTCGCGCGTCCTCTCCGCGGCAGAGAGGGGCCTTTAGGAGGAGGGAGGGGCTCTGCCTCTATTGTGGGTTACAGGGCCACCTTTTGAAGTCCTTGTCCTACACGGCCGGGAAACGCTCACGACCTAAGGTCCTTTCGGGGGCAGACCTTGGGTGGTTTATCCTTGTGTCCAGAACAGCTTAAGGAGAAACCTTTGGTCACGGTTGTACTTTCCTGGGTGGACTCCTCCATAGTCACTCAGGCTCTAGTTGACTCCGGTGCTGCGGGCTATTTCATTGACAGTGCTTTTGTATCAAAGCACTCCATTCCTGTTTTGCCTCGGTCCGTTCCGCTTGCTATTGAGGCCATTGATGGCAGGCCCCTTCAGCCCGCACTCGTTACTCACGAAACTGCTCCGTTGTCCATGGCTGTTGGGGCTCTCCATTTTGAAACCCTCCAGTTCCAGGTGATATACTCTCCGCATTTTCCGGTTGTTCTGGGTTATCCCTGGCTCCAAAAGCACAATCCCAGTCTCGACTGGTGCAGGTCTGAAATTTTATCATTGTCCCTGCAATGTAATTCCACTTGTCTTCGGAAACCAGTTAAAGTCTTGTGCACTTCTTCGGTATCTCAATTGCCAGAGGAGTACCGAGAGTTCCTAGATGTGTTTGACAAGGTGCGTGCCGGTACGGTTGCCTCCTCACCGGTCTTACGATTGTGCCATAGACCTGCAACCGGGAGCCATTCCTCCTCGGGGCCGGGTGTACCCTCTGTCTGTTGCAGAGAATTGTGCTATAGTGGAGTATGTTGCCGATGCTCTGTCGTGGGGGATCATCCGCAAATCCTGCTCTCCTGCAGGGGCTGGCTTCTTCTTTGTGAAGAAAAAGGGTGGCGAGTTAAGACCATGTATCGATTATAGGGGTCTTAATCGTCTTACCATTAAGAATGCTTACCTTATTCCGCTTATTACGGAACTCTTTGACCGCCTCAAGGGAGCTACAGTCTTTACTAAACTTTATTTGAGAGGAGCGTACAATCTTGTTAGGATTAAGGAGGGCCACAAATGGAAAACAGCATTTAACACCAGGAGCGGGCATTATGAGTATCTAGTAATGCCCTTTGGCCTATGTAATGCTCCTGCTGTTTTTCAGGAATTTATTAATGATGTCCTACGAGATATGTTGCAACAGTGTGTTGTGGTGTACTTAGACGACATCCTCATACACTCAACCACACTTGAGGCTCATCGTTCTGATGTTACACGGGTTCTTCAGAGACTACGCGAGAAAGGCCTGTTTTGTAAACTCGAGAAATGTGAGTTCCATAAGACTCAAGTAACCTTCTTAGGTTATGTTATCTCCGTTGCAGGGTTCTCCATGGATCCTGACAAGTAATCTGCAGTTCTGCAGTGGCCTCGCCCAGTTGGTCTTCGGTCTATTCAATGTTTTTTGGGGTTCGCCAATTACTATAGAAAGTTTATTAAAAACTTTTCTTCCTTGGTCAAACCTATCACAGACATGACCCGTAAAGAGAATGATCAACTCCATTGGTTACCTACTACCATGAAGGCCTTTGATAGTCTTAAGAATGATTTTGCTGCCGCTCTAGTTCTGGCTCATCCTAACCCTGTTCTGCCTTTCGTTCTTGAGGTCGATGCGTCTGAGACTGGAGTAGGTGCCCTCTAGTCTCAACGTCCTACGCCTGACAGTTCCTTGCATCCGTGTGGTTTCTTCTCTAAGAAATTGTCTCCAGCGGAGTGTAATTATGAAATTGGCGACAGGGAATTACTGGCCATAATTTTGGAGGCATCTTCTCGAAGGTACTAGCGTGCCGGTGCTCATTCTTACTGACCACAAGAATTTAACGTATCTATCTGAAGCAAAACGTTTCTCGCCCCGACAGGCCAGATGGGCGCTATTTTTGTCTCGGTTTAATTATGTGGTCTCCTACCTGCCTGGTAGTAAGAATGTTAGGGCTGATGCCCTCTCTCGACAATTTTCGCCTCTGTCCAAGGGAGGAGTCTGTACCTACTCCTGTTATACCTCCTGACCATATTTTGGCTACCATACGTACTAATTTGACTTCTCCCTTGGGGGAGGAGATCCTGGCTGCACAAACCAATGCACCTCCTGAGAAACCTAATGGTAAGTGTTTTGTTCCTGAGAATCTTCGAATTAAACTTTTGCACACTTACCACTATTCTAAAGCCGCAGGTCACGCAGGCAAGAACCAAATGATTTGGTCTGTCACTCGACAATTCTGGTGGCCAGGTCTTCGTTCTGATGTTACTGCGTATGTTGCCTCCTGCTCAGTTTGTGCACTTAAAAAGACTCCTCGACGTCTTCCTGTGGGTCTTCTTCAACCTATTGCTAATGGTGAGCATCCTTGGACACATCTTTCCATGGACTTCATTGTCGAGCTCCCTGTTTCCAATGGCAATACTGTTATCCTTATGGTGGTTGACCGTTTTTCTAAAATGTCACATTGCATTCCCTTGAAGAAGCTGCCTACCGCTCAGGAACTTGCTTCAATTTTTGCCCGGGAGGTCTTCCTTTTACATGGGTTACCCAAGGAGATAGTGTCGGACCGGGGTAGCCAGTTTGTCTCCAGATTTTGGCATTCCTTTTGTGCTCAAATGGGGATCCAGCTTTCCTTCTCCTCGGCATATCACTCTCAATCCAATGGGGCTGTGGAACGGTCTAATCAAGCTCTGGAACAGTTCCTCCGTTGCTATGTCTCAGATCACCACAATAATTGGTCTGAACTGTTACCTTGGGCAGAGTTTTCTCGTAATAGTGCTATTAATGCTTCCTCCAAGTTATCCCCGTTCATGGCGAATTATGGGTTTCAACCATCCTTGTTGCCCGATTCATTCATGTCTCAGGGTATTCGGGCTTTGGAGAAGCATCTCCGGCAACTCCGTTACACGTGGGTGCAGATTCAGGATTGCCTTCATCGTTCTATGCAGCGCTAAAAGTTCCAGGCTGATCGTAGGCGTCTGCCCACACCTTCCTACCAGGTTGGTGAGAGAGTTTGGCTGTCCTCCCGCAACTTGAACCTTCGTGTGCCTTCCAAAAAATTGGATCCCCGTTATGTTGGTCCTTTTCGAATACTCCAACGGGTTATTCCTGTGGCCTACGCTCTTGACCTTCCTCCTGCTATACGCATCTCCAATGTTTTTCATGTCTCCCTCTTGAAACCATTGGTTTGTAATCGGTTTACCACTGTGTTGCCTCGTCCCCGTCCTATCTTTGTTGACAACCATGAGGAGTATGAGGTCAGCAGCATTATTGACTCTCGTATGTCCAGGGGCCGTGTACAGTATTTGGTTCACTGGAGGGGCTACGGTCCGGAGGAGCGTTCTTAGGTTCCCTCCTCTGATGTTCATGCTCCTGCCCTCCTCCATGCCTTCCATGCCCGTTTCCCCAATAAGCCTTTTGTCCTCCTGCGGGCGAGGGGTCGTTGAGGGGAGGGTACTGTCAGGGTTTTCTTCCTGTTGTGTTTGCTATGTGCTGCTGGCAGTCATTTTACTCACCTCTCTTCCTGACTATGGTGCATTGTGGGGGATGCTGCTCATTTACTGCACTTCCTTTTATGGCCAGACTGGTGTGCATCATCCATGTGAGACAGGAGGCAGTCTCAGAATTGTGATGTCATCACTTATTATTTAAAGGGCCTCTGTAAAGTATGATTTGCCTTTGCGTTGTCTCAGACCTGTTTGTGAGCGTTCCTGTGTATTACCTGGCTGCCTGACGTCCTTCCTGGTTCCTGATCCCTGGCTTGTTCCTGACTCTGCTGTTTCCTTGTTCCTGATTCCGGCTCGTCTGACTATTCGCTTTGGCTCCTGACTTGGCTCATCTGTCTACCAGCTCTGGTTTTGACTCCTGGCTTGTTATTTGACTTGTGGACTTTTTATTATTTTTTGCTATTAATAAAGGTGTGATTATTTTTTGCACTTCTCGTCTCAGTCTGATTCCTGGCACCCTGACAATGTGTAATACATAGAATTCTAGAGGATTATATATTAGTAAACAATTCATATAAAACAAAAGTAAAATCTTTATTTATTTTTTTATTTGTAAATAGGGGGATGTCCGATATCTCAAAAGAGAGATTGACAAAACAGCACAGGAGAAAGGAGCTCTGACCAGCAAAATGGAAGAACTTGCACTTTTCAATACTATGTCAGAAAAAGCAGTAAAGAAGATCAGAGCATCAAATCAGGTGACTTACTTGACTTAGGTGGTTTTCTTTAAATACCCAGCAAATATAGACTTATTATCATAGAAATATAAAGATGCAGAATAATAAACCCTTAACTTTAATTCCATATAAACAAGTTTGCTATTAGTCTTTATTTGTCTAGTCAAGCTTATAAGGGAAACATTTATTTAGCCTTGGGTCACTATCCACCCATTACTGAGAAATTGTATATTAATTTAAGCTATGGCTTCAAAATACAGTAAACAGTAAATGGTAAAAATCCTAGTGTGCTACATTTGAATCTGCTTTATTATTAAATGATAACCGTTTGAATATATGTATATTAAAAGTAGTAGTACCGCAAGATTAAATGGCAGTGGTAGAATATTATTCTTCGTTTAAAAATGGCTTATTTGTATTGAGTATACATATATAATATACATACAGTGTATATTATTAATATTTTTATCATTGAAAGCCTTAATTGCAATCATAAATAAACATCCAGTCACATTTTAGCTGTGTACATGTTTCAGTTGTTCTTGTACCAAGAGCTGATTCTGTTTATTAACATAAAATCTGATCATGTGTCAAAACGAAAATAATTTAAAAAAAAGTAATTGAAAATATGCAAAATAAAGCCAAAAACGTGCAAAAAAGTGTGACATTTTCTGATGTATTTCAATACCATTGATTGGTAAGCATACATAAAGGATTAGTGTGCTCTATTTTTTTTCTCCATTTTAATGTGTTCCAATAATCTATCTTACCTGCTGGAGTGTTTAAATTATTTACAAATAGATTGCTTACCTTTATTTTGCCATTTGAAATAGTTGCTTTTGCCTGTTGTATCCCACCTATACAGAAAAAATATCAGTACTTAAGTAATGGCTATAGAAAAACTATGTAAACAAGAATGTTTAGATTAAATCATGCTTCCAGTGAGAGACGTGACAGAGAGTTATTAAAATTCCACTCCAGCACTTGTAGGTGCAGCCCTCATGGAATTCTATTAAACAAGGGGGGCTGTCCCTGCAAGTGTCCAGATGTCTTCCAATAAAATGAAAGCTCTCTGCTAGGTAAAAATATTACGCTTAATTCAAATAAAATTATGCTGTTTTCATTGCGCTGTACCTTAAATTTGCTGTCATTTTTGTATGCATAGGTTTTCCTTTCAGAATAATTAGTGTTTTTAGTATTTTGGTGAAAACTCACCACTTTCTTTTTTATGACACGATGAGTCCATGGATCATCTCAATTACTAATGGGATCTTCACCTGCTGGTCAGCAGGAGGAGGCAAAGAGCACCACAGCAGAGCTGTCAAATAGCTCCTCCCTTCCCTCCCACTCCAGTCATTCTCTTTGCCTGCGTTAGTGATAGGATGTGGCAAAGTGAGGTGTTAGAATAGATTCTTCAATCAAGAGTTTGTTATTTTTAAAGTGGTGCCAGAGTGTGCTGCTTTGTCCTAGGGTATAGCCGTAGTCCATATCAGTCTCTACAGTAGAGCTTTGGTTGCTTTAGAGTAATGGGAACTTGTGGGACATAATTCTCACTGCGCCTTCCATATTTAATACTGCCCTACCTTTCTATAGTCTGAGGGATATGACTCGGTCTTTATTTTTCTGCAGGTCCATGTGAGGAAGAGGAACTCTCAAACTTTTCTGGGGGCACAAGACAGAGCTCAGAACAAGATGGGCACACACTTCTACCCTTTCACAGTTAAAGGAGCTTCACAGTAAGGGGGCACTTAATTTGTTGGGCACTATCTCCCATGGTACAAGAGGGAGTGCTAGACAGCTTTATGTGGGCCACTGGAGGGCTGGTATGAGCGCTGGGGTGCTACTGTCATGTTATATTGGACTGTACCCTTTTTATTTTACATTGCAGCTGACAGTCTGCAGGGTTTTTACTTTTAGGTGGTTATACTTTGTGTGTTGGTGCTTTGGGGGTTAATATTTCCCGGGAGAAGACATTTGGTTTAGGTCACGCCCACAATGGGCGGTCCTTCCTTCCTCACTCGCGCCTTCTGCTTGCGTCCTACAGGACGCAAGCAGAAAGGAAGCTCCAGTCTGTGTCTGCTAGGAACTCATGTTTCTGACTATTTGAAAGGAAGCTCCGGTCCTTGTCTGCTAGGAACGCATGTCTCTAACTATTTGCATGCGTTCCTAGAACCGGACTGCTTCCGGTGGTTATTTGGCACTTTGCCAAATCTTCCGTTGCGCTGGTGGAACTTTCTGGTTGCCTTGGAGTAAGGTAGGCTCCTCAGCAGGGCTGCTGACGTGTGGAGGTGACTGGGGAATTTACTTTAACTTGTTCTTTTGTGTAAATTATAGTGCGCAGTAAAAAAGTTGCGCTTTTAACATTTAAAGGGCAGTGTCGTTTTTTTGCACTTTAAATTTTTTTCTTGCATTTAAACTGTATTAAAATTCTTCTAAATGTGTACAAGTATGGATCAAGGGACCTTGCAAAATGTTCCTTGCTCTTTGTGTGGCAATGCTTTTGTGGAACCACCAATGCCTTTCTGTCCTATGTGTATTGAGAGGGCTATAAGTTTAAAAAAAAAATAAAAAAAAATTCTGAGCCAACTTCTTCTAAGGGGGATGTTGTTCAGGATTCTTATGATGAACATTGGATGCCACAACTTTCTCCTCAAGCGCTCCAAGTGTTACCACCCTCACAAGCAGTGTCCTGCGTCTCCTCTGTAACTACCACTGGGGCTACTTTAAAAGACATTGCATCTCTCATGTCTTCTACCATTTCTGGTGCGCTATCTGCTTTTCTTTCATGTAATTAGCAAGAGTCCATGAGCTAGTGACGTATGGGATATACATTCCTACCAGGAGGGGCAAAGTTTCCCAAACCTCAAAATGCCTATAAATACACCCCTCACCACACCCACAAATCAGTTTTTACAAACTTTGCCTCCCATGGAGGTGGTGAAGTAAGTTTGTGCTAGATTCTTCGTTGATATGCGCTTCACAGCAGGCTGGAGCCCGGTTTTCCTCTCAGTGTGCAGTGAATGTCAGAGGGATGTGAAGAGAGTATTGCCTATTTGAATTCAATGATCTCCTTCTACGGGTTCTATTTCATAGGTTCTCTGTTATCGGTCGTAGAGATTCATCTCTTACCTCCCTTTTCAGATCGACGATATACTCTTATATATACCATTACCTCTACTGATTCTCGTTTCAGTACTGGTTTGGCTTTCTACTACATGTAGATGAGTGTCCTGGGGTAAGTAAGTCTTATTTTTGTGACACTCTAAGCTATGGTTGGGCACTTTTATATAAAGTTCTAAATATATGTGTTTAAACATTTATTTGCCTTGATTCAGGATGTTCAACATTCCTTATTTCAGACAGTCAGTTTCATTATTTGGGATAATGCATTTGAATAATCAATTTTTCTTACCTTAAAATTTGACTTTTTCTCCTGTGGGCTGTTAGGCTCGCGGGGGCTGAAAATGCTTCATTTTATTGCGTCATTCTTGGCGCGGACTTTTTTGGCGCAAAATTTTTCTAATTTCCGGCGTCATACTCGTCGTCGGAAGTTGTGTCATTTTTTTGACGTTTTTGCGCCAAAAATGTCGGCGTTACCGGAATTGTGGCATCATTTAGCATTTAGGCGCCAAATAATGTGGGCGTCTTTTTTGGCGCTAAAAAATATGGGCGTCATTTTTGTCTCCACATTATTTAAGTCTCATTGTTTATTTGCTTCTGGTTGCTAGAAGCTTGTTCATTGGCATTTTTTCCCCATTCCTGAAACTGTCTTTTAAGGAATTTGATCAATTTTGCTTTATATGTTGTTTTTTCTATTACATATTGCAAGATGTCTCAGATTGTCCCTGAATCAGAAGATACTTCTGGAAAATTGCTGCCTGATGCTGGATCTACCAAAGTTAAGTGTATTTGTTGTAAACTTGTGGTATCTGTTCCTCCGGCTGTTGTTTGTAATGAATGTCATGACAAACTTGTTAATGCAGATAATATTTCCTTTAGTAATGTTCCATTACCTGTTGCTGTTCCATCAACATCTAATATTCAGGGTGTTCCTGTTAACATAAGAGATTTTGTTTCTAAATCTATTAAGAAGGCTATGTCTGTTATTCCTCCTTCTAGTAAACGTAAAAGGTCTTTTAAAACTTCTAATTTTTCAGATGAATTTTTAAATGAACATCATCATTCTGATTCTGATAATGATTCCTCTGGTTCAGAGGATTCTGTTTGAGAGGTTGATACTGATAAATCTTCATATTTATTTAAAATGGAATTTATTCGTTCTTTGCTTAAAGAAGTCTTAATTGCATTAGAAATAGAGGAATCTGGTCCTCTTGATACTAAATCTAAACGTTTGAATACGGTTTTTAAACCTCTTGTAGTTATTCCAGAGGTTTTTCCCGTCCCTGATGCTATTTCTGAAGTAATTTCCAGGGAATGGAATAATTTGGGCAATTCTTTTACTCCTAAACGGTTTAAGCAATTATATCCTGTGCCATCTGACAGATTAGAGTTTTGGGACAAAATCCTTAAGGTTGATGGGGCTATCTCTACTCTTGCTAAAAGTACTACTATTCCTACGGTAGATAGTACTTCCTTTAAGGATCCTTTAGATAGGAAAATTGAATCCTTTCTAAGAAAAGCTTACTTATGTTCAGGTAATCTTCTTAGACCTGCTATATCTTTGGCGGATGTTGCTGCAGCCTCAACTTTCTGGTTGGAAGCTTTAGCACAACAAGTAACAGATCATAATACTGATAGCATTGTTAATCTTCTTCAACATGCTAATAACTTTATTTGTGATGCCATCTTTGATATCATTAGGGTTGATGTCAGGTATATGTCTTTAGCTATTTTAGCTAGAAGAGCTTTATGGCTTAAAACTTGGAATGCTGATATGTCTTCTAAGTCAACTTTGCTTTCCCTTTCTTTCCAGGGTAATAAATTGTTTGGTTCACAGTTGGATTCTATTATTTCAACTGTTACTGGGGGGAAAGGAACTTTTTTTACCACAGGATAAAAAATCTAAAGGTAAATTTAGGTCTGCTAATCGTTTTCGTTCCTTTCGTCACAATAAGGAACAAAAGCCTGATCCTTCCCCTACAGGAGCGGTATCAGTTTGGAAACCATCTCCAGTCTGGAATAAATCCAAGCCTTTTAGAAAGCCAAAGCCAGCTCCCAAGTCCACATGAAGGTGCGGCCCTCATTCCAGCACAGCTGGTAGGGGGCAGATTATGATTTTTCAAAGAAATTTGGATCAATTCGATTCACAATCTTTGGATCCAGAACATTGTTTCACAAGGGTACAGAATAGGCTTCAAGATAAGGCCTCCTGCAAGAAGATTTTTTCTTTCCCGTGTCCCAATAAATCCAGTGAAGGCTCAAGCATTTCTGAAATGTGTTTCAGATCTAGAGTTGGCTGGAGTAATTATGCCAGTTCCAGTTCTGGAACAGGGGCTGGGGTTTTACTCAAATCTCTTCATTGTACCAAAGAAGGAGAATTCCTTCAGGCCAGTTCTGGATTTAAAAATATTGAATCGTTATGTAAGGATACCAACATTCAAAATGGTAACTATAAGGACTATTCTGCCTTTTGTTCAGCAAGGGCATTATATGTCCACAATAGATTTACAAGATGCATATCTGCATATTCCGATTCATCCAGATCACTATCAGTTTCTGAGATTCTCTTTCCTAGACAAGCATTACCAGTTTGTGGCTCTGCCGTTTGGCCTAGCAACAGCTCCAAGGATTTTTACAAAGGTTCTCGGTGCCCTTCTATCTGTAATCAGAGAACAGGGTATTGTGGTATTTCCTTATTTGGACGATATCTTGGTACTTGCTCAGTCTTCACATTTAGCAGAATCTCATACGAATCGACTTGTATAGTTTCTTCAAGAACATGGTTGGAGGATCAATTTACCAAAGAGTTTGTTGATTCCTCAGACAAGGGTAACCTTTTTAGGTTTCCAGATAGATTCAGTGTCCATGACTCTGTCTCTGACGGACAAGAGACGTTTGAAATTGGTTTCAGCTTGTCGAAACCTTCAGTCTCAATCATTCCCTTCGGTAGCCTTATGCATGGAAAGTCTAGGTCTTATGACTGCTGTATCGGACGTGATCCCCTTTGCTCGTTTTCACATGCGACCTCTTCAGCTCTGTATGCTGAACCAGTGGTGCAGGGATTATACAAAGATATCTCAATTAATATCTTTAAAACCGATTGTACGACACTCTCTGACGTGGTGGACAGACCACCATCGTTTAGTTCAGGGGGCTTCTTTTGTTCTTCCGACCTGGACTGTGATCTCAACAGATGCAAGTCTGACAGGTTGGGGAGCTGTTTGGGGGTCTCTGACAGCACAAGGGGTTTGGGAATCTCAGGAGGCGAGATTACCAATCAACATTTTGGAACTCCGTGCAATTTTCAGAGCTCTTCAGTCATGGCCTCTTCTAAAGAGAGAGTCGTTCATTTGTTTTCAGACGGACAATGTCACAACCGTGGCATATGTCAATCATCAAGGAGGGACTCACAGTCCTCTGGCTATGAAAGAAGTATCTCGAATACTGGTATGGGCGGAATCCAGCTCCTGTCTAATTTCTGCGGTTCATTTCCCAGGTATAGACAATTGGGAAGCGGATTATCTCAGTCGCCAAACGTTACATCCGGGCGAATGGTCTCTTCATCCAGAGGTATTTCTTCAGATTGTTCAAATGTGGGGACTTCCAGAAATAGATCTGATGGCTTCTCATCTAAACAAGAAGCTTCCAAGATATCTGTCCAGATCCAGGGATCCTCAGGCGGAAGCAGTGAATGCATTGTCACTTCCTTGGAAGTATCATCCTGCCTATATCTTTCCGCCTCTAGTTCTTCTTCCAAGAGTGATTTCCAAGATTCTAAAGGAGCGTTCGTTTGTTCTGCTGGTGGCTCCAGCATGGCCTCACAGGTTTTGGTATGCGGATCTTGTCTGGATGGCTACTTGCCAACCGTGGACTCTTCCGTTAAGACCAGACCTTCTATCGCAAGGTCCTTTTTTCCATCAGGATCTCAAATCCTTAAATTTGAAGGTATGGAGATTGAACGCTTGATTCTCAGTCATAGAGGTTTCTCTGACTCCGTAATTAATACTATGTTACAGGCTCGTAAATCTGTATCTAGGAAGATATATTATCGAGTCTGGAAAACTTACATTTCTTGGTGTTCTTCTCATCATTTTTCTTGGCATTCTTTTAGAATTCCTAGAATTTTACAGTTTCTTCAGGATGGTTTGGATAAAGGTTTGTCTGCAAGTTCCTTGAAGGGACAAATCTCTGCTCTTTCTGTTCTTTTTCACAGAAAGATTGCTAGTCTTCCTGATATTCATTGTCTTGTACAGGCTTTGGTTAGTATAAAACCTGTTATTAAGTCAATTTCTCCTCCTTGGAGTTTGAATTTGGTTCTGGGGGCTCTTCAAGCTCCTCCGCTTGAACCTATGCATTCGCTGGATATTAAATTACTTTCTTGGAAAGTTTTGTTTCTTTTGGCCATCTCTTCTGCTAGAAGAGTTTATGAATTATCTGCTCTTTCTTGTGAGTCTCCTTTTCTGATTTTTCATCAGGATAAGGCGGTGTTGCGAACTTCATTTAAATTTTTACCTAAGGTTGTGAATTCTAACAACATTAGTAGAGAAATTGTGGTTCCTTCATTGTGTCCTAATCCTAAGAATTCTAAGGAAAGATCGTTGCATTCTTTGGATGTAGTTAGAGCTTTTAAATATTATGTTGAAGCTACTAAGGATTTCAGAAAGACTTCTAGTCTATTTGTTATCTTTTCTGGTACTAGGAAAGGTCAGAAGGCTTCTGCCATTTCCTTGGCATCTTGGTTAAAGTCTTTGATTCATCATGCTTATGTTGAGTCGGGTAGAACTCCGCCTCAAAGGATTACAGCTCATTCGACTAGGTCAGTCTCTACTTCCTGGGCATTTAAGATTGAAGCTTCGGTTGATCAGATTTGCAAAGCAGCAACTTGGTCTTCTTTGCATACTTTTACTAAATTCTACCATTTTGATGTGTTTTCTTCTTCTGAAGCAGTTTTTGGTAGAAAAGTACTTCAGGCAGCTGTTTCAGTTTGATTCTTCTGCTTATATTTTCAGTTTTTTTCATTATAAGATTTAAACTTTGTTTTGGGTGTGGATTATTTTTCAGCGGAATTGGCTGTCTTTATTTTATCCCTCCCTCTCTAGTGACTCTTGCGTGGAAAATCCACATCTTGGGTATTCATTATCCCATACGTGACTAGCTCATGGACTCTTGCTAATTACATGAAAGAAAACATAATTTATGTAAGAACTTACCTGATAAATTCATTTCTTTCATATTAGCAAGAGTCCATGAAGCCCACCCTTTTTGTGGTGGTTATGATTTTTTTGTATAAAGCACAATTATTCCAATTCCTTATTTTTGATGCTTTCGCTCCTTTCTTATCACCCCACTTCTTGGCTATTCGTTAAACTGATTTGTGGGTGTGGTGAGGGGTGTATTTATAGGCATTTTGAGGTTTGGGAAACTTTGCCCCTCCTGGTAGGAATGTATATCTTATACGTCACTAGCTCATGGACTCTTGCTAATATGAAAGAAATGAATTTATCAGGTAAGTTCTTACATAAATTATGTTTTCCCATGTTGCAGGGTAAACGTAAGAGGCAGACAAGTCATTCAGTTAGCGAGGTTTCTGATGCAGTTGTTGCAGTTTCAGAATCTTCCTCTTAGATGCCTGAGGAGGAATAAGCTGTGGTAGCATCTGATGGAGAGATTTCAGATTCTGAAGGTGTACCTCCTCTTACTGATACTGAGGTGGTATCTTTTAGATTTAAGCTGGAACACCTCCGTCTATTGCTTAAGGAGGTTTTTAGCTACTTTAGATGATAGCGACTCCACAGTTATGGTTGTCCCTAAGAAGTCCAGTAAGTTGAACAGATATTTCGAGGTTCCTTCCTCGACTGATGTTTTTCTGGTTCCTGGCCGAGCTTCTGAGATTATTGCTAAGGAGTGGGAGAGACCGGGTATTCCTTTTTCTCCATCTCCTATTTTCAAGAAGATGTTTCCAATAGCCGACTCTATCAAGCAGGCTTGGCAAACTGTACCTAAGGTGGAAGGGGCTATTTCCACTTTAGCCAAGAGAACTACTATCCCCATAGAGGATAGTTGTGCGTTCAAAGATCCTATGGACAAGAAATTAGAGGGCCTGCTCAAGAAGATCTACGTACACCAGGGTCTGCAATGGCAACCGGCCGTGTGCATTGCTACTGTCACCAGTGCGGCTGCATATTGGTTTGACGCCTTATCTGATGCTCTCAGAACGGAGTCATCCTTGGATGAGATTCAAGATAGGATTCAGGCCCTCAAGTTAGCTAATTCCTTTATCACAGACTCTTCCCTTCAAATTATCAAACTGGGAGCTAAGATATCAGATTTTTCTATTTTGGCCCGCAGGGCCTTATGGCTGAAGCCTTGGTCTGCAGACGTCTCCTCTAAGTCAAAGCTTTTAGCTATCCCATATAAGGGGAAGACCTTATTTGGCCCTGGTCTATCGGAAATAATTTCTGACATCACGGGAGGTAAAGGTCATTTTCTCCCTCAGGATAAGAGAAATAAGACATAGGGCCGCCAGAGTAATTTTCGTTCCTTTCGTAATTTTCAGGGGAAGTTCCTCATCTTCTGTTGTCAAACAGGATCAACCTAAGCCGGCGTGGAGATCCAGCCAGCCGTGGAATAAAGGAAAACAGGCTAAGAAGCCTACCGTTGAATCCAAGTCAGCATGAAGGTCCTGCCCCCGATCTGGGACCGGATCTGGTAGGGGGCAGACTTTCCTTCTTCATTCAAGCCTGGATTCGGGATGTTTAGGATCCGTGGGCATTAGAAATTTTGTCCAAGGGATACCAGTTGGATTTCAAAAGTTTTCCTCCCAGGGGAAGGTTCCTACTTTCAAGATTGTCTGCAGACCAGACAAAAAGAGAGGCGTTCTTACATTGTGTAAGAGACCTCTCCAATCTAGGAGTGATTGCTCCCGTTCCCCTACGGGAACAGGGTCAGGGATTTTACTCCAACCTATTTGTGGTTCTAAAAAAGGAGGGAACCTTCAGGCCCATTTTAGACCTCAAGAGCCTAAACAAGTTCCTCAGGGTACCGTCTTTCAAGATGGAAACTATGCGTTCCATTCTTCCTTTGATCCAGGAGGGTCAATTTATGACAGGTGCATACTTGCATGTTCCCATTCACAAGAACCATCACAAGTTCCTAAGATTCGCATTTCTGGACAAACACTTTCAGTTTGTGGCGATTCCTTTTGGTCTTGCCACTACTCCCAGAGTGTTCACAAGGGTTCTGGGGTCTCTGTTAGCGGTATTTTGTTCTCGAGGCATTGCTGTAGCACCCTATCTGGACGGCATTCTAGTCCAGGCACATTCCTGCCATCTAGCGGAATCCCACACGAGCGTGGTATTGTCTTTCCTTCGTTCTCACGGGTGGAAGGTCAATTTATAAAAGTGTTCCCAAGTACAAGGGTAACGCTCCTGGGAACCGTAATAGATTTTCTGTCAATGAAGATCTTTCTGACAGACTTCAGGAAATCAAAGGTTGCGGATACTTACCGAGTCCTTCAGTCCACTCCCAGGCCGTCAGTGGCTCAGTGTATGGAGGTAGTCAGACTGATGGTGGTGGCAATGGACATCATTCCCTTTGCTCGGTTTCATCTCCGACCTCTGCAATTAAGCATGTTCAGACAATGGAACGGAGACTATACCAATTTGTCTCCTCTAATTCTACTGGAGCAGGAGACAAGAGATTCTCTTCAATGGTGGTTGTCTCTGGATCATCTCTCCCAGGGAACTTGCTTTCGAGTCCATCTTGGGCGATTGTGACAACAGATGCCAGCCTTCTGGGGTGGGGAGCAGTCTGGGGCTCTCTAAAGGCTCAGGGAGTTTGGACTCGGTCAGAGTCTGTTCTTCCCATAAACATTCTGGAACTGAGAGCGATCTACAATGCTCTTCTGACTTGGCCTCAGTTAGCTTCAGTCCAATTTATCAGGTTCCAGTCGGACAACATAACTTCAGTAGCTTACATCAATCATCAGGGAGGAACGAGGAGTTCCTTAGCGATGAGAGAGGTATCCAAGATAATCCAGTGGACGGAGACTCACTCTTGTTGTCTGTCGGCGATTCACATCCCAGGAGTGAACAACTGAGAAGCGGACTTCTCGAGCAGCCAGACCTTTCATCCGGGGGAGTGGGAACTCCATCTGGAAGTATTTGCCAGCCTGATCCGCAAGTGTTGTCAGCCGGAATTAGATCTCATGGCATCACATCAGAATGCTAGGCTCCCGAGATACGGATCGAGGTCCAGGGATCCCCAGGTGGAGATAATAGATGCCTTGGCGGTTCTTTGGACCTTCAGTCTAGCATACCTGTTCCCTCCGTTTGCGCTTCTTCCTCGGGTGATTGCTCGGATCAAACAGGAGAAGGCATTGGTGATACTCATTGCACCGGCCTGGCCTTGCAGGATTTGGTAAGCAGATCTGGTGGACATGTCATCTCAACCACCTTGGAGTCTTCCGCTGAGGAAGGACCTTCTAATTCAAGAACCCTTCCTTCATCCAAATCTAGTTTCTCTGAAGCTGACTGCTTGGAGATTGAACGCTTAATTTTATCCAAGCGGGGTTTTTTTTAATCGGTCATTGAGACCATGATCCAGGCTCGTAAGCCTGTGACCAGAAGAATTTATTATAAGATATGGCTTAAATATCTATATTGGTGTGAATCCAAAGGTTACTCATGGAGTAGAGTTAGGATTCCTAGGATTTTGTCTTTTCTCCATGAAGGATTGGGAAAAGGATTATTGACCAGTTCTTTGAAGGGTCAAATCTCTGCTTTATCTATTTTGTTACATAAACATCTGGCAGATGTTCCAGACGTTCAGTCTTTTTGTCAAACCTTGGTTAGAATTAGGCCTGTGTTTAAACCGGTTACTCCTCCTTGGAGTCTGAATTTTAGTTCTTAATGTTCTCCAACGGCCTCCGTTTGAGCCTATGCATTTTTTAGATGTTAAGTTGTTATGTTGGAAAGTTTTATTTCTTGTTGCTATTTCCTCTGCTCGTAGAGTCTCGGAACTCTCGGCATTGCAGTGTGATTCTCCTTATCTTATCTTCCATTCGGATAAGGTTATGTTGCGTACTAAATTGGGATTTCTTCCTAAGGTTGTTTCTGACAGGAACATTAACCAGGAAATTGTTGTTACTTCCTTGTGTCCTAATCCTTCTTCTCAGAAGGAACGACTTTTGCACAATTTGGACGTGGTTCGTGCTTTAAAGTATTACCTACAGGCGACTAAAGATTTTCGTCAGTCTTCCTCTTTGTTTGTGGTTTTCTCAGGGAAACGCAAGGGTCAGAAAGCTACGGCTACTTCCCTTTCTTTTTACCTGAAGAGTATCATCCGATTTGCATATGAGACCGCTGGACAGCAACCTCCAGAGAGAGTTACGGCTCATTCCACGAGGGCTGTTGCTTCCTCTTGGGCATTCAAAAATGAGGCTTCTGTGGAACAGATTTGCAAGTCTGCCACTTGGTCCTCTCTTCACACTTTTTCAAAGTTTTACAAGTTTGATACTTTTGCCTCAGCTGAGGCCGCCTTTGGGAGAAAGGTTCTTCAAGCAGTGGTGCCTTCCGTTTAGGTTCCCTGTCTTGTTCCTCCCGTATCATCTGTGTACTCTAGCTTTGGTATTGGATCCCATTAGTAATTGAGATGATCCGTGGACTCATTGTGTCATAAAAAAGAAAACAAAATTTATGCTTACCTGATAAATGTATTTCTTTTTTGACACGATGAGTCCACGGCCCTCCCTGTTATTGAGACAGGTTATGGGTTATTGTAAACTTCAGACACCTCTTCACCTTGGCTTTTCCTTTCTCTTCCTAACTTTGGTCGAATGACTGGAGTGGGAGGGAAGGGATGAGCTATTTAACAGCTGTGGTGCTCTTTTCCTCCTCCTGCTGCTGACCAGGAGGTGAATATAACATTAGTAATTGAGATGATCCGTGGACTCATCGTGTCAAAAAATAAATAAATGTATCAGGTAAGCATAAATTTTGTTTTTGTAACTGGTGAGAAAAAACTGTGAGAACAGTAGGGCGAAAATGTTTATAGAATTACATATAGAATTTCATATACACCCATGTTCAGCCCATTTTACGAAAAACAGTAATTAGTATTTTGTACTTTGAAGTACGAATTTCTTTCTTTTTTTTTTTTTTTGCACCTCCAGTGTACTTAGATTACGATTTACGTTGTGCATATTTAATTCGATTTATTCCTGTGTAATGTAAATACAAATTTTAAGTTTTGATCAAATATGATATTTGGTGAACTATTTAATTGCGAATTTTGATCCATCTTAACAATACAATTTCTCCCTGCATATTTTGTTAATGGTTCAATTTTTCGTTTTGTAAGATTTTTAAATTACAAATTTATTGTGTACTTTTGTAATGTATGCATCTCCTTCCCATACGAAAATGCAGTAAATGCCCTTTAGCGAGTTACCCTGTTTTTAGGGTACAAAAGTGGCTTTATATAATTCCACCAGGAAAATAGAAAGACTGGCGAGCATTCTTATAGAATATCACCAGCCCAAAGATCTTTTTAGAATCGGGGCCTAAGGGCCCGATTCTATAAAGCTCTCTGGGCTTGTGAAATTCTATAAGAAATCTTGCCAATACTATGAAGCCCCTGTCCCAATTCTATAAAGGCTGTTGCAAAGCCACCCCCTGCAGATTTGTGGCCAATCGGCCGCCAGCAGGGGGTGTCAATCAACCCAATCATACTCGAACGGGTTGAATTGCAGCGATATCTGTCCGCCTGCTCAGAGCACAGCTGCTTCATAACTGCTGTTTCTGGCGAGCCTGCATGCTCGCCAATAACACAGGCCCTCAAGTTCCATCCGGAGCTTGATAAATGGCCCCCTAAGCCACTGAGTACCCCTTACCACAGCTCCAGGTACCCCCTGTTGAACATGTACCACAGGTTTAAATTTTTTTTTTGGCAGGGATTGGGGAGGATTATGTTTCAATATGAGAAAAATAAATGGCTTACTTTGTATCAGACGGTTATCATAGTGGGTATAAGAAACCTAAAGGGCTGAATGTTTAGAAATGCTAATAAACTTACGCATAAACTTCTCATGATTAAAAAAAGGCGAGGATAGATGATATAACAAAAACAATGATCTTGTTTTAGGATTTAATGGTTGATGACAATATCCTAAAGCTGGAAATTAAACGGTTAAGGGACATGCTATACAGCAAAGCAGATGACGTCTTCTCACTGGAAAAACGCAAGTTGCACTTACAGACTGCAATGAAGGAGCGGACAGAAGAGATTACTATCCACAAAGAGATGCTTAAATCACAACTAAGATTTGTGGAACAGGAGAGACAAAGCATAAGGTAAAATGCCTTTTGATGAAGTGCATCACATGCTGCAATTCTGAAATAAGAATAAATTAAAGTTTGTGTCCTAAAATACTTTTTTGCAATTCAATAAGATAGATTTTGTTAGAACCTCTGCCAGGAATGCATTTTCTTACTTTCATTTACAAGTGGTCGAGCCTGACTGTCTTATCTGGAACAAGCTTTTACGCAGTGTGTTAATTTAACAATAAATATATTGCTTTTCAAGTTCAGAGCTTCATGAGAGACTTGCAAAAGTAGATAAAATGAGAAAGAGATATGAAATCCTTACTGTTGCAATGATGCCCCCTGAAGGAGAAGAGGAAAAATCACAAGCCTATTACATTATCAAGGTAAAAATATATCATAATAATTGACCTCTATATGTAAAATAGAAAAATGACTAACTCTCAGTAATGCATTGCAGCTCCTGTGCCTTCCTAGGTCAACAAATGATACCAAGAGACAGGAGTAAATTTTATAAAAGAAGTAAATTGAAAAGTATCGTAAAATTGCATGTTCTATTTGAATCCGTTTAATTATGACGTTTGTGTCCCTTTAAACATAATTTAAAGTTGTTTACATTTTTTAAGTCTAGTTCCCAGGTAAAGTGGAGCATAGGGGCATACAACAGATTATTTTGCAGTCCTATAATCTTTAAGAAAAATTCTTGTATATTTTATGACAATCTACCACAATACAAAAACTGTTCCCTTCTTTACATTTATGCCTTAAAGGGACAGTCTACCATAGAATTGTTATTGTTTTAAAAGATAGATACTACCTTTATTACCCATTCCCCAGTTTTGCATAACCAACACAGTTATATTAATATACTTTTTACCTTTGTGATTACCTTGTATCTAGGAACCTTCTTCAAGCCCCCTGATCACATGACTGTGACTGTTTATTATCTATTGTCTTGTATTTAGCATTGTTTTGTGCTAAATCTTAAATAACCCCCTGTGCCTGAACACAGTGTTATCTATATGGCCCACGTGTACTTTCTGTCTCTTTGTGTTGAAAAGAGATTTAAAAAGCCTGTGATAAGAGGCAGCCCTCAAAGGCTTAGAAATTAGCATATGAGCCTACCTAGGTTTAGTTTAAACTAAGAATACCAAGAGAAAAAAGCAAATTTGATGATAAAAGTAAATTGGAAAGTTGATTAAAATTAAAAGTCCTATCTGAATAATGAAAGTTTAATTTATACTAGACTGTCCCTTTAATAAAGGAATAATAACATTATTTTAATAATCCAATTTTCCTTGATGCTTTTTTCACTATGAATATTATAATAAAAATTGTACACAAATTGCATAAGTGTAGTTTCTCTTTTTTTGACGTTTTAAGAGTGGTGCATTGAAAGGTGTCCATAAAAATATACAACCAATCAGAAACTGGATCTCCTGGACACATATCTTCAGTGGGAGCTAATTTGACTGTTTAATATATATTGTATACAAATTATGTTTGAATATATTTATTACCTGCAATGCACAACTATAAGCAGATTAAAAGTGCCTCTTTAATATATACTTTATGTCCAGGGGTGACATCCAACAAAATAACAAATTGTGGAATTCACTGCCCTATATT
The DNA here is from genome assembly GCF_027579735.1 of Bombina bombina. Lineage (NCBI taxonomy): Eukaryota > Metazoa > Chordata > Amphibia > Anura > Bombinatoridae > Bombina > Bombina bombina. The sequence continues at coordinate 393,123,968 of NC_069502.1, read as the reverse complement.
GTTATTTTATTTTACAAAGTGAGATTATTATTGTGTAGCAGTTTGTATGTGGCCTGAACCAATAGGTTTAGGAATGTTAACATGTTACTAATTTCTGAAATTGTGTAATCACAATGGAAAATTACTTATACAGTTTTATTTTTAAAGAGACAGGAAACTCCAAAATGTCATTATTTGAATAGAACATACAATTTAGCACAACTTTCCAATTTACTTCTATTATCAAATTTGCTTAATTTTCTTGTTATCCTTTGCTGAAGGAACTGTATTGCAGTACTGGTAGCTAGCTGAACACATCTAGTTAGCCAAACACAAGAGACAAATGTGTGCAAGTACCAATTAGCAGATAGAGTAGGATATGTGCGTATTCTTTTTCAACAAGGGATATTAAGAGAACAAAGCACATTTGAAAATAGAAGTGTCTTAAAATGACATGCTCTATCTGAATCATGCAATTTTAATTTTGACTTTCCTATCCCTTTTATAGCTCCTTTTGGTAGTGTGAGAATGTTTACTTATATTGTGGATATTTGGAGATGAGCGCAAACTGCAATACCAAGGTTCTGTGGAAATAAATGACAGTGTGCTAATTGCATAAACGTCCTTATAAATACCATCATAGCTCCTCTTCTCTGCTGCAGGCAAAATAGCTTGCAAAAAGCATGTGGTCATGTTGACATTTTTACATTTCAATGCAAAGTTCCTAACAGAATGTTATAAACAGTGATAGTCTACCTCTTTCTAGCTCTACCTCTTTTCAAAAAGTTTGTGGTTTGGTTTTGCTTGATTATAAAAATGTGCTCTGCTGCTTACAAATTGGACAAACAGTTGTGTTAATGTAAAGTTTTAGTCTGAAGTTTTATATTTGTAACACTCAGTATGTGGAATTTATTTTAAATACAGGAATAAAATAGATTGTTTTTTATCCGATTAGTCGATTAATCGAAAAAATAATCGGCCGATTAATCGATTATGAAAATAATCGTTAGTTGCTGCCCTACAATTTTCATGTAATTAGTAAATTCTTAATTTTTGTTAATGGATAAGAAATGTTAAATACTACCAATTAGCCTAATCTTATCAATTACTCATAAATGACAATGAAGACATGCAAAGATACTTTATTTATTTACTTAAAGAGCCATGATACCCAAATGTTGAAACATTTGAAAGTGATGCATCATAGCTGTTAAAAGCTGACAAGAGAATATCGCCTGAACATCTCTATGTAAAAAAGAAAGATATTTTACCTCAAAAATTCCACAGTAGCCACATCCCATTGTAAAGGACTTCTAAGCAGCAAATCAGTATGTCTGTCCCGGGATAGCTAAGGGATTGAGCCTTGTGCACTATCATGTTATTTCCCTATTTAGTTTAAGGAAGTTTACAATGAAATCTCATAAGAGTTAAGTGAAATCTCATGAGATCAAAGTAAAAGAGTTCATGACCTCAGCACTGTTGATGCTGATTGGCTGCTATTCATTTCTTAATTTTTTAATTTTTTTTTACCTGCAGCTGGGAGCAGCTGAGTATAACTTTTTACACAGAACTTACTCTGCTGAGCTGAGGAAATTGTGAGGTAAAATATCTTCCTTTTTTACATAGAGATGCTCAGGTGATATTTTCCTGTCAGCTTTTTACAGTTAAACTGCATCAGTTTCAAGTGATTTAAGCATATGAGTATTATGTCCCTTTAATTAATGTACTCCGTGTTTCAGGCTGCTCAAGAAAAAGAGGAACTCCAGCGTGAAGGTGATGATCTGGATGCCAAAATTCGTAAAGCTGAAAAGGAAATAACAGCTTTAGAAAATACTCTTAAGGTTATTAATGGATGCAACAGCTCCTTCAGAAAATCATTTAATAAAGTTACTGAAACAAGTAAGTTTTTTTTCATAATATGAAGGGTAAGTTTTCTAAAGTATCTATGTTTTTCAGCTTATAAAAATTAGCAAATTTACATGCACAAATTCTATTTTAACAGTATTTACCAAGAAAAATTGTGGCCAAATAGCACATTTTGAACTCAACTAGAATATTTTATTTTTAAATATAACTTTATTTTCCAAATTGCTTTTAGTAACTTTAGTGTTATCTTACACTGTGCACATTACATCTGGAGCATACAGATTACATGCATGCAAACTCCAAGTGCCAGCAATATCACGATATGTGTCACTGCTGACACTCAAACAATATGCATCTTGGGAAAGCAAGCTCACATCGCTTATAGTTGTACAATCTGCAAGTCAGTTGGACTGTATAATTTATCCTGTGAGTTAGGATAAATTATATGTTAAGTTGTTAGAACTTTTACTAGAAGCATTTTTGTAAACGGAATCAGGATTTCAAATTCAACAAGAATATCCCTTTAACTCAACAAATAACATGGTAAAACAAACACTGAATATTTACATGTTGAACATTTTTTAATTACAGGTGAAGAATATGAAGAGAAACTTCAACTAGAAGAAAAAAAAAAAGCTGCAGAAGAAAAGTATAGATACAAACGTAGGCAAATTAGGGAGCTACAAGAAGATATTCAAGTAAGGAGATTGAAATTTGGTACTTGGTATGTGAGATATGGTTGAGTTAATTATTAAGGGTATTGGTCACATTATTATATCCATCAAACAGATTACTTTTTTCTGAACAGTTTTTAGAACCAATTAGTGAAACTTGTAACATTATTGAGCATAATATTTAATTTTGCATATTCTATAAATTAATGTTAATGGTAGTCAAGTTTACTTTATGCTTGGTTTGGCCTTTGCTGCCAAGTAATTCACCCTTCTATGCTACAGCTGTTCAGTTGTTTGATGCTCATTGCATTGACACATTAATTTAAATCTTTTTTCTGTGATGTACCCATACAAATGATATCTTGTTTTTCTCAACACACCAAACACCTTTAGAAAATAACTTTAGTTTATATAAATACCCACATTTAGGAAGCATCATTTGAAATGCAAAATAAATAAATAGATTCCTTTTTGTGTTATTTTCTAAAGTGTACATGGTAAGCAAAAGCATAGGCATCATCGATTTATAATTCCACATTCAGCATTCATTCACCTTCCCAAAACACCAACATTTTGGATTCTATACTATTCAATAAAAAAATAACAGAAAATTAGTAGATAAAGGGCTAGATTACAGGTAGAGCTTGAGCGCCCGCAAACTTGCCCATTTACAAGCTCGCAATAAATAACCAGCCATTACAAGTGGCTGGTTATTGCTACCGCGAGCTCGCGGTAGTAATTAGTGCTTATAATATTAACCAGAGATCTGATCACTAGTTAATTTTATAAATGTCTACCAAATGCACCCAAAATCAAGTTTAATATGTTTTATTAAAAAATAAATATAGTAGCATCTTTATTTTTTAATAAAATAACTGCAAAAAGCAGTTCTATGGAGTTAAAAGTGGCAGGTGGGGGGTGTTAAAAAAAAATAATACAGCACTGAAAAGTGCCTTTACATTGCGGTTTATGGGGACTGTGTGTTCCCAATAAATATATATGTATATGCTTATATACATATATATTTATGTGTTAATAAAGCTAACAGCAGTTGGTGAAACAATCATTGGAGTCATTTAAGCATTGTTGAAATTGGACACAAGATGGGGTATTTGTCCGGTACAGAAAGACTACAGATACAGTGTGGAGCTTCATGCGAACTGTAACAATGCACTATCACACGCATAGTATCCTTGTATGTTTGTACCTGTTACTCTTAGTGATCTAAAAGAACTTAGGCTTTTGTTTTTAATAAATTGTACATTTGCTTTAAGCATTTGTCATTGTCTGTGTTCAGTCTGCCTGGGGTCTATAGAGCTAATTATCTTGAGCTGTTGAAGCTCTAACTAATGTGAGTATTCTGGGTCTGCTTTCCATCTGGGGAGTGAAGAGTTACACAGTATTATGCTATGACGTGTTTCTTTTTCTTCCTTTTGAGGAACATTGTTTGTTTGAACTATTTGTGGGACTGTTTCCATTAAAGACTATTTTAACTTTGGATATATTCCTGCATATTGGTCTGAACTATTATCACTATTTGTGTGTGGTTTTTGTTACACATTTTATTTTTATTTTATATTATTTTCTGTGTTAACTAAATTATTGTGATTTTTGTATTAATTATTATATATTTATATTTGCTGGCCATCGCTCTGCGACTTACCCCCTTTGCTGTGTCTCACAGCATGAGAACAAGGCTCCCATTGGAGCCTATGGAAGCGTGCTCTTGTGAGCGCAGTGCTTCCCAGCAAGGTCGCGTTCGAATTGAGCTCTAATTGTAATACCAGCGCACATTAACGTGTGCTGGTATTACTTAGTGGAGCGCAAATATCGATTTTGCAAAAACTATATTTAGCACTTCACTTGTAATCTGGCCCAAAATGTATTATTTTCGTGACTTTTTACCATCCTGCATTGTATGCAGAAAATTAAAAGGAATAGAATATTTAATTTTAACTTTAATTTGATTTCAGAGATAATGCAACTCATTTTGTTATTGTACGCATGCTTCTACTTTTTAACAAACTCACGCCTAGATTTAGAGTTCTGCGGCCAAAGGGGTGCGTTAGCTACGCGTGCTTTTTTCTGGCCGCACCTTTTAAATACCGCTGGTATTGAGAGTTCACAGAATGGCTGCATTAGGCTCCAAAAAAGGAGCATATAGCATATTTACCGCAACTTCAACTCTCGATACCAGCGGTGCTTATGGACGCGGCCAGCTTCAAAAACGTGCTCGTGCACGATTCCCCCATAGAAAACAATGGGGCTGTTTGAGCTGAAAAAAAACCTAACACCTGCAAAAAAGCCGCGTTCAGCTCCTAACACAGCCCCATTGTTTGCTATGGGGAAACACTTCCTACGTCTGCACCTAACACTCTAACATGTACCCCGAGTCTAAACACCCCTAACCTTACACTTATTAACCCCTATTCTGCCGCCCCCGCTATCGCTGACCCCTGCATATTTTTTTTAACCCCTAATCTGCACGCTCCGTAAACCGCCGCTACTTACATTATCCCTATGTACCCCTAATCTGCTGCCCCTAACACCGCCGACCCCTATATTATATTTATTAACCCCTAATCTGCCCCCCACAACGTCGCCTCCACCTGCCTACACTTATTAACCCCTAATCTGCCGAGCGGACCGCACCGCTATTATAATAAAGTTATTAACCCCTAATCCGCCTCACTCCCGCCTCAATAACCCTATAATAAATAGTATTAACCCCTAATCTGCCCTCCCTAACATCGCCGACACCTAACTTCAAACATTAACCCCTAATCTGCCGACTGGAGCTCACCGCTATTCTAATAAATGTATTAACCCCTAAAGCTAAGTCTTACCCTAACACTAACAGCCCCCTAAGTTAAATATAATTTAAATCGAACAAAATAAATGAACTCTTATTAAATAAATTATTCCTATTTAAAGCTAAATACTTACCTGTAACATAAATCCTAATATAGCTACAATATAAATTATAATTATATTATAGCTATTTTAGGATTTATATTTATTTTACAGGTAACTTTGTATTTATTTTAACCAGGTACAATAGCTATTAAATAGTTAAGAACTATTTAATAGTTACCTAGTTAAAATAATTACAAAATTACCTGTAAAATAAATCCTTACCTAAGTTACAATTAAACCTAACACTACACTATCAATAAATAAATTAAATAAAATACCTACAATTACCTACAATTAAACCTAACACTACACTATCAATAAATGAATTAAATACAATACCTACAAATAACTACAATGAAATAAACTAACTAAAGTACAAAAAATAAAAAAGAACTAAGTTACAAAAAATAAAACAATATTTACAAACATTAGAAAAATATTACAACAATTTTAAACTAATTGCACCTACTCTAAGCCCCCTAATAAAATAACAAAGCCCCCCAAAATAAAAAATGCCCTACCCTATTCTAAATTAAAAAAGTTCAAAGCTCTTTTACCTTACCAGCCCTGAACAGGGCCCTTTGCGGGGCATGCCCCAAGAAATGCAGCTCTTTTGCCTGTAAAAAAACACATACAATACCCCCCCCCCAACATTACAACCCACCACCCACATACCCCTAATCTAACCCAAACCCCCCTTAAATAAACCTAACACTAAGCCCCTGAAGATCTTCCTACCTTATCTTCACCTCACCGGGTATCACCGATCGGTCCTGGCTCCAAAATCTTCATCCAACCCAAGCGGGGGCTGGCGATCCATAATCCTGCGGCTGAAGAGGTCCAGAAGAGGCTCCAAAGTCTTCATCCTATCCGGGAAGAAGAGGCGATCCAGACCGGCAACCATCTTGATCCAAGCGGCATCTTCTATCTTCATCCGATGAGGAACGGCTCCATCGTGAAGACCTCCAGCGCGGACCAATCTTCTTCCGACGACGTCCAACTGAAGAATGACGGTTCCTTTAAGGGACGTCATCCAAGATGGCGTCCCTCGAATTCCGATTGGCTGATAGGATTCTATCAGCCAATCGGAATTAAGGTAGGAAAATTCTGATTGGCTGATGGAATCAGCCAATTAGAATCAAGTTCAATCCGATTGGCCGATCCGATCAGCCAATCAGATTGAGCTCGCATTCTATTGGCTGATCGGAACAGCCAATAGAATGCGAGCTCAATCTGATTGGCTGATCGCATTTTCCTACCTTAATTCCGATTGGCTGATAGAATCCTATCAGCCAATCGGAATTCGAGGGACGCCATCTTGGATGACGTCCCTTAAAGGAACCGTCATTCTTCAGTTGGACGTCGTCGGAAGAAGATTGGTCCACGCTGGAGGTCTTCACGATGGAGCCGTTCCTCATCGGATGAAGATAGAAGATGCCGCTTGGATCAAGATGGTTGCCGGTCTGGATCGCCTCTTCTTCCCGGATAGGATGAAGACTTTGGAGCCTCTTCTGGACCTCTTCAGCTTTAGGTTTATTTAAGGGGGGTTTGGGTTAGATTAGGGGTATGTGGGTGGTGGGTTGTAATATTGGGGGGGGTATTGTATGTGTATTTTTACAGGCAAAAGAGCTGAATTTCTTGGGGCATGCCCCGCAAAGGGCCCTGTTCAGGGCTGGTAAGGTAAAAGAGCTTTGAACTTTTTTAATTTAGAATAGGGTAGGGCATTTTTTTTATTTTGGGGGGCTTTGTTATTTTATTAGGGGGCTTAGAGTAGGTGTAATTAGTTTAAAATTGTTGTAATATTTTTCTAATGTTTGTAAAAAATTTTATTTTTTGTAACTTAGTTCTTTTTTATTTTTTGTACTTTAGTTAGTTTATTTCATTGTATTTATTTGTAGGTATTTTATTTAATTCATTTATTGATAGTGTAGTGTTAGGTTTAATTGTAGGTAATTGTAGGTATTTTATTTAATTAATTTATTGATAGTGTAGTGTTAGGTTTAATTGTAACTTAGGTTAGGATTTATTTTACAGGTAAATTTGTAATTATTTTAACTATTTTAGCTATTAAATAGTTCTTAACTATTTAATAGCTATTGTACCTAGTTAAAATAAATACAAAGTTACCTGTAAAATAAATATAAATCCTAAAATAGCTATAATATAATTATAATTTATATTGTAGCTATATTAGGGTTTATTTTACAGGTAAGTATTTAGCTTTAAATAGGAATAATTTATTTAATAAGAGTTAATTTATTTCGTTAGATTTAAATTATATTTAACTTAGGGGGGTGTTAGTGTTAGGGTTAGACTTAGCTTTAGGGGTTAATCCATTTATTACAGTAGCGGCAAGATTAGGTCGGCAGATTAGGGGTTAATAATTGAAGTTAGTTGTCGGTGATGTTAGGGAGGGCAGATTAGGGGTTAATACTATTTATTATAGGGTTATTGAGGCGGATTAGGGGCTAATAACTTTATTATAGTAGCGGTGCGGTCCGCTCGGCAGATTAGGGGTTAATAAGTGTAGGCAGGTGGGGGCGACGTTGAGGGGGGCAGATTAGGGGTTAATAAATATAATATAGGGGTCGGCGGTGTTAGGGGCAGCAGATTAGGGGTACATAAGGATAACGTAAGTAGCGGCGCTTTGCGGTCGGCAGATTAGGGTTTAATTATTGTAGGTAGCTGGCGGCGACGTTGTGGGGGGCAGGTTAGGGGTTATTAAATATAATATAGGGGTCGGCGGTGTTAGGGGCAGCAGATTAGGGGTACATAAGTATAACGTAGGTGGCGGTCGGCAGATTAGGGGTTAAAAAATTTAATCAAGTGGCGGCGATGTGGGGGGACCTCGGTTTAGGGGTACATAGGTAGTTTATGGGTGTTAGTGTACTTTAGAGCACAGTAGTTAAGAGCTTTATAAACCGGCGTTAGCCCAGAAAGCTCTTAACTACTGACTTTTTTCTGCAGCTGGAGTTTTGTAGTTAGATTTCTAACGCTCACTTCAGCCACGACTCTAAATACCGGAGTTAGAAAGATCCCATTGAAAAGATAGGATACGCAATTGACGTAAGGGGATCTGCGGTATGGAAAAGTCGTGGCTGAAAAGTGAGCGTTAGACCCTTTAATGGCTGACTCCAAATACCAGAGGGCGGTAAAAACCAGCGTTAGGAGCCTCTAACGCTGCTTTTGACGGCTACCGCCCAACTCTAAATCTAGGCCTCAGTGTAGAATAAACACTATACATAAAATATTTCATTTTCCCAAATATCTGGATACTTGCAGTTTTTGTACCTTTAGAAAAACAAGGATCTTGTACCCTTTGAGTACTAAGCACTTTCCCACCTGGGTGCTAAGCTGATCCCCAAGACTTACACTGTTGGAAATGTTAGGCGATTACCTTTCCAACAGTGGGTCTTGGGGGTCTGTAGCTGCTTAGATGCCTGAGATACAGGCTTCTAAGCAGCATGCCCCCTGCTCCTATACTTAATATTGTGAATTATAAATAAAGTTGCGCATCAAGCCCCGGCGATGCCTGTCACTATGCAGGCCCGATCACCAGGGTAGGAGCGGGCAAGAGCCCCCAGATCTCCCTCAAGGTGGGAGAGTGCTAGCGACGGGAAACTCTGTGACGGCTCAGAGCCGTTGTTAGCACTCAAGGGGTTAATATTAATATGACAATCACTTGTAAGCTATAACAAAATGTTATGGTTAAACACTCCTTTTTCACATCAGGAGTCTTATGATGTACATTGTATAGCTAAAAGTACTATATGTGAACACCCTTACTAATTAGGTGTTTCAGCAACACCAATTTCCACCAGGTGCATAAAATCCAGCACATAATCATGAAATCTCCATGGACAAGCATTGGCAGTACAATGGGTCGTATTGAAGAACTCAGTGACTTTAGAATGCCACAATTGCCACAAGTCCGTTAATAAAATGTCTGTTCTACTAGATCTGCCCTGAAAAACTGTAAGTGCTATTATTGTTTAGTCAAAATATCTAGGAGCAACAGCAGCCCAGCCACAAAGTAGTAGACCAGACAAACTCAGAGTGGGGCTACCAAGTGCTGAAGCATGTAGCACATAAATATCACCTATCATATGTTGCATCACTCACTACAGATTTCCAGAGTGCCTCTGGAAGCAACATATAACAACTAAGCAACATAAGAACTAGGCGTTGGTAGCTTCATGAAATAGGTTTCCATGACTGAGCAGCAGTGCACAAGCCTCATAACCTGTGCAATGCCAGGTGTTGGCTGGAGTGAACTCTGGAGCAGTGGGAACATATTAACGGGAGCGATGAATCACGCTTCACTATCTAGAAGTCTAATGGAAGAATATGTCTGTGGCAGATGCCAGGACACTACCTACTGGAATGCATCATGCCTACTGTAAAGTTTGGTGGAAAATGGTCCCTTAGATCCAGTAAAGAGTTGTTTTAATGTTACAGGATACAAAGACATTTTAGATAATTGGGTGCTTCCATCCTTGTGGGAAGTTTGGGAAATGCCCTTTTCTGTTTTAACATGACTGTGCCCCTGCCCACAATGCAAGTCTTATAAAAAGATGATTTGATAAGTTTGGTGTGGAGGAACTTGAGTGGCCTGCACAGAGTCTGGACACATTTTGGATTAAGTCTAACACGCATTATGAGTCAGATCTTCTCGTCCAACAATAGTGCTTGACCTCACAAATGCATCTTTTGGCTGAATGGGCACAAATTCCCATAGACACACCTTTCCCATAAGAGTTGTGGCTGTTATAGCCGCAAAGGAGTGGCAACTCCATATTAATGCCCATGATTTTGAAATGGAATGTCCAGCAAGCTCATTTAAGTGTGATGGTCAGGTGTCCACAAACCTTTGGCCATATAGTGTATTTGTATGGTGAATAGCTGTAGAATCAGTAGAACAAAATAGGGCCAATGCTGTGAGGTATTTGTCATTGTTATGACAATCACCTGGCAGCTATTCAAACACAGACCCACTTATTTGAAAAAAAATAGGAATCCTGTTTTCAAATAAGTGGCCTTATGTTCCACTATGTGTTCTGGGGGCAGCATAGGGGATACCCATCCCCCTGATTTTGTTCCAAATGCTTGCCACAGTGATCAGCTTATCAGCCACCTGGGCATGAAAGAAGGCCCACTTGCCCCATTTTAGTGCTTATTTTGGGCTTATGTCCCTTTTAGAGCACTGGGTAATTTAAAACTCAACTAATATGGGTATTGAGGGTGTTTGTTTTATGCTGCCTTTAGGTGATAGTGGCTCATTTGTAGTCAATGCCCCCAATAGAGTATATACATAAGGAAGTGACTGCCATTTTAATGGCTATCACCTACTAATGACAGTGGAATATGATCCCTCATTTGAAACAGGAAGCTTCCCTCTTTACCGAATTGGGTCTCATGCCCCTCTCTGTGTTATGGAGGCTGATAGGGGATGTAAAAGTGCCCACTCATCAATACCCTGGTTACTGCTTGCATCAGGTGATCTCCATTACCATGTATGTGTATATATGTGCAAGCCCAGGTACCACATCAAGGTCCTTTCTAATACCTGGGACCCTAAAGCAGCCACACAATGCAAGCTCTCAAATCCAAACAAACTGGGAAAAAGGGAAGGGTGCACAGGCTTATGTAATCACCCTAGACATATACAAAACATGGAAGGGGACTGCACTCTCATACCGGACCGGGTACACATCCCATGACCCTGTAACATGCTCAGCCCTGGGTGCTCATGGGCACTCACAGGAAGCTGTGCTGTCCCCAGAGTCACAGGCAGTTAACCCCAGACAGGTCTGGGTGCAAGAGCCATAGGGAAATTACAAAACAAATTAATACAACACAGAGAGAAAGTCCAGCACTCACTTACAAGCTCTCAGCTAAGATTTAAAAGCAAAAATGGAAAGGTTAGTTACCGCATTTGGCCAAATGGGACAAGCCCAGGTACCACATCAAGGTCCTTTCCAGTACCTGGGACCCTAAAGCAGCCACACAATGCAAGCTCTCAAATCCAAACAAACTGGACACAAGGGAAGGGTGCACAGAACTTGCATTATGTGGCTGCTTTAGGGTCCCAGGTATTGGAAAGGACCTTGATGTGGTACCCTATGGTTCTTGCACCCAGACCTGTCTGGGGTTAACTGCCTGTGACTCTGGGGACAGCACAGCTTCCTGTGAGTGCCCGTGAGCACCCAGGGCTGAGCATGTTACAGGGTCATGGGATGTGTACCCGGTCCGGTATGAGAGTGCAGTCCCCTTCCGTGTTTTGTATATGTCTAGGGTGATTACATAAGCCTGTGCACCGTTCCCTTGTTCAGAGTTTGTTTGGATTTGAGAGCTTGCATTGTGTGGCTGCTTTAGGGTCCCAGGTATTGGAAAGGACCTTGATGTGGTACTTGGGCTTGTCCCATTTGGCCAAATGCGGTAACTAACCTTTCCATTTTTGCTTTTAAATCTTAACTGAGATCTTGTAAGTGAGTGCTGGACTTTCTCTGTGTGTTGTATTAATTTGTTTTGTAATTTCCCTATGGTACTTGCACCCAGACCTGTCTGGGGTTAACTGCCTTTGACTCTGGGGACAGCACAGCTTCCTGTGAATGCCTGTGAGCACCCAGGGCTGAGCATGTTACAGGGTCATGGGATGTGTACCCGGCCCGGTATGAGAGTGCAGTCCCCTTCCGTGTTTATATATATATATATATATATATATATCAGTGGACTACTAACTTTGGCCCTCTGGGCTAGTAGCTTTCAACCCCTGACTAGACAACCATAGTGATATTTTTCCACTCTTGTATATATACATACATATACGTCTAAATATGTGTATGTATATATAAATGTGTGCGTGTGTGTATATGTGTGTGTGTATATGTATATATATATATAGCCCTTTCCATTCAAATACCTAAAAAAATGAAATATTTTTTTTTAAATATATATATATATATATATATATATATATATATATATATATATATATATATAGATATGCAGGGAGTGCAGAATTATTAGGCAAATGAGTATTTTGACCACATCATCCTCTTTATGCATGTTGTCTTACTCCAAGCTGTATAGGCTCGAAAGCCTACTACCAATTAAGCATATTAGGTGATGTGCATCTCTGTAATGAGAAGGGGTGTGGTCTAATGACATCAACACCCTATATCAGGTGTGCATAATTATTAGGCAACTTCCTTTCCTTTGGCAAAATGGGTCAAAAGAAGGACTTGACAGGCTCAGAAAAGTCAAAAATAGTGAGATATCTTGCAGAGGGATGCAGCACTCTTAAAATTGCAAAGCTTCTGAAGCGTGATCATCGAACAATCAAGCGTTTCATTCAAAATAGTCAACAGGGTTGCAAGAAGCGTGTGGAAAAACCAAGGCGCAAAATAACTGCCCATGAACTGAGAAAAGTCAAGCGTGCAGCTGCCAACATCACTGGAGTGCCCAAAAGCACAAGGTGTGCAATACTCAGAGACATGGCCAAGGTAAGAAAGGCTGAAAGACGACCACCACTGAACAAGACACACAAGCTGAAACGTCAAGACTGGGCCAAGAAATATCTCAAGACTGATTTTTCTAAGGTTTTATGGACTGATGAAATGAGAGTGAGTCTTGATGGGCCAGATGGATGGGCCAGTGGCTGGATTGGTAAAGGGCAGAGAGCTCCAGTCCGACTCAGACGCCAGCAAGGTGGAGGTGGAGTACTGGTTTGGGCTGGTATCATCAAAGATGAGCTTGTGGGGCCTTTTCGGGTTGAGGATGGAGTCAAGCTCAACTCCCAGTCCTACTGCCAGTTTCTGGAAGACACCTTCTTCAAGCAGTGGTACAGGAAGAAGTCTGCATCCTTCAAGAAAAACATGATTTTCATGCAGGACAATGCTCCATCACACGCGTCCAAGTACTCCACAGCGTGGCTGGCAAGAAAGGGTATAAAAGAAGAAAATCTAATGACATGGCCTCCTTGTTCACCTGATCTGAACCCCATTGAGAACCTGTGGTCCATCATCAAATGTGAGATTTACAAGGAGGGAAAACAGTACACCTCTCTGAACAGTGTCTGGGAGGCTGTGGTTGCTGCTGCACGCAATGTTGATGGTGAACAGATCAAAACACTGACAGAATCCATGGATGGCAGGCTTTTGAGTGTCCTTGCAAAGAAAGGTGGCTATATTGGTCACTGATTTGTTTTTGTTTTGTTTTTGAATGTCAGAAATGTATATTTGTGAATGTTGAGATGTTATATTGGTTTCACTGGTAAAAATAAATAATTGAAATGGGTATATATTTGTTTTTTGTTAAGTTGCCTAATAATTATGCACAGTAATAGTCACCTGCACACACAGATATCCCCCTAAAATAGCTATAACTAAAAACAAACTAAAATCTACTTCCAAAACTATTCAGCTTTGATATTAATGAGTTTTTTGGGTTCATTGAGAACATGGTTGTTGTTCAATAATAAAATTAATCCTCAAAAATACAACTTGCCTAATAATTCTGCACTCCCTGTATATACCTGTATATACACATGTGTATATATACATGTGTGTGTGTGTGTGTGTGTGTGTGTATGTATGTGTATATATATATATGTATATATATATATATATATATATATATATGTGTGTGTGTGTGTACAGAAATAAATACCTTGGACCCGGTCAGTTAATCCACTCTCTTCAGTTTATTATATCATAACCGGGATTTTACAGCTCCATTACTGGGCTATTTTAAGGACAAGCCCAGGACTTATGGTGTGTGAGGAATGGGTGTAATGACAACATTAATATTCCCTCCTTCTATCCCTGTGTGGTTCATTGTTACGAACGTTAATGGGCTTCTTTTTGTAAGGACTCAGTCTTTTATTGTGGGTGTGTGTTCAGTACTGTTTATGGCGCAGTTGTTATCGAGCAAGCAGCTCTGATCGCATTTATTGTTGCGCAGTTAGGGCTCAAAACGTTATGTCTGCCCTCTGCTTATAGTACTTATACAACCATGCTGTACATATCTTGCACATCTACAACCATGTATTTTGGACAATTTGTGTCTGCACATATTTGCAGCCTGCTTATAATCTTAGCCGTTTCTGAGATCTGTTTTCATGGAAATGAATGCTATATCTATGGGATCTCTTATAAAGAGAAGGGGATTAGAGCGGTTATTTTTGTGGCTCTATTTAACCTTTTTATTCTCTATGCGGTACCTCCGCAAAGAGGTTTAACCACAGGCTTAGATAAGATTTCTGTCTTTAGCTCCATTTTTAACGCCTCGACATGTAAAGTTTGAGCACTTGAGTCAACTCCTGTCACACCGTACCGCTCTAGCCGTTGCTAGGGGCGCGGTGTCTCCTTCCCTGCTCGTTGTCAGGGGCAGTGTCGGTTCTGGATACCGGTCGGAGCTCAGTGGCGCGAATCTGCGCCTATTTAAATGTGTTTAGAACGATCTGTCACTGCCCAAGTATAGGTGTTACTTTGTGTGCTCCTGGGTGTGACAGATCATTCTGTCTTGTGCCTGGTATTGTTGCTGAACCTGCCTGCTTGACTACTCTACCTGCCTTAACCCTTAACCTGCTAGATTAATTACTGTTGCTGAACCTGCCTGTCTGACTAATCTACCTGCCTTAACCCTTACACTGCTGGATTGATCACTGTTGCTGAACCTGCCTGTCTGACTACTCTACCTGCCTTAACCCTTAAACTGCTGGACTGCTCTACTGTTGCCAAACCCTGCCTGACCATTCTAGTGGTGTGCCCTTGGACTGCTTTACTGTTGCCAAACCCTGCCTGACCATTCTAGTGGTGTGCCCATGTACTGCCAAACCCTGCCTGCCTGACCATTCTAGTGGTTCATCCTTGGAGTGCTCTGCTGTTGCCGCTATGGCATGTGCTGCCTTCCTCATCTCACTAACTTTCTCTGCTCTGGGATATTCCCTACCATTCCGGCTCGACGCCGGGATAACAAGACTACTGGCCGAGTTTGGTCTGATAGAGGAGTATTCCACGAGCGTTACATCTCCTGAACAGAGTATTCAATGCGTTATTTATCTGAGTGTATTTTAAAGTGGCCTAAGGCGCCAGACTAGGAATTTCCCACAATTGGGTTTTTTCAAAATCTTTCTTCTAAGATGGAAGGATGTTTTTATTTACCCCAATATTATTTTTATCTGTGTTGATTGTTTATTTATGTTTGTTTTCATATAATTCCACAATGAGGGGACCAAGTTTACTGATCGTATCAATTGGAAATATATAAATGCAAATTGAATTTTTTCATTTTTCTCCGGAAAGTAATTTCTTATATTGGCCGCCATCTGCATGTTCTACTTTATGACATGCATATTCTAGAGTCCTCATATGATATATTCACAAACCTCTAGATTACGAGTTTTCAGCGCTATACGGAAATTAACGACCGCCACAAAAGCGGTGTTATTTCACCTCCCTATAGTGCTGCTATTACAGGTTTACAAAAAGCAGGCTTGTACGGGCGATATGGTGGCTTTGAGCTCCATACCGCACCCAAATACAAGTGCTGCTTTGACGTGCACGATCTCCCCATAGACATCAATGGGGAGAGCCGGCAAAAAAAAAGCCTAACACCTGCTATCACGGAAAGAAAAGCTCCGTAACGCAGCCCCATTGATGTCTATGGGGAAAGAAAAAGAAACACCCTAACATAAAAACCACGTCTAAACACCCCTAATCTGCCACCCCTGACATTGCCGCAACCTACATAATGTTATTAACCCCTAATCTGCTGCCCTTAACATCGCCACCATCTAAATACACTTATTAACCCCCCAATGCCGCCGCCACTATACTAAAGTTAGTAACCCCTAAACCTCTGGCCTCCAACATCACTAACACTAAATAAATATATTAACCCCTAAACCTAACCCTAACGTAACCCTAAGCATAACCCTGACCCTAATGTAACCCTAACCCTAACGTAACCCTATCAAATTAAAAAAGCCCCCCCAAAATAAAAAATAAAAACTAGCCTACACTAAACTGCCAATGGCCCTTAAAAGGGCCTTTTGTGGGGCATTGCCCCAAAGAAATCAGCTCTTTTACCTGTAAAAAAAAATACAAACAACCCTCCAACAGTAAAACCCACCACCCACCCAACCAAACCCTCCAAATAAAAACCTAAATCTAAATAAACCTAAGCTAACCAATGCCCTGAAAAGTGCATTTGGATGGGCATTGCCCTTAAAAGGGCATTTAGCTCTTTTACATTGCCCAAACCCTAAGCTAAAAGAAAAACCCACCAAAAAAAACCTTAAAAAAAACCTAACACTAACCCCCGATGATCCACTTACAGTTATCGAAGTCCAGACATCCATCCTCATCCAGCCGTCGAAGTCCTCATCCAAGCGAGAAGGAGTCTTCATCCAGACGGCATCTTCTATCTTAATCCATCAGGCGCGGAGCTGGTCCATCTTCAAGACATCCGGCGCGGAGCATCCTCTTCTTACGGTCATCACTGGAAAATTAATGTTCCCTTTAAGTGACGTCATCCAAGATGCCGTCCCTTACAGTCCTATTGGCTGAAAGATTTCTATTAGCCAATAGGAATTAAAGGGGAAAAATCCTATTGCCTGTTGCAATCAGCCAATAAGATTGAGCTTTCATCCTATTGGCTGATCCAATCAGCCAATAGGATTGAGCTCTCATTCTATTGGCTGTTCCAATCAGCCAATAGGATAAAAGCTCAATCCTATTGGCTGATTGCAACAGCCAATAGGATTTTTTCCCCTTTAATTCCTATTGGCTGATAGAAATCTTTCAGCCAATAGGAATGTAAGGGACGCCATATTGGATGACGTCACTTAAAGGGAACCTTCATTTTTCAGCAACGACCGGAAGAAGAGGATGCTCCGCGACGGATGTCTTGAAGATGGACCTGCTCCGCGCCGGATGGATGAAGATAGAAGATGCCGTCTGGATCAAGACTCCTCGCTTGGATGAAGACTTTGCCGAATGGATGAGGATGTCTGGACTTCGATAACTGTAAGTGGATCGTCAGGGGTTAGTGTTAAGTTTTGTTAAGGGTTTTTTGGGTGTTTTTTTTTTTTTTTTTTTTTTTTTTAGCTTAGGGTTTGGGCAATGTTAGAGCTAAAATGCCATTTTAAGGGCAATGCCCATCCAAATGCCCTTTTCAGGGCAATGGTTAGTGGTGGTGGGTTTTACTGTTGGGGGGTGTTTGTATGTTTTTTTACAGGAAAAAGAGCTGATTTATTTGGGGCAATGCCCCACAAAAGGCCCTTTTAAGGCATTTCCAATGGGACCAGACAGGGGTGCCCCCTGTCACCCCTGCTGTTTGCCTGCGTAGTGGAGGTCCTAGCTTCAAAAATAAGATCTAACACAGACATCTCAGGGATCCACATAAAAGATACAGTACATAAGACACTGCTATATGCAGATGACATCCTATTTTTCCTCTCAAACCCACTAGTGTCAATTCCCCATCTATTACAAGAATTAGATCACTATCACCTAGCCTCCAATTTCTTAGTGAACAAAAACAAATCTGAAATGTTAATCCTGCAAGGCAACGAAGACCTTAAGGCACATATACAGGAGATATGCTCCTTCAGGATACAGAAATCTAGCCTAAAATACTTGGGAATTATGTTGGCCCCCTCCATACGGGAAATGTTTCTACTTAATTATAAATCCTTACAGAGGACCATTGTTAATGATTTGTCCTCATGGCGCTCCCAGCACATTACCTGGCTGGGTAGAGTTCACGCGATAAAGATGAACATTCTGCCGCGGTTGTTATACCTACTACAATCATTACCCATCCCCTTACCAATAAACTACCTGACGACCCTTCAGAACAACATATTTGAATACATTTGGGACAAACGTAAAGCCAGAATTAACAAAAAACTTATGTTCTTACATATTAAAAATGGAGGGCTCGGGGTTCCTAATCTCAAAAAGTACAGGCAAGCAGTTTTTATGCAAAGGGTGGTAGACTGGTTCACAAACTATGACAACAAGGCCTGGGTAAAATTAGAACATGATATATCGGAGCAGAGACACTTGGGACAATGTGCTGGCAACGGCGAGTTGGGTTGCCGGCGCACATTTCCCAAAATGCAATAATCTCAGAAACCATTAAAATATGGGACAAAATCATCATAGAATACCCACATGTGTCATCTAGATTTTCTCCACTGACACCACTTACTGACAACACAGATTTCACACCAGGGGCAAAAATTCTAAGAGACCCCCAAGCCATAAATAACCAGAGAGCTATAATGATGTTACACCTGGGAAATGAACAGAGATTGAAACCCCCAAGCGATCTGATAGAGGAGGGATACACGGTCTTTGGGGATTGGTTCTTACTGAGACAATGTCATTCTTACATATACAAACACAATGATAAAAGAAATCTGCTGCGTACACTCACACCATTTGAGACATTGTGCGCAACATCTTCTCCACCTAGGAGAACTCTTTCACTCACATACTCCATCCTACAAGCGACCTCTAATACGCCACACTACATTGATAGCTGGGAGAGAGAGCTTAACATTGAACTCTCACACAAAGACAAGACATACATGTTCGCATCTATAAATAAAACCTCAGCGTCTAGCAGGCTGGTGGAATTAAATCTCAAAATCATTCAGAGATGGTATCTCACACCCTCAAAAATACACAAGATTTTTCCAGCCAGCAATGATAGATGTTGGAGATGTGGGGCCACCCCAGGAAACATGACACACATATGGTGGACATGTCCGCCTTTACAGGAAATGTGGGGGAGAATAGCTAATGAAACCTCAGCTTTGTTAGAAATGGAAGTATCAGCAGAACCAACTATATGGTTATTTAACATAGTATATGGGAGATTTCAGGGTTACAAGAGGAGCCTACTATATATTGCAAGTAACAGCTTCAAGTCTTTAGTGGCTAAGAATTGGAAGAGTAGGGAAATCCCCACATTAGCTCAATGGCACCATAAGATGCATCATGTATTAGAACTAGAAGAATATGCTTACATGAAATGCAAAAAAGCAGATAAATACATTCAGATGAAGATATTATGGGAGTCATACACAAACAACATAGCACAAATTCAAACTCCAGCCCTCTCAACTCAATAGGACTTTGCGAGTTCCATGGGTCCTATGACGCTTTTGATGTTTTCCCACCCTGCATGCAACAATGTGGAGAGGCCGCAACCTGTAGAACTGTAAAATTGTAAAATTGTGTAAAATTCTGACTCAACGTTATATGATGTTATGCTTATAAATGCTTATAAATGTAAAATCCAACAGCATTAGGAGACACTTGGACTTTGCTATGTACGTGAAATTTTCTGTAATCTTCTTTTATTCATTTTTATTTTCTGTTCATGGTAATACTCAAGTTGTAAATTGATCTTTTTTGTTCAATAAAGCTGTTTTAAAAACAAAAAAAAAAAAAAAACAAAAAAAAAAAAGGCCCTTTTAAGGGCCATTGGCAGTTTAGTGTAGGCTAGGGTTTTTTTTTATTTTGTGGGGGCTTTTTTATTTTAATAGGGCTATTAGATTAGGAGTAATTCGTTTTTATTTTTGATAATTATTTTTTTTATTTTTTGTAATTTAGTAAATTTTATTGTAATGTTTAGTTTTTAGTGTAAGGCAGCTTATTATTATTATTATTATTATCGGTTATTTGTAGAGCGCCAACAGATTCTGCAGCGCTATAAACAAAGGCAGAGTACAACAAAACAATTATAGGGATCAAATGGGAAGAGGGACCTGCCAAGAGTTGCACTGTTGTAGTCAGCTCTTAAGAAGGTGATCTACAAACAGCTGGACTCTTAGGCTTACCTGCTAAGGGGGTTCAGGGGATTGCAATGGAGGAGAGGAACTGGTGTAAAGAAAAGTTAGCGTAGGTTGTATGCATCCCTGAACAGTAGAGTCTTTAGGGAGCACTTTAAGCTTTTAAAACTAGAAGAGAGTCTTGTGGAGCGAGGCAGAGAGTTCCACAAGATGGGAGCCAGTCTGGAGAAGTCCTGTAAATGGGAGTGTGATGAGGTGACAAGAGAGGAGGAGAGTAGGAGGTCGTGAGCAGAGCGAAGGGGACGGGAGGGAGAGTATCTGGAGACAAGGTCTGAGATATAGGGGGGAGCAGTGCAGTTGAGGGCTTTGTATGTCAGAATGAGAATTTTGTGTTTGATCCGAGAGGCAAGAGGAAGCCAGTGAAGGGATTGGCAGAGAGGTGCAGCAGATGAAGAGTGACGTGTAAGGAAGATGAGTCTGGCAGAGGCATTCATTACTGATTGTAAAGGAGCTAGGCGGCAGGTGGGGAGACCAGAGAGGACAGAGTTGCAGTAATCGAGGCGGGAAAGAATGAGAGAGTGGATTAAAATCTTAGTTGTGTCTTGTGTAAGGAAGTGTCTAATTTTAGAGATGTTTTTAAGGTAGAAGCGGCAGGCTTTAGTCAATGACTGAATGTGAGGAGTGAAAGAAAGATCTGAGTCAAATGTGACCCCGAGACATCGGGCATGCAGGGTTGGGGTAATGATGGAGTTGTCGACAGTTATAGAGAGATTGGGGGTGGAGAGCTTAGAAGAAAGGGGAAAAATAAGGAGCTCAGTTTTGGAGAGATTTAGCTTGAGGTAGTGAGAGGACATCCAGTAAGAGATGTGAGAGAGACAGTTAGTGACACGGGTTAGCAAGGAAGGAGATAGGTCAGGTGCAGAAAAGTAAATTTGGTTGTCGTCGGCATACAAATGATATTGTAGATTGAGAAAAGAAGGGGACCGAGGACAGAGCCTTGCGGTACTCCGACATAAAGTGGTGACGGGGCAGATGAGGCTCCAGAGAAGGCTACACTAAAGGTACGGTTTGACAGGTAGGAAGAGAGCCACGAGAGGGCTTTGTCACAGATGCCGAAGGATTGGAGGGTTTGGAGCAAAAGAGGGTGGTCAACAGTGTCAAAGGCTGCGGACAGATTAAGGAGGATAAGCAGAGAGAAGTGGCCTTTTGATTTTGCTCTAAGTAGGTCATTGGTAACCTTAACAATTGCTGTCTCTGTGGAGTGATGGGGACGAAATCCAGATTGCAATCAAGGAGGGAGTTTATTGTAAGGAAATGGGATAGGCGTGCATAAGCTAGTTTTTCGAGAAGCTTTGATGCAAGAGGGAGGAGGGAAATAGGGCGGTAGTTGGATGGGGAGGTAGGATCAAGGGAAGGTTTTTTTGAGGATAGGTGTGACCAGTGCATGTTTCAGCGATGAGGGAAATATACCAGTGCTGAGGGAGAGGTTGAAAGTGTGTGTGAGTATAGGGGTAAGGGTGGCAGAGAGGGAGGGGAGTGGCTGTGAGGGGATTGGGTCAAGGGGACAGGTAGTGAGGTGAGAGCATAGTATAAGTGCCAAAACTTCTTCCTCAGTAACAGGGGAGAATGAGCTAAGTTTAAGGTTATGTGGGTTGTGGTTGATTGAGAGCATTTGAGGGGGTGAGAGAACGGAATTATGTTGAGAGCTGATTTAATTTCTAATGGAGTTGATTTTGTTATTGAAGTGGTTGGCAATGTCTTGAGCTGACAGAGAAGTTGTATTAGGAGGTGGGGGAGGGTGGAGAAGAGTATTGAAAGTGGAGAACAAACGTTTTGGGTTTGAAGAAATATTAGAGATAAGAGTCAGTAGAGAAGTAGTGTTGCTTATGGAAATTAAGGGCAGAGTATTAGGAGTTCAAGATAAATTTGTAATGTTGAAAATCAGCTGAACTCCTAGATTCTCCAGTGCCGCTTAGCAGTATGGGAACATCTGCGTAGGTATCGTGTCAGAGGAGTATGCCTGGGCTGAGGATGAGTGTTTGATTTCCGAGCTATGGTAAGAGGGGCGAGATTTTCAAGGACGGATGTAAGGGTGGAATTATAGTGGCAGATAGATTGGTCAGGGCAGGAAAAGGAGGAGAAGAATGAGATGAGAGGTTTGAGGGAATTAGAAAGCTGTTGTTGATCTAGTGACATAATGCTTCTGGGAAGTTTGGTGTGAGGAGCAGAAGGAGGGAGAGTTGTAGGGAGGGATGATATGTTGCAAGTAAGGAGATGTGGTCAGAAAGAGGAAAGGGGGGGTTTGTGATGTTTGAGAGAGTGCATCGATAGCTAAAGATCAGGTCAAGGGAGTGACCATCTTTGGGAGAATCAGTCCATTGTGACAAACCGAAAGAGGAAGTGAGTTGCAGAAATTGTTTTGCAGAGGAGGCAGTGGGATTGTCAAGAGGGATGTTGAAGTCACCAAGAATGAGGGAAGGGGTGTCTGAGGAAAGGAAATAAGGTAGCCAGGCAGCCAAGTGATCCAGAAATTGAGTTGAGGAGCAAGGAGGACGGTATATGACTGCAACACGTATAGAAAGAGGAGAGAATAAGTGAATCATGTGGGTTTCGAATGAGGAAAATGTGAGGGAAGAGATGGGATGTATTTGTTGAAAGGTGCAAGTAAGTACCTGCCTTTTTCTTGTCCCTTGCCCAATCCTTGTTCAATTCTTGTATAATTATATTGCTAATGCCTCACTTATAAAATGTTCACTTAATTATTGTATAATTCTATTGCTAATGCCTCACTTATAAAATGTTCACTTAATTCTTGTATAATTCTATTGCTAATGCCTCACTTATAAAATGTTCACTTAATTCTTGTATAATTCTATTGCTAATGCCTCACTTATAAAATGTTCACTTAATTCTTGTATAATTCTATTGCTAATGCCTCACTTATGAAATGTTCACTTTAAAAATGTGAACATATGTTGTTATAGCAATGCACATCCCAGTGCAATGCACATCCCAAACTAGTGTGAAATATATGCAGGGAGGGCAGTCAGCTGAGTTCACTAAATTTAGTTGATTGCTAATCAAAGACAATTAGAAAGGCCAATTGGAAAGTTAGATTCTGGTCTGGTCAGGGTGAGATGTTAAGTAAACAGACAATAAAATTTGGGGGAGGTTAAAATTATGGAATAAGACAGCTATAAATTTTAGAATAATAGCAAGTATTGATAAGGATTGAACATCACATGGCAATTAACTGAACATTAGAAATAAGACATTGGATAACAGTACAACAGATGTAGGACTAAATTAACAAACTAAAATCATTTGCTCTATGTAAATATTCACGTACCAGAAGAGAGTTACATGAGAGTAAAAAACACCAGAGTGCAAAGAATAGTTTGCAGATTGACAGGGTCTCTATTCACGTACCAGAAGAGAGTCACAGGAGAGTAAAAAACACCAGAGTGCAAAGAATAGTTTGCAGATTGACAGGGTCTCTATTCACGTACCAGAAGAGAGTTACAGGAGAGTAAAAAACACCAGGGGCGCGATCCGATATACCGCGTAGTTTTCTGTGCAAGCGAGGGAACCCGCGCCGCCCGTAATTTCACCTCGCACATCGGGGCACTTCCTAAAGTGCCGTAAGTCGGATAAACTAGTGATGTCCAGAAATAAGCGTAAGTACAAATTTCTGGAGTCGCCAGTGACTTAAGGCACTTTAGAAACTGCCGGCGCCTAAGAAAACTAACTAAAATTTTAAATCTGCCGTAACTGTCTAACACGCCTCCCAAAAATAAGCCCGACACGTATACCCCTATATCCGCAATCCCCCCTCTCACTCCTAATAATAAATGTATTAACCACTAGACCGACAACCCCCCACAACGCAATAAGCCTAATTATTAACCCCTAAACTGCCATAGCTCACACCACAATAAACCTATTCTATTATTAACCCCTAAACCGCCATAGCCCACATAGCCTATTAAATCTATTAACCCCTAATCTGCCGCCGTCGCCGCCACTATAATAAAGTTATTAACCCCTAAACCTAACCCTAACACCCCCTAACTTACGCCTAGATTTAGAGTTTTGCGTCCAAAGGGGTGCGTTAGCTACGCGTGTTTTATTTCTAGCGCTGCTTTCTCTTACTTGGTGTATTCAGTCCACGGATTCATCCGTACTTGTGGGATATTCTCAATCCCTACAGGAAGTGGCAAAGAGAGCACACAGCAAAGCTGTCCATATAGCTCCCCTCAGGCTCCGCCCCCCCAGTCATTCTCTTTGCCGCTCTAACAAGTAGCATCTCCACGGGACTTGGTAGTGCTAGAAGACTGACAGAAATCCCATGAGGGAAGGTAAGCCATTTTCTGAGACACTGTATAGAATGATGGCTTCAGTTAAGGGCTTTAATACTGACAGACACTGTGATGGGCTAAATCGATTACTTTATTAAGGTAATCTTATATTTATTAAGCGTTTTAGACGTTGGAAACACTTTTTGGGGACTTTTTTATGCCTGGCATTTTGTAAGACACCTAATCTGACTCAGAAAGGCCCCATAACTCTGGAGTAATGAAGGAGGGGGCCTCATTTTTGCGCCTCAGTTGCGCAGTTGATTTGCAACACAGCTCCATGCAGCTTCACGTGTAGAGCCTTAAGAGTACAGGAGGACTTCAGGGAGGCTTAATTTGCACCTACAAATAACCCTAAAGGAAGGTAAAGCCACAGCAAAGACTGTGGCATCGTACTGTAGTGGGTTAAACCGGTTGTTTACTTCATTTTGCTCCGGTTTGGGCATTAAGGGGTTAATTGATTTGAAAATGTGTGTGCAATCATTTCAAAGCATTAGGATCATGTGGTGAAAATTTCATTAAGATCGGATGTTTTTTGATGATTTGGTAAAAAAGTGTGTGCTTTTTATTATTTAAAGACACAGTAACGTTTTTTCAAAAAGATTTTTTTGTCAAGATTTTAGTGTTGTCTGAGTCTGTCAAACATGTCCGAGCCTTCAGATAGACCTTGTTCTTTATGTTCAAAAGCCATGGCAGTACCCCCATTGCATTTATGTTTAAAGTGTGCCAAAACATCTAAGCATTTTAAAGATCATCCAGTGACAATTAAAAATGCTGCCCAAGATGATTCCTTAACGGAGGGTAATGAGGATAGTCCTTCTTCCTCCCCCCACGTGTCTACACCAGTTACGCCCGCGCAAGCGATGCCTTGTACCTCTAGCGCATTGGCCCCTATTACTTTACAACAATTATCAACAGTAATGGATAATTCCCTTGCAGCATTTTTATCCAAACTGCCAGTTTTTCCAAAAAAGCGCGATAGCTCCGTTTTAAATACAGAGGATGAGCAATCTGAAGATTTGGATAATTTATCTGTAGTACCCTCACAAAACTCAGAGGTAGCAGTGAGGGAAGGTCTGTCTGAGGGAGAAATTTCTGACACAGGAAAAGTTTCTCAGCAGGCAGAGTCAGATTCCTTAGCGTTTAAATTTAAGCTGGAACACCTCCGTGTCCTGCTTAAGGAGGTTTTAGCTACGCTGGATGATTGTGACCCCATGGTGGTCCCTGAAAAATTGTGTAAAATGGACAGATTCTTAGAGGTCCCTGTATACACTGAGGCATTTCCGATCCCAAAGAGGGTGGCGGATATTGTGACTAAGGAGTGGGAGAGACCAGGTGTACCCTTTGTTCCCCCACCTATCTTTAAGAAAATGTTCCCCATAAACGACCCTAGGCGGGACGCGTGGCAGACGGTCCCTAAGGTAGAGGGGGCTGTTTCAACACTTGCTAAACGTACAATTATACCAATAGAGGACAGTTGTGCTTTCAAAGATCCTATGGATAAAAAATTGGAAGGATTGCTGAAGAAAAGGTTTTTCTTCTTTTTGGTTCGAAGCCTTGGAGGAGTCGCTCCAAAGGGAGACTTCATACGATGAGGTCATGGATAGAATTCATGCTCTAAAGCTGGCTAATTATTTTATCACTGATGCCGCTCTCCAATTAGCTAAGCTAGCGGCGAAAAATTCAGGTTTTGCCATCATGGCGCGCAGAGCGCTTTGGCTCAAATCATAGTCGGCCGATGTGTCGTCCAAAATGAAACTGTTAAATATTCCCTTCAAGGGGAAGACCCTATTTGGCCCAGAGCTGAAAGAAATTATTTCAGATATCACTGGGGGCAAGGGCCATGCCCTTCCACAAGATAGGCTGTTTAAGGCCAAAAACAAGGCTAATTTTCGCTCCTTTCGCAACTTCCGGAGCGGACCTGCCACTACCTCTGCTGCCGCAAAGCAAGATAACGCTTCCCAGCCCAAAGCAACCTGAAAACCCTTGCAGGGCTGGAATAAGGGTAAACAGGCCAAGAAGCCTGCTCCTGCTACCAAGACAGAATGAAGGGGTAGCCCCCGATCCGGGATCGGATCTAGTAGGGGGCAGACTTTCTCTCTTCGCTCAGGCCTGGGCAAGAGATGTTCCAGATCCCTGGGCATTAGAAATAGTTGCTCAGGGGTACCTTCTAGAATTCAAGGATTCTCCCCCAAGGGGAAGGCTCCACATTTCTCATTTGTCTTCAGACCAAATAAAGAAACAGGCGTTCTTACGCTGTGTAGAATATCTTCTAAAAATGGGAGTGATACACCCAGTTCCTATTGCAGAACAAGGACTGGGCTTTTACTCAAACCTGTTCGTAGTTCCCAAAAAGGAGGGAACTTTCAGGCCTATCCTGGACCTAAAAATTCTAAACAAATTCCTAAGAGTTCCGTCTTTCAAGATGGAAACCATTCGGAGAATCTTGCAGATGATCCAGGAGGGTCAATATATGACTACCGTGGATCTAAAGGATGCGTACCTACATATTCCTATCCACAAAGATCACCATCAGTTCCTAAGGTTCGCCTTTCTGGACAAACATTACCAGTTCGTGGCCCTTCCTTTCGGGTTGGCCACCGCTCCCAGAATTTTCACAAAGGTGCTAGGGTCCCTTCTAGCGGTACTAAGACCGCGGGGCATTGCAGTAGCACTTTACCTAGACGACATATTAATACAGGCATCGTCCTTTCACAGAGCCAAGGCTCATACGGACATCGTTCTGACCTTTCTAAGGTCTCACGGGTGGAAGGTGAACGTAGAAAAGAGTTCTCTGTCCCCGCTCACAAGGGTTCCCTTTCTGGGAACACTAATAGACTCAGTAGAAATGAAAATCTTTCTGACAGAGGTCAGGAAGTCAAAACTGTTGAATACTTGCCGAGTTCTTCATTCCATTCCTCGACCTTCCGTGGCTCAGTGCATGGAAGTAATTGGTTTAATGGTTGCGGCAATGGACGTAGTCCCTTTCGCCCGAATCCATCTCAGACCACTGCAGCTGTGCATGCTCAAACAGTGGAATGGAGATTACGCAGATTTGTCTCCTCAAATTCAAATGGATCAAAAAACAAGAGACTCTCTTCTCTGGTGGTTGTCTCAAGATCACCTGTCTCAGGGAATGTGTTTCCGCAGACCGGAGTGGATCATTGTCACGACCGATGCCAGTCTGGTAGGCTGGGGTGCGGTCTGGAACTCCCTGAAGGCTCAGGGACTATGGTCTCGGGAAGAATCTCTTCTCCCGATAAACATTTTGGAGCTGAGAGCGATATTCAATACGCTCCAGGCGTGGCCTCAACTAGCAGAGGCCAAATTCATCAGATATCAGTCAGACAACATCACGACTGTAGCGTACATCAATCATCAGGGAGGAACAAAGAGTTCCCTAGCGATGAAGGAAGTATCCAAGATTATCAAATGGGCGGAGGATCACTCCTGCCATCTATCTGCAATTCACATCCCAGGGGTAGACAACTGGGAGGCGGATTTTCTAAGTCGTCAGACTTTCCATCCGGGGGAGTGGGAACTCCACCCGGAGGTTTTTGCTCAGCTGACCCAGCTTTGGGGCATTCCAGAGTTGGATCTGATGGCGTCCCGTCAGAACACCAAACTTCCCCTTTACGGATCCAGATCCAGGGATCCCAAGGCGGCATTGATAGATGCATTAATAGCGCCTTGGTCATTCAGTCTAGCTTATGTCTTTTCCACCGTTTCCTCTTCTCCCTCGGCTAATAGCCAGAATCAAACAGGAGAAGGCTTCAGTAATTCTGATAGCGCCTGCGTGGCCACGCAGGACTTGGTATGCAGACCTAGTGGACATGTCATCGGTCCCACCATGGAAACTGCCATCGAGGCAGGATCTTCTAATCCAAGGTCCTTTCAAGCATCAAAATCTAGTTTCTCTGCAACTGACTGCTTTGAGATTGAACGCTTAATCCTAGCTAAGCGGGGTTTCTCTGAATCAGTTATAGATACTCTGATACAGGCCAGAAAGCCTGTCACCAGGAAAATTTACCATAAGATATGGCGGAAATATCTTTGTTGGTGTAAATCCAAGGGTTACTCGTGGAGTAAGGTTAGGATTCCAAGGATGTTGTCTTTTCTCCAAGAAGGTTTGGAGAAAGGTCTGTCAGCTAGTTCCTTAAAGGGACAGATATCTGCTCTGTCTATCCTGTTACACAAGCGTCTGGGAGCTGTACCAGACGTTCAGGCGTTTGCACAGGCCCTAGTTAGAATCAAGCCTGTCTACAGACCTTTGGCTCCTCCATGGAGTCTAAATTTAGTTCTTTCAGTTCTTCAAGGGGTTCCGTTTGAACCTTTGCATTCCATAGATATTAAGTTATTATCTTGGAAA
Source organism: Bombina bombina (assembly GCF_027579735.1). Classification (NCBI taxonomy): domain Eukaryota; kingdom Metazoa; phylum Chordata; class Amphibia; order Anura; family Bombinatoridae; genus Bombina; species Bombina bombina. The sequence continues at coordinate 393,094,997 of NC_069502.1, read as the reverse complement.
GTTTTGTTTTTAGTAGCTATTTCTTCTGCTAGAAGAGTTTCAGAATTGTCTGCTTTACAGTGTAATTCACCCTATCTGGTGTTCTATGCAGATAAGGTTGTTTTGCGTACTTAACCTGGTTTCCTTCCAAAGGTGGTTTCTAATAAGAATATTAACCAGGAAATCATTGTTCCTTCTCTGTGCCCTAATCCAGTTTCTAAGACGGAACGACTGTTGCACAATCTTGATGTGGTTCGTGCTTTAAAATTCTATTTAAGGGGGGGGGGCGGAGCCAGCTGGCCTTGAGGATAAACGCACTTTCTTATAGCTCCTGCTTATAGCCATAATATACTTCTCTCTTTCTGAGATTTTTGCCAAAATTTATACTACAACGCAGGTCAAGGAATCCTAGGACCCTTGGGACCAACTCTGTGTACAAACCAGGTGCGAGGGAACCCGATATAACTCTTCTCTACGAAGGGGGCCTGACCGACTACGGCAGTAAGCAACTACTTTAGACCCACTCCTCTGCTTTAACGAAACGCTAACGTGCAAACTCCACTATGAAGGGGACTAATCAGCTACAACTGCTTCTCACAAAGCTAGCACAGCAGATGGACAGTCATTTTACTGATCTCACACACATAATCAGAAATCTAAGCTCAAGTGAAGACCTTTGCACTCCCAAAATGGAGGAGAGAGCGGATGCTGCTTCACATGATACACAGTCTCAGACCGACACAAGTATCTTTTTGGCCATAGAAGATTCAAACCGGTCATGCCTATCGCGGACCGGAGAGAATGAAATTAAGCTACAGGCTACATCAGCTAAGAATAACCTCGCAAATCTATACCTTACAGTTGACTCTGATGAGGTGACGCAACAGAGCAGACCTTACATTAATCCTCTATCTACCGCCATACGAGACAGCACACTGGGCCTCCTACCATATCATGGGAATACCCCTAAAATAAGGAAGGCGGATGATCAGATCATCGCAGCACAGACACGGCAGGATGGCTTCCAGCGTTATGATCGAGACATCAGGGGGAAAAAGGAGCTTCAGTGGATACAACCTCTCTATCACTGTCAGTGCTCTAATACCAAAGAAAAACATCATCACTGTTCTCCGGAGGGCATTTCACTGAAGATGGTTGGCGCAGATAAAATGGCCCTACCGCTTGCCTTTACACAGCCTTACCCTATTATGCAGCTGAGCGGCTGGGGTCACGATTATACATTGCTTACATATGCGAGCCTGCACCAGAGAAACCAAAGGCTGATCTCCATGACGCATGCTGGCTGGCTGAGGAGCCCCTTTGACCCGGGCGGGTGAGCTTTGCAACTTCTTATTTTTGCTCTCCCCGCTTATCCACCCAGCTCATGTCACGGAAGGCTCATAGCTGACAGAACCTTATAAGCTGTTACAAACTGGTCAGTGTTATCCGCATAATAGCGGTCTCTAGCTCCCATATGCTCTCAACCTTGGGTCGGTTTTTTGATTGTCAGGATGCTGGGAGCTTGATGCTGGTGGCAAGTTTGGGGGACTTGTTTTTATTCATAGTGTACCCCACATTGGACATACGTTTCAGTTAAAAGGGACATGATGTTGTTTATGTTTTGTGTGTGTCAACTTTGATACTAGTAAAGAGAAAATTCTCTTTTTTCTTTTTGTTACACCGGAACATCCCTATGTTAATAACTTCCTTAACCAAAGCTTGCTGCATTTATTATTATGGAGATTATCATTGCAACATATAATTCTTTATGGAGTTTAATACTGTTTACTGCTATATGTGAATATTCGTAGTCTCCCACAACTCAATGTACCACAGGCTTGACCATTGTCTGCAATATATTCTAAATGCCTTAGCAGTTAACACTACCACCAGCCTCTCTATTAATATCCCTCCCTATTAGAAAAAATAGGTCCTTTTATTATTACTATGTGACCCACATATAGTGCTGGTAGATATGTATTGAGGATAGTTCAGCTCCCCTGTCTTACCTAAATCTTTAGAACTCTTTGACCCTTACCAATATACACTATCCCCCAGGCCAGTACATACACTCTATACTATGAAGTGGGATAATATTCTATCAGCATTACTGCGGTCCCTTCTACATGACTCCCATACCTAGGTGTTGGGACATATGGATACAAAGAGCATCCAAGAGAATGGATCCCATCCAATACCCCCATAATTGAAGATTGTTCATTGATAGGTTTACTCCACACAGGAGTTTATATTGTTCAATTAATATTCTCCGTAAAATTATTGTTAACTCTCTCAACATTGCCAGTACTTTATAGATATACATATATGATAGGAATCCCATACACTGATTCTTGTACTCGAGCATGCTTTTATAGCCTTACAGTTCCTCCATACTTAATACTTTGATGCCGTATTTATGTAGAGCTTATCGCAGTCATCCAATACCCCCATAATTGAAGATTGTTCATTGATAGGTTTACTCCACACAGGAGTTTATATTGTTCAATTAATATTCTCCGTAAAATTATTGTTAACTCTCTCAACATTGCCAGTACTTTATAGATATACATATATGATAGGAATCCCATACACTGATTCTTGTACTCGAGCATGCTTTTATAGCCTTACAGTTCCTCCATACTTAATACTTTGATGCCGTATTTATGTAGAGCTTATCGCAGTCTGCTAATCAAAAGGGCAGGATGGTCACTAATGTTTATTGACATCTTCAAGCTGAAAACAGTATAGTCTTCCCATTACTTGCTGAATAGCCCTAATCGTGTTAATTTTATTTTTAGGAAAAGAAATGATACCCTACACAACTACTACATCATATCTTTATGTATTTGCCTCCCCTAAGCCTGACTTTACTGGTAATTTTGTGGCTGGATAATAAACCTTATAACAGTTCCGTTCACATTACTAAATTGACACTCTAGATAGCTCCGCCCCCCCATCCCATTCCAGTTCATTCCATCCCCTTCTATCCCCCTCCTTTTCTAACACAAGCGGCTCTTGCCCGCTGAACTCTTTTTTTTCTCCTTTCCCTAGACCACTCTGGTCTGTAAGCGTCTAAACAAATACTGCCCCACACCTGCCTTAACCCTATTAGAATAGATAAACTGATAAATCTTTTACACGGTAAGGCGTGGGCCCCATCTATTAGATATAAAACTGAGGTTCCATAATCTCAAGCATAATCACATATTCTATTATTGATATCCCTTTTCTAGCCGGCCAACTCTAGCAAACTCATATGCCTCTTGTCTGTTGTTTATATTTATTTTCCCATAGGAGAAATTATCAATCCGAGACATGGATGTATTTTCCATGATTATTGTACACGCTCCTCTCCAAAGGCATACAGAATTTAACCTAAAACTTGCTATTTCTTCGCTGTTTGTTTACATTGCTATCACAGGGATGTATTCTTCTGAAGTACGTTATCATTGTTGATGAATGAATATGTTATGTAACTTTTATTACAACCTGAATAAAAAATTTCAAAAAAAAAAAAAATTCTATTTAAAAGCAACTAAAGATTTCAGACAAACATCATCCTTGTTTGTTGTGTATTCTGGTAAGAGGAGAGGTCAGAAAGCGACTGCTACCTCTCTTTTCTTCTGGCTGAAAAGCATCATCCGATTGGCTTATGAGACTGCTGGAAAGCAGCCTCCTGAACGAATTACAGCTCATTCCACCAGAGCTGTGGCTTCCACATGGGCTTTCAAGAATGAGGCTTCTGTTGAACAGATTTGTAAGGCAGCGACTTGGTCTTCACTGCATACATTCGCCAAATTTTACAAATTCGATACTTTTGCTTCTTCGGAGGCTATTTTTGGGAGAAAGGTTTTGCAAGCAGTGGTGCCTTCCATTTAGGTTACCTGACTTGTTCCCTCCCTTCATCCGTGTCCTATTGCTTTGGTATTGGTATCCCACAAGTAAGGATGAATCCGTGGACTGAATACACCAAGTAAGAGAAAACAGAATTTATGCTTACCTGATAAATTCCTTTCTCTTACAGGTGTATTCAGTCCACGGCCCGCCCTGATATTTAAGTCAGGTTCAAATTTAATTTTCAATAACTACAGTCACCACTGCACCCTATGGTTCTCCTTTTTCTCCTAACCGTCGGTCGAATGACTGGGGGGGCGGAGCCTGAGGGGAGCTATATGGACAGCTTTGCTGTGTGCTCTCTTTGCCACTTCCTGTAGGGATTGAGAATATCCCACAAGTAAGGATGAATCCGTGGACTGAATACACCTGTAAGAGAAAGTAATTTATCAGGTAAGCATAAATTCTGTTTTCTCTGAAGGGCTGCGTTAGGCTCCAAAATGGGAGCGTACAGGCATATTTACTGCCACTTCAACTCTCAATACCAGCGTTGCTTACGGTAGCGGCTAGCTGGAAAAACGTGCTCGTGCACGATTCCCCCATAGGAAACAATGGGGCAGTTTGGGCTGAAAAAAAACCTAACACCTGCAAAAAAGCAGCGTTAAGCTCCTAACGCAGCCCCATTGTTTCCTATGGGGAAACACTTTCTAAGTCTGCACCTAACACCCTAACATGTACCCCGAGTCTAAACACCCCTAACCTTACACTTATTAACCCCTAATCTGCCGCCCCCACTATCGCTGACCCCTGCATTATATTATTAACCCCTAATCTGCCGCTCTGTACACCTCCGCAACCTGCATTATACCTATGTACCCCTAATCTGCTGCCCCTAACATCGCCGACCCCTATATTATATTTATTAACCCCTAATCTGCCGCCCCCAACGTAGCCGCCACCTATTTACACTTATTAACCCCTAATCTGCCAACCTGACCTCGTCGCCACTATAATAAATGTATTAACCCCTAAACCGCCGCACTCCCGCCTCGCAAACCCTATAATAAATATTATTAACCCCTAATCTGCCCTGCCTAACATCGCCGACACCTAACGTCAAGTATTTAACCCCTAATCTGCCGACCGGACATCGCCGCTACTCTAATAAATGTATTAACCCCTAAAGCTAAGTCTAACCCTAACACCCCCCTAAATTAAATATAATTTTAATCTAACGAAATAAATTAAATATTATTAACTAAAGTCTTCCTATTTAAAACTAAATACTTACCTGTAACATAAACCCTAATATAGCTACAATATAACGAATAATTATATTGTAGCTATTTTAGGATTTATATTTATTTTACAGGCAACTTTGTATTTAGGTACAATAGCTATTAAATAGTTATTTACTATTTAATAGCTACCTAGTTAAAATAATTACCAAATTACCTGTAAAATAAATCCTAACCTAAGTTACAATTAAACCTAACGCTACACTATCAATAAATAAATTAAATCAATTTACTACAAGTACCTACAATTAAATAAACTAAACTAAATTACAAAAAATAAAAAAAGATTACACGAATTTTAAGCTAATTACACCTACTCTAAGCCCCCTAATAAAATAACAAAGCCCCCCAAAATAAAAAAAATTCCCTACCCTAATCTAAATTAAAATAGTTAACAACTATTTAATAGCTACCTAGTTAAAATAATTACAAAATTACCTGTAAAATAAATCCTAACCTAAGTTACAAATACACCTAACACTACACTATTATTAAATAAATTAAATTAATTAACTACAATTGGCTAAAATTAAATACAATTAAATAAACTAGGGCCTTTTGCGGGGCATTACCCCAAAGTAATCAGCTCTTTTACCTGTAAAAAAAATTACAATACCCCCCCAACATTACAACCCTACTCTAAAACCCACCCAATCCCCCCCTTAAAAAAAAAACCTATCACTACCCCATTGAAGATCACCTTACCTTGAGCCGTCTTCACCCAGCCGGGCACAAGTGGTCATCCGATCCGGCCAGAAGTCTTCATCCGATGGGGCAGAAGAGGACATCAGTCAATCGGATGACGTCATTTAAAGGAACCGTCATTCGTCGTCTAGTCGTCGGTTGAAGAGGATGTTCCGCGTCGGCTTGGAAGAAGATGGTTCCGCTCCGCTCCAGAAGAAAGAAGATTGAAGATGCGGCTTGATAGAAGACTTCATCCCGATGATGGACTTCCGACTTCAGCCCTATGATGGATTTCTTCAGCCGCCTCTTGGATCCAGACTTCAGCCCGAGGATGGACGTCACTCTTCAGCCCCCCGCTTGGGCTTGGATCAACACTTCCGAGGACCGATCGGTGAACCTGGTATGGTGAAGATAAGGTAGGAAGATCTGCAGGGGCTTAGTGTTAGGTTTATTTAAGGGGGGTTTGGGTTAGATTAGGGGTATGTGGGTGGTGGGCTGTAATGTTGGGGGGGGTATTGTATGTGTTTTTTTTACAGGCAAAAGAGCTGAATTTCTTGGGGCATGCCCCGCAAAGGGCCCTGTTCAGGGCTGGTAAGGTAAAAGAGCTTTGAACTTTTTTAATTTAGAATAGGGTAGGGCATTTTTTTATTTTGGGGGGCTTTGTTATTTTATTAGGGGGCTTAGAGTAGGTGTAATTAGTTTAAAATTGTTGTAATATTTTTCTAATGTTTGTAAATATTTTTTTATTTTTTGTAACTTAGTTCTTTTTTATTTTTTGTACTTTAGTTAGTTTATTTCATTGTATTTATTTGTAGATATTGTATTTAAATAATTTATTGATAGTGTAGTGTTAGGTTTAATTGTAGATAATTGTTGGTATTTTATTTAATTAATTTATTGATAGTGTAGTGTTAGGTTTAATTGTAACTTAGGTTAGGATTTATTTTACATGTAATTTTATAATTATTTTAACTATTTTAGCTATTAAATAGTTCTTAACTATTTAATAGCTATTGTACCTGGTTAAAATAAATACAAAGTTGCCTGTAAAATAAATATTAATCCTAAAATAGCTATATAATATAATTATAATTTATGTTGTAGCTATATTAGGGTTTATTTTACAGGTAAGTATTTAGCTTTAAATAGGAATAATTTATTTAATAAGAGTTAATTTATTTAGTTAGAATAAAATTATATTTAACTTAGGGGGGTGTTAGGGTTAGGGTTAAAATTAGCTTTAGGGGTTAAAAAAATTATTAGAGTAGCGGTGAGCTCCGATCGGCAGATTATGGGTTAATACTTTAAGTTAGGTGTCGGCGATGTTAGGGAGGGCAGATTAGGGGTTAATACTATTTATTATAGGGTTATTGAGGCGGGAGTGAGGCGGATTAGGGGTTAATAACTTTTTTATAGTAGCGGTGAGATCCGCTCGGCAGATTAGGGGTTAATAAGTGTAGGCAGGTGGAGGCGACGTTGAGGGGGGCAGGTTAGGGGTTAATAAATATAATATAGGGGTCGGTGATGTTAGGGGCAGCAGATTAGGGGTACATAAGGATAACGTAAGTAGCGGCGCTTTGCGGTCAGCAGATTAGGGGTTAATTATTGTAGGTAGCTGGCGGCGACGTTGTGGGGGGCAGCTTAGGGGTTAATAAATATAATATAGGGGTCGGCGGTGTTAGGGGCAGCAGATTAGGGGTACATAAGTATAACGTAGGTGGCGGTCGGCAGATTAGGGGTTAAAAAAATGTAATCGAGTGGCGGCGATGTGGGGGGACCTCGGTTTAGGGGTACATAGGTAGTTTATGGGTGTCAGTGTACTTTAGAGTACAGTAGTTAGGAGCTTTATAAACCGGCGTTAGCCGAGAAAGCTCTTAACTACTGACTTTTTTCTGCGGCTGGAGTTTTGTCGTTAGATTTCTAACGCTCACTTCAGCCACGACTCTAAATACCGGAGTTAGAAAGATCCCATTGAAAAGATAGGATACGCAATTGACGTAAGGGGATCTGCGGTATGGAAAAGTCGCGGCTGAAAAGTGAGCGTTAGACCCTTTCCTGACTGACTCCAAATACTGGCGGTAGCCTAAAACCAGCGTTAGGAGCCTCTAACGCTGGTTTTCACGGCTACCGCCAAACTCTAAATCTAGGCCTTTATTAGTTATTGCGGTGGGGGATTGCGGTTGACAGGTAGATAGACATTGCGCATGCGTTAGGTGTTAGTTTCTTTTTTCAGGCATTTTAGGGAGTTACGGTGCTCCCATACTCAACGCAAGGCCTGCTATTTCTGCATTTTATGGCGAGGTGAAAATGGAGTAAGAAAAAATCTTACTCCATTTTCGCCACGTAAGGCCTTGCGCTGAATATTGGATACCGATTTACGACGCAGTCCCATGTTAGCTTATGGGAGTAAAAATTGCGAGCGACTGGTGAAATATACGTGCCTCATTTAGATGCGGAGCTGTATATAGGATACCAAAAACGCGCAAAAACCGGCGTCGCTGGCTTTTGCGGGTGACGCTGCATATCGGATGGGGCCCCAGAGTGCAAAGAATAGTTTGCAGATTGACAGGGTCTCTTATTCACGTACCAGAAGAGAGTTACAGGAGAGTAAAACACACCAGAGTGCAAAGAATAGTTTGAAGATTGACAGGGTCTCTATTCACGTACCAGAAGAGAGTTACAGGAGAGTAAAAAACACCAGAGTGCAAAGTATAGTTTGCAGATTGACAGGGTCTCTATTCATGTACCAGAAGAGAGTTACAGGAGAGTAAAAAACACCAGAGTGCAAAGAATAGTTTAGCTTAGGTTTTATTTCACAGGTAAGTTTGTTACAGGTTCATATCCGGGCGTGGCTGTGATGGGCTTTATTACAAGGAGCCCGAATAGCTCAGTCGGTTGAGCATCAGATTTTAATCTGAGGGTCAGATGTTCAAGTCCTTGTTTGGGAGATCCCTATAAATTTGGTTCAGGCGTCATCTTTTCTCCTAGCAAGATCTCATACATAGATGTTGCTGTCTTTTCTACGTTTCCACAGGTGAAAGGTGATTCTGGAAAGGTGTTCCATCTACAAAAGTGTGTTTTCTAGGGACAATCATAGATTCCCTGTTCATGAAGATTTCCTGATGGAGGTCAGAAATTCCACACCTTGCTTTTTGCCTTTCCCTCCAGTCTGCCTTTTCATCCATCAGTGGCTCAATGCATGGAGGTGATTGGTCTGATGGTGGCTTCCATGGACATCATTCCTTTTGCTCGCTTCCATCTGTGACTGCTACAACTTTACATGCTGCGTCAATGGAATGGAGACCTTTCTGATTTATCTCAGAAGATAAATCTGGACCCTCTAACAAGAGATTCTCTCTTGTGGTGGGTGTCTCAGGGCCATCTGTCTCAGGGCACCTGCTTTCTGAGACCTTCATGGGAGTTTGGGACTACGGACGCCAGCCTGTCAGGCTTGGGAGCTGTCTGGGGTCTTTTGAAGGGTCAAGTCCTCTCTTCCCATAAACATCTTAGTGTTGAGAGCTGTCTTCAATGCCCTACCAGAGTGGCCTCAACTGTCTTTAGTCTGGTTTCTCAGTTCCAGTCGGACAACATAACCTCAGTGGCTTACATTAACCACCAGGGAGGGACTCGGAGTTCCTTAGCCATGAAAAAAGTCACTTGCATTCTGCAGTTGGCAGAAGCCCACGATTGTCTTCTATCTGCCATCCACATTCCAGGAGTGGACAACTGGGAGGCAGATTTTCTGAGCAGACATACTTTTCATCCCGGGGAGTGGGCTCTCCACCTGGAAGTGTTCTCTCAGATAACCTTTTAAGGGGAGGTTCCAAGGTTCTAAAGTACGGTTCAAGGGCAAGAGATCCTCAGGCTGTTCTGATAGATGCTCTAGCGGTTCCTTGGAGGTTTTTCTCTGGTTTAACTGTTTCCTCCATTTGCTCTCCTTCCATGAGTCATTGCTCGTATCAAACAGGGGAGAGCATCGGTGATCCTAATAGCTCCTGCATGGCTTCGCAGGATATGGTTCGCAGATCTGGTAAGGATGTCATCTCTACCTCCTTGGAGGTTACCTCAGAGGAAAGACCTTCTAATTCAGGGTCCTTTCCTCCATCCCAACTTAGATTCTCTGAAGCTGACTGCTTGGAGATTGAACCCCTAATTCTGTCTAGACGTGGTATTTCTGAAGCAGTCATTGAAACCATGATTCAGGCTCGAAAGCCTGTTACTCGCAAGATTTACCATAAGATATGGCCTAAATATTTCTATTGGGACGAATCGAAGGAGTTCTCATGGAGCCGGGTGAGGATTCCCCCTGGAGAAGGGTATATCGGTCAGTACCCTAAAAGGTCAGATTTCTGCGTCTAATCACTTTCTTAAATGTGGACACCAAGTCAGTCAACTTAGGTGGCAAATTATAGATAGCATAGGCCCCCAAAGAAATGGCAGCAATAGGGAAAAATTATTAAAACAAAAATAAATGTTTTGGATACAAGAATTAGATTGTATGACCCCTAGAGTCCTAAATAGAGATTATGTTTGGGCAGTGTTTCTATGAAAGGATATAAAGATATAATTCTGTAGAACTGAACATCAGTTTAAATACTTGCCCTTCTAGAGCAACATGAAAAGAAATCGAAATTTTGAAATGCACCCATACCCACTGTAACAAACAGGTTACTTTTACCCTCCCTGCTGGCGTTCCAATGGGAGACTCTGCCTAAGTTAAAGCGGCTCTAACCTGTCAAGTGGATGAGAAGCGGTGTGAGGATTCCCTGCAGGCGGCATTACAGCTGATTCAAGGTACTCCCTGCAGTTACTTCGGAGCCGTGCCAGTTGCTGGGAAAAGTGCCGCACCAGACGCCAATCTCAACCGGTTACCTTTGTGTCTTCCTGCATGCCCTTGGCGCTCTGCTGCGGAACCTGGTCTCCCTAAGCCATTGACAGCTCTATCCTGCTCCTGGTACCTTCTTGCCTGACGTCTAGAAAAGGAGAGAGTCTTTAAGCACCTGATGAGTCGTTTCTACTGCTGTTCCGTAAACCCCCTCCCACCGGTGCTGCGAGAGGGATGAGGACGCTTGTTCCTGACCCGGGTGCTGCTGTGGTCGTTGGGCTGCTTTCTCCTATTCTTTGTCATACAGAGCCGGATCTACGGTGGCTGGAAGGTAACCGCTGGTTTCTCCTGGCTGGGCGACGCTCCCCCCTCTACCGGTGCTGCGTAGGGGGGGACAACTCCTAAGATGAACCGCACATCCAATACCTGCTTTTGACAGCCCAGGAACTGGTAAAGTAGCAATTTGGATTCGGCTGTATTTTTTTTTTCCCTCTCCATCGCCTGCAGTGTCTCAAGGGACTATATAATTAACTTACGATTAAATAACTCTTTTCTGCGACACAGGCTTATATTAACATGACCACCTCCTGATTCTTTATTGTTGATTGCAGACCTTTTTTTTTTCTTTTTATGTTGTTTTTTATTGTTTTTCTCTTTTTACCAAACCTGGTGTTACAAATTTAACTTACTTTTTAAAGTAAGGGCAATCCTGGCAATTATAGAGTTACGTTAAAACTGATGTAAAAATCTAGAGGTTGGTGACAGGCTATATATATATATATATATATATATATATATATATATATATATACGTATTTTTTTAGTCATTAGGCCTTCTTTTTTCCCGTAAATATAAGTTTTAGCATAAGTATAGTCCACATAAGGTATATCTAAATCATCTAATCATTCTTTGCCCAGTCTTGGTTGTATTGTTTTTTTTCCTCTCCCTGTCCTAAACTTTTAACCTAACAGAGGTATAGCTCCTTAAACCCTCTCAAGGAGAAGGAGAGGAAGAAAAAAGAGGGTATATAACATAAACTGGTTAAGGGGTAGAGAATTAGGGGTCCATTAAGCAAATTTACACATGATATGGTAAACTCTGATATTACTTAAGATAACTTTTTTGTATGTAGGAGTGGGTATGCCAATTACCTTTTCTTTCTTTCTAGACATGATCTCCTCAGAGAATGTATCTATATTGTGTTAATAATCTTCATTTCTAAATAGGGGAGTAGATATATACTTAGTGTCTATGATTAATTTTGAAAGGCAACAGTAGGAGAAGTGAAGGCAGAGGAAAGGGGGAATCCCTTGGAAGTAACAGTGTTTCAAAATTCTCTATATATTGAAAATTGTCTGAGTGTAAAAAGGGAGAAAATTGATTCCTCAAACACTGATAAATTGTATTAGAAAGCAAGGTTATATTACTACAACTCGCTCTCTGCTAGGATATTAGTAGCTTCTAGGGCTCATATAGCTTCAACAGATCTGAAAAGTTTATTTTTCATTATTAACTAACAGGTCTAAAGGGTGTTAAAACTGCAATAGTAGACCCACCTCCCAGAGCTGAACAAATATATTTAAGCTGAGTATTGTTGCCTCTGCGGCATCTTTATAGTTTTCTCTTTTTTGTTTCCCTCCTTGTCTACCTTTATCCTCACTCACGTTTAGCTACCCGAAACAAGTGGCAATCCATCACTTAATTTTCCTTCACATCCTCACTCTCACATCCCTTCCCTCACTAATCCTCACATTGGGTGGAACTCCCCCTTGTATATTCCTTTACCCCCCAGCAGGGGGGTTTTCTCCTCTTATTTTTCTCTCAGCGTAAACTCACTGCTTAAACTCACACACAGACACTACCTTCTAAACCTCACAAATATATGGATACATTTTTGCACGTTCACTCTAAAAACAAACCTTCCCCCATGGCGGCTAGACAGAGAGACAAGCGAAACAAAACTACTTTAGATCCCCCTGCTGAGGCGTAGCTATCTTCCAGCAATATCCAAACACTATTAGAACCTACTGATACTCAATCTTTAGTTCTTAAAATTTCGGAAGCTCTTACACCTAAATTTGAAACCTTGCAAAATGAGATTAAATCAGATATTGCACATCTAACGTTAGAAGTTAAGTAATTTGCAACCAGGCTCACAGAAGCAGAGCAAAGGATATCTGACCTTGAAGATACTATGGTAGAGTACAATATCAAGTCTGAAACCTCATCTACTATTCTCCTCAAATTACAGAATAAAATAGAAGACCTAGAGAACCGCGCACGTAGGAATAATCTTAGAATAATCGGGGTTCCCGAGGAGAAACAATATGAGGACCTATTCAAATTACTTATTTCTACAATCCCACAGCTCTTAAAGATCTCGGAGAGTTTCTCTAAAACATTTATAGAGAGAGTACACAGAATAGGCCCTATTCACCCTACTAAAACTAATACGAGGCCCAGGCCAATTATTGTTAAGTTTCTGAATTACCAAGACAAGGTCACATTTTTGCAATCCTTCCGTGAGCATCAACCTATATTTTTAGGGGAAGCTAAGATTCTCCTATTTCAGGATTATTCATTCAAGACAACAACTAAAAGAAGGGAAATGGCCCCAATATGCACAAAATTTATTCAGAAAGGAATCCGAGCAACCATACTACACCCTGCTAGACTCAAAGTTTATGTAGATAATCATACATATCTTTTCGATACACCTGCAGAGGCAGGAAAATTCTATGCCGAAAAGTTTGCCTTAGTTTGAAATGTGTATAGGTAACATTGACATTATGTTTGATTTATTTTTCCAAATTCTTATTGATATGAAGGACTCTTCTACAAGGGCAACAGAGAGCCTAGGCGGTATAGTCTCTCTGGAATATGGGTTCCCCTCCCCCCCCCCCTCTTTTTTTTTTTTTTTCCTCTCTCCCCCTGTCTCTCTTTTCTCTCCTTCCTCTCTTTTTTATAAAAAGTAGTTATGCCAAGTAGAGTTAAATTTACCTCATGGAACATAGGTGGCCTTACCTCTCCTATTAAAAGAAAAACAATATTATCATATTTAAAAAAAAATAATAATACTTCCATTGCATTCTTGCAAGAAACACACCTAAAAGCAGAAGAGGTCCTTAAACTTAAATCTTCATGGGTTCAAGAAGTCTTCTTCTCCCCAAGTATTAAAAGGAAGGGGGGAGTGGCTATTCTTATTGGCAAAGGTATTAAATATGAAATAATACAGGTTGACCCTGATTCTGAGGGGAGATATATAGTCTTAAAAATTAAAATTGATAATATTCTATATACGCTTTGTAATATATATGCCCCAAATGTATTTAATCTATCCTTCTGGGAAACAATACAAGCTAGGCTCATGACGTGTGCCGAGGGATACTTGATTATGGGAGGGGACTTTAACATGGCCCCTAAATACCCACTAGATAGGCTTAGACAAGACCCGGTTCCGAAAAAAACTAAAAGGGACAAATTGGAATCAAAACTTTTCTCTAGAATATTTACTAATCTAAAAGTTCGGGATATTTGGAGACTCCAAAACCCTGACCTTAGCGATTACACCTGCCTCTCAAAAGCACACAAATCGCTTTCAAGGATAGATCTATTTCTACTTGACGAAAGGCTATGTAAATCACAGGTCCACGCTCAAATACTACCAATTGTTATTTCCAACCATGCCCCCATATGCTTAGACTTCCAACCCCATGACTTAACACAAATCCCCAGACGATTTTCATTCCCTACATTTCTTGCTACAGATCTTAAATTCAAAAACTGGTTGGAAGCCAAATTTAAAGAATATGCCTATTTTAATCATCATTATATTTCCCGCCCCATATTATTTTGGGAAACGGCTAAAGCAGTTTTAAGGGGTGAAATATTAGCCTATAGTGTGAAAAGAACTGAAAAACTCAAGCAGAGAGAGGGGGAGCTGGCACGAGCAGTCTCAAACGCATATAATTTACACCTAATTGAAAATTCATCACGGAGCTGGGCTAAATATACTTCTGCCTTACGAAATAGGGGTTATTTTTTACTATATAAAACAACGCAGAAGGATACTAGGGTTCAATCAAAAATGTATCGATATGGGAATAAGACGGGGAAGTTATTAGCAAAACTCCTTAAAATTGAGAGAGGCTCGCAATCGATAGATTCTATAAAGGTTGAAGGTCAAATATTCAAAACTCCTGATGAACTTTTACAAGTATTCTCTAACTATTATACTGATCTATATTCGCTACGAGCTTCAAACATGCAGGAACGTGATGAATTTTGGAGAAAAATCCCCTCTCCCACATTAGACCCAGAGGTCTTAAAAGATCTATATGCTCCCATAACCGAGTCAGAAGTGAGTAAAGCAATTCAAGCACTGCCCCACAATAAAGCATCAGGTCCAGATGCTCTCCCCAATGAATTTTATCAAACTTTACACTCCTACATTACATCATACCTAACCTCCCTATTTAATTTCATATACATAGAGGGAAATCAGCCAACAGCTAATTTCTCTGCTTCCTTTACTACACTAATATTAAAACCAGGAAAGGATCCAACAAAAAAAGAATCTTATAGGCCTATTGCCTTACTCAACACAGATTATAAAATTTTAACTTCCATACTAGCACATAGGCTTCAAAGTATTTTGCCTCCTATTATTCACCCAGATCAAGCTGGTTTTTTACAGAACAGAAACTCTGCCGCTAAAATACGTGAACTTCTACTTGTTATTGATTATTTTAAAACATCGGGGGCACAGGATTTAGAGGGGAGACAGGGCATCCCTGATAAAGTAATAATATCCATAGATGCCGAAAAAGCCTTTGACTCAGTCCATCACGACCATCTTCTTTATACACTAGATCAATTTGGAATAAGAATTTTTTTTATTAAGTTCATCAATAACCTTTATCAAAATGCTTTCACGAAAATAATGGTGAATGGTCGTCTGTCACAGGACATAGAATTACAGCGAGGTACTAGACAGGGATGCCCTCTCTCCCCGCTCCTGTTTGATATTTCTATTGAGCCCCTTGCTATCATAATACGGCAGCAACTGGATGGAATAAAAATAGGTAAGAGGGAGCTGAAGATCGCTTTATACGCGGATGATGTTCTTATTTATATGGCTAATACAAGATCAAATATACCTAAGCTCTTATCTATAATACAACAGTTTGGATCCTTTTCAGGATATAAGGTTAATACAAAATCTGAATTATTCTGGATTATACGGACAAAAGACTCCATGGTGAATATACTTTTCTCCTTAGTTCATAACTCTTTCCGCTACTTGGGCATTAATATTTCTTATAGCCCAGATACCTGGTACTCTCTTAACTTTACTCCAATATTAAATAGAATTAAAGATACTCTGAAAAACTGGCAAAATCTCCCTCTTTCCCTATCCGGACGAATAGCTGCCTATAAGATGATGATCTTACCTAAACTTTTATATATTCTTCAAAACATTCCTCTTTTCCTTAAGCGGAAGGATATCGATCATCTTAACTCTATCTTGAGATTATTTATCTGGCAGAGTAGAAAACCTAGGATATCTCTTTTTAAACTATCGCTTCCACTGAAATATGGTGGTTTTGCCCTCCCAGATATACGGGCTTACAATCAAGCTTTCCTGGCTCGCACGGTCATAGACTGGATATTTGATGAGAATTATGTAACAGACAACGATCTTGAAAAAAATATAATATATCCTTTATATCCAGTGGCACTTATACATTGCGACATCAACATGATTCCGCCGGAAATAAAGAAATTTAAATCCATATACAATCCAATTCTTGCTTGGAAAAAGATCTGTACTTCACTTGCTGTGGAACACCACGCATCTAGGTTTATCCCATTTTTGGGTAATCCCCAGTTCCAAGCCGGATTACAGACAAGAGTATACACAGAATGGGAAGCATTAGGTCTCACCAATTTATACCAGATCTTAGATTTTGAAAGAAGATGTGTCAAATCATTTGACTCTTTTAGATTAGAATTTAATATACCACACAAGAATTTCTTCGCTTATCTACAGGCAAGACACTATGCCCTCAAAATCACATACAACTTTGGCTGGAATTGGTCTTTAGGGAATGTTGGGAACTGGCTTGCTATTGCTAAAATTGGACACATGTCAATTACCCCTGGATATCTTATTATGATATCTGCGAAAGGTATAAACAATCTTGAAAAGATCCAGAATAAGTGGGCCGCATTGATCAACCAAACTTTAGATCCCCAGCTACCTTACCTTTCAATCCAAGAGACTGCTCGTGTTATTCTCTCCGCTTCTTGGAGAGAATACCATCTTAAATTATTGTACATGGCATATTTCACCCCAGAAAAGGGAACTAAGTGTGGAAGCACCAGTTTCAATGCATGTCCAAAATGCTCCCTCCCATCGGCGGATCTTCGGCACATGTTATGGGCTTGTCGAAAGATTAGAAATTTTTGGTCGAAACTTCAATACTGGCTGAACAAAATACTAGCTCCCTTCCCTGTGACTCTTTTATTGAAAAATGTCGTCTTTCTATCCTATTACCCTTGGGACAAGGAAGGTAATAATAATAAAATTATCAATATGACCATATTAGCTGCCAGATACCTTATCTTTAAAAAATGGAAATTGAGAACAAGTCCTAGTGTAGTTGAAACTAAGAATTATTTAAAGAAACAATATATTTTGGAACAAATAGACACCAACCCGGACAATGAACAAGATATTAGAAGACATGGTCACCATTCATTAAAGATCTTCCACCTAGTGAAATTGACTGTCTGATATATCCCTTCAGGAACTCAGAACTACTTCTGTTGGGAATGTGGTAGCAAAGAAGAGATAAACGAGGAGGGGGAGGGGGAAGAAGAGGTCAATCCCCCCTCCCCCTTTTTTTTTTCTCTTTTCCCTGTGGTTCAACTGGTTTGTTTTCTATGTTCCCCCCCCCCTTTTTTTTGTTTTTTGTTAGAGTTAGTAATGTCTATGTAGGATATAAAAACGGAAAAAACCCAATTCAGATTCAGAAAAATATATTTATTTATCCTTCTACGAGAATCAAAGCTACGAGATTGTATTTTTGTATTATTTGTCATTTTTTTATATATTATAATGCTTTGTATTCTTTAAATTAACTCATTGTTTTCAACGAAAAGGTAAATTGAATTGGTTATAAATAAAATTTTAAAAAATAAATAAAAAAAGATATAATTGTGTTAGTAAATATACATTTAATATATGTAATAACAATATGTAAGTAGTATTATGGATAACCTAATAAAGAGCAGTATCAATGATTGGTACAAATGATGGTAGGCAACACAATAGAAAAGGTATCACATAAGTTAGAAAGTTAGTAATCCAAAATAGGCAAACTTATATATTTTAATAAGTGTAATAATATATTTTCACCACTAGGTGTCAGCAGAGCAACTTGTAAGCCGTTGGAACAAATTTGAAAGGGTTTAAAAGGGTGTAATTTTAAGTGTTTGTTTAAAGCATGAATAAGGGTTGTTACCCAAAACGTTGCTTTAATATGTAAAGTCTGTGTGACAAATAAAGGCAATTTGATATAATAAGCGCTGTGGTCATTTGTTACAGTTCTACCTCCTTGGAGGTTACCTCAGAGGAAGGGCCTTCTAATTCAGGGTCCTTTCCTCCATCCCAACCTAGATTCTCTGAAGCTGACTGCTTGGAGATTGAACGCCTAATTCTGTCTAGACGTGGTTTTTCTGAAGCAGTCATTGAAACCATGATTCAGGCTCAAAAGCCTGTTACTCGCAAGATTTACCATAAGATATAGCCTAAATATCTCTATTGGGGCGAATTTAAGGAGTTCTCATGGAGCCGGGTGAGGATTCCCCGGATTTTGTCTTTTCTGCAGGGTGGCCTGGAGAAGGGTTTATCGGTCAGCACCCTAAAAGGTCAGATTTCTGCATTATCTATTCTTTTGCTCTAACATCTGGCAGATTTCCCAGATGTTCAAGTTTTTGTACAGACCCTGGTTAGAATCAGGCCTGTGTTTAAACCTGTGGCTCCCCATGGAGCCTTAATTTCGTTCTTAAAGTTTTCCAGCAGACTCCGTTTGAGCCAATGCATGTTGTTGATATAAAGTTGTTCTCCTGGAAGGTTTTGTTTCTGGTTGCTATTTCTTCCGCTCACAGAGTGTCTGAACTTTCAGCTTTGCAGTGTGATTCCCCGTACCTTATTTTTCATGCTGGTAAGACGGTTCTTTGTACTAAATTGGGGTTTCTCCCTAAGGTAGTATCAGATCGAAACATTAATCAAGAAATGGTTGTTCCTTCTTTTTGTCCTAATCCTTCTTCACGATAGGAACATCTTTTGCATAACTTAGATGTTGTGTGGACTCGTAAATTTTACTTCAAAGCTACTAAGGATTTTCGGCAATCTTCTGCCAAAGGCAGAAGGCCACTTCTACTTCTCTGTCTCTCTGGTTGTGAAGTTTGATTCGTTTGGCTTATGAGACTGCTGGACAGCAGCCTCCTGAGAGAATTACGGCTCCTTCCACTAGGGCTGTCTCCTCGTCTTGGGCTTTCAAAAATTAAGCTTCTGTGGAACAGATTAGCAAGGCGGCAACATGGTCCACTCTGCATACTTTTTCCAAATTATACAAAATTTGATACTTTTTCCTCGGCCAAGGTTTCTTTTGGGAGAAAGGTTTTTCAAGAGGTGGTGCCTTTATTTTAGGTCCTCCTGCCTTGTTCTTCCTCCCTGTTCATTTCGTGTCCTCTAGCTTGGGTATTGGTTCCCACTAGTAATTGGAATGACGTTCTGGACTCTCCATGTCATAGGAAAGAAAACAAAATTTATACTGATAAATGTCTTTGTTTCCGGACATGGAGAGTCCATGACCCCACCCTCTTTTTTTTATTAATTCGGCCGTTCTTTTGAATATACCTCGGGCACCTTTTTCACCCTTGTGTTTCTTCCTTTTCCATTTCCTTCGGCTAAATGACTGGGGGTTTGGGTAAGGCAGTTACACTTAACAGCTTTTGCTGGGGTGCTCTTTGCCTCCTCCTGCTGGCCAGGAGTTGAATATCCCACTAGTAATTGGAATGACGTCGCAGACTCTGAATGTCTGGAAAGAAAGAAATATTTAGGTAAGCATACATTTTGTTATACAGTATATAGGTATAGAAAGTGTGACAACCAAGGTTAACCAACCCTGCGCCAGTCACTTGTTTGGCACACAAAGGTTTATCAGACCCCTTTTACGGTCACTAATATATCACAATCTAGCCACGCTAGGCAAGCTTGTGATTTAGTTCACTGGGTGCAAGAGTTAACGACACTCTTTAGTCTGTACTAGACTTAAAAGAAATGCCCAAAACTCCCCTTTAATGCCACCCACACTAAACTAACTATGCTGCCACCACTTATGATTTATTAAAGGGAAAATCCTAAGGAAAAACCCAGACTTACACATTAACTCTCAGAATACAATTTAGCAGAAAATAACCTAAAATATACAGTTCTAATAATCCAGTCCTTTCAGTAACGTGGTTCAATTATTAGACAAAGGCCAAAGCTTAATAAAGGAATTATTTATTATGCCATAAATATTATGCACAGTGCATTATTAATAAAAAGTTGTTACAAATAAAATTACACACAAGCAAACAGTTTTTCAAAAGAAAAAAAAGAAAATTAGAAACCTTACACTGTACTAGTCTTTGGAATCTGTTACCAGAGAGATGGCATGAAGCAATTGGGTCCTTACTCTGTGTTGTCACAGCCTCCCTTGTAAGAATGACAATTTTATTGTTAAAACACAAGATTCCTATCCATATTTTCCAGAGATCAAGTTGCCTGACCACACCCTCCTGGCAGGGCTAAGAAACCCCCCTATTTTTTATGACCTTTAATAAACTCTAAGTCTTTGCCTGACATTATAGAACACATAATTTCTGCTAGATACATCCATTTTCATATAGGTAAAAAGGCAATCTCTAACTACATTGTGGGAATCAATTTGATACCAAATATGACATGGTTGCCATATTTCCCTTCATTTAATGTCATAACATGTTTTTAACACATATCTACATTGTACCAATGTCCTTTTATTGACCTCATCAGGATATGGGGAGAGGGCACTGCTTATTGTCTTTGGAACCAACACGTTTACGGCCTGAATGCACCAATGCTTACAAGATAACATTTATTCAAGTGGAACTCTGAAACAATTTATGATGGGGTCTGGTTTTATCACAAAAAAAACAAAAATAAACACAGGACACAGTTTTTTTTTAAAAAACAAATGTTTGTTAGCTCACAGGCTAAACAGAATTAACCCCTTAGCAGCTAAATCCTGTGGTATTCGTGACAGAAAGATATTTTACAAGAAAACAATTATATATATATATATATTTTTTTTTTATTTTTTTTAAATGAAAATAACGTTTTCTTCTATGTGAAGAACATTGGAATGTAAAATTATTAACTGACATTAGCTATAGCGCACTTGGTTAAACGTGGTGGGTTTAACGTGCGAGCAAAAGGTGTTTGTTTGTAAGTTAACATGGTCGCAATATCTGAAGTAAAACGGTTAGCGTGCATTGGGTTTTCCGCACTATAATATTTTACTTTCGACTTGTAATATACACGCTATCCCATGCATGCAAAATGTTTACTTTCAGCTGTATTAGTGCTCGACCGCTCCACTTGTAATCTAGCCCTAAATCAAAGGGGGAGATAGGAGTCCTGAAATAGCCCCTTTACCTTCATGAAAAATTACTTGGTGACCAGTGGGGCAGGGTATCATTGTTTTTAAATGTGTTCACATACATCCTAGGGTTTCAAGTGTCCCCTCATTTAAAGGGCCATGATACCCAAATGTTGAAACTCTTGAAAGTGATGCAGCATAGCTGTAAAAAGCTGACTAGAAAATATCACCTGAACATCTCTATGTAAAAAAGAAAGATATATTTTACCTCAAAAGTTCCTCAGTAGCCACATTCCATTGTAAAGGACTTCTAAGCAGCAAATCAGTATGTCTGTCCCGGGACAGCTAAGGGATTGAGCCTTGTGAACTCTCATGTTATTTCCCTATTTAGTTTAAGGAAGTTTACTATGAAATCTCATGAGAGTTAAGTGAAATCTCATGAGATCACAGTAAAAGAGTTCATGACCTCAGCACTGTTGATGCTGATTGGCTGCAGTTCATTTCTTCATTTTTAAAAAAAAAAATTTTACCTGCAGCTGGGCATCAGCTGAATTATAACTTTTTACACAGAACTTACTCTGCTGAGCTGAGGAAATTGTAAGGTCAAATATCTTCCTTTTTTACATAGAGGTGCTCAGGGGATATTTTCCTGTCAGCTTTTTACAGTTATACTGCATCAGTTTAAAGTGATTTAGCATATGAGTATTATGTACCTTTAAATGCCAACATTTAACTGCTGCTGTAGGTGATCATCATTTTTATGTATATACCTGTATCTTACAAGGCATGAGACTCCTCATTTGAAAGGGTAGATTCCACTATGACAATGTTGGTTGTCCCTGTTAAAGATAGGAGGACAGCACCTTGTCATCCTTCGCAAATGGGAAGGGATGTGGAGGGCAGCTTTTGTTTTCTAGGTGTTAACACAGATTTCAATATTGTAGCTGATCAATCCCCCAGATTTGAAAACAAAAATAAAAAAAATTAAAAGACATTCCCTACAGATTGGGATAGGGATGTAAAAAAAAAAAGGAGAGAGAACTAGAATGATTAAAGATCTGAGTGATTTTAAGCACTATACAAAGTTTGTTTTCCTTTTGCTTTGAAGGTTTACAATTGTAAAAATAAAATTCTAATTTATTCTTTATTTTATTGTAAAGTGAAAATTCCATGTGCTCCATTTAACATACAGTAGAGGACAAGGTTCCCAGCCCATTCACTGTCCGTATTTGCCATTGCACAATCATATATTTGTGCAGCCGTGCCTCCTGCTCTTGTGCAATAGTTATGCAAGAGTAGGGCTAGGCAATCATCCCAGTCAGAATCTGACCAGGATGATTTAACCACCTCAAGGGTTACGTATTAAGAGGTTTAGTAGACGTTGGCTTAAGACCGCTGCCTCTTAAATGGACATTAAACCCATTTTTATTTCTTACAGAGTATACAATTTTAAAAGTTTCCCATTACCTGTATTATAAAATTTGCTTTGTTCTCTGTGTATTCTTTGTTGAAGGGTTACCTAGGTAAGTAGTGTGTATGTGCTTGGAGCACTACATAGCAGAGAACACTTACAAACATGCTGCCATATATTGACCCAGACTCTTAGAAACTTCTGAGCCTATCTACCAGCTTTTCAACAAAGGATAAAAAGAGAACTATATAAGTACATTTGATAATAGAAGTAAATTGAAAACAGTTTTTAAAGTTTATATGGTCTTTCTGAATCATGAAAAAAAATACATCTCTTACTAGCATGGCAGACTCGTGTCTGATGTATCTGCTTATTAAAGGGCCATTATAGTGTTAACATTGCCTGCTCTAATCTGTTAGCATTACAGCATCTCTACTGTTAAAATCACATGTTCTGTGTGTTTAACCCCGCAAAGCAGTTAAACACATGCTTAAAGCCCCAAGCGGAAACCGCTTTATGATCCAGTCGTCAGCGCTAGTTACAGCATCTCTGTTGTTTAAATCAAGAGCTCTAACAGATTTTAACATAAAACGGCTCTTTAATAAATGCAGCCCCATGTCTTATTTTTTATTCAGTGCATTTTTCATAAAAAAATAAGTTATTTGTATGATTATATTTGGTGATATCTCAAACTTTTTAACTAATATAGGGAAGTTTTATCTGTCAGATAAATTATCAAGCTGTGTGGTCAGAAAGAAAGGTAATTTATCAAACCATAAAGATACTTCAGTAACAAAAACTTTTGTTTGAACTTTATGCACCTTAAAAAAATAATGTATCCAGCTGTACAGACACATTTTAAAGCATGAGTCTTGCAAACCAAATGTTATAAGGCTAAAATAATGCGTATTTCTACATCTTGATAGCATTTCTTTGAAAATGATAGAAATACAAGTTATATGATCTTAAAAGAGTTGTACTGCATTCTAGATTATGAAAAACACTTTTGATGACATGATGAAAGAAGAATCTTCCTACCAGGAGAAATTGAATGAAATGCTTCCTTGTATCACACATCTTAACAAAGAAACAGAAGATCAAAAGATAAAGTTAGAAAGAGTGCTAAAACAGGTTAGTGTTCATCATTGTGTTGTATTAAATGTTTAATGTATCTATTTAGTAACAAGTAAAATAACTGTATCTAGGACATAGGAAAATAATGTATTTGTTACCCCTCAGAACACTTTATCATACAGGTAATGGTATTCCTATATTTAGGGAAAATACTCTTCTATACAATAATTGGTTACTTGGCTGTCCTATATTACAATCAGAACTGTAGGTATTGGTTTATATGTTTTTAAGCTGTACTTTTTTGTTAACAGTGTAATAAACTGGTGAAAGAAATTCGCTCAGCTAAAAAAAGCAGAGGGGAAACCCAAAATGAACAGGATATTAATGTCCGTGATCTACGAGATTTTAATAGATCAATTAATAAGATGCTGGCTCAAGCGATGGAAAAGAATACTGAATTGGCTGCTGCACTACTGCTATACTTCCAAAAGGTATGTTGCCAAATGACTGATATAGCAAACAAAAATAAAAAATCTTGTTTTGTTACTGTGGGTAAACACACAAACATGGATTTCCTCATATCTATAATCTTCAAAGCCACAGTAAAGCATGGCGGCTAATTGATTCTATATGGCTGATTGGCTACTTTGTATGAACGCACAACGTGTGCATTTAAAAGGACCTTGTAGTTGCTGCAATGGAGTCCAGAGTCTCTTGGGATTTGTTGATACTAATACTTATGTACACATTTCAAAATATAAAAGTGTGATATGTTATTCTTTGAGAGAATATGTATAAGTTTAACAATTTTTTATTATTTCATTCTATCTAGTCTGGTTTAGAAATACCTTCAACTGTTTCTGCTCCAGGAAGTTGCAGTTCAAGGTCTACTTCATCAAGAAGCTCAACTATATCCGTGCGGTATGAATATTCAGAGATTGAAATTTCATTTGGTTGAATTGTTGGAAAAAATTACTTTTTTATTTAAAACACAGAGTAAAATGGTTCTGCTTTAAAGGGACTCTTTCCTTTAAAACCTTTGTCATTCATATAAACGAGAAACATCTAAACATGCTGATTTCTGTCATATGGTGGTGAGAGTCCACGAGTCATTACTCCTGGGAATTTAACTCCTGGCCACTAGGAGGCAAACATACTCAACATTCCACCAGCTTTTAATCCCGCTCACCTTTCTGATATATCAGCCTTATCTTTTGCCTCACAGGAGCGGGTGAAGGATTGAGGTGCTCCAGATTCTTTGTTAGAAGGGGTTCTCTGAAATATGTTCAGACCAATTACTTCCCTCAGACAGCAATTATAAGAAGAGAGGGATATAGGGTACTAAGGCTGTGTAAAGTAGTTCTCCAGCGGGAGTTTTGGTCACTAGCCTGCCACTGGTCCCTTGCCTCCTGCTTGTTGTACACATATAAAGGCTGTGACACACTGCAAGCGGAGCGACGCGTCGCATAGCTTCTGAAGATCAAATATTTAATCTCTGAGTGCTCAGCTATGCGACCTAAAGCAGCAGAGTGCTCAGAGATGAAAAGGCAGGACACACTGAGCGCGCACAGCTGCATCTACATGCTGCGCACCGCTCCGCTTGCAGTGTGTCACAGCCTTAAAGGGACAGTATACACTCATTTTCATATAACTGCATGTAATAGACACTACTATAAAGAATAAGATGCAAGCTGGAGAAGGTAGCTGACGATATTCACATAAAACTTTGGGGCTTGGTTAGGAGTCTGAAAATCAGAGCAATGTTATTTAAAAATAAGCAAAACTATATATTTTTTTAAAAAGAAAACTTTATGGGCTATATAAATAGATCATCTATAAAACATTTATGCAAAGAAAAAATGAGTGTATAATGTCCCTTTAAATCCGCTGCTGTTTTATACAGTACTGGATGAGCTCTCTACTGAATGCGGCAACTCTGTAGCTGGGTAAGCACAGTAGAGTGGGTGACTCTCAGGTAAGTATATTCACTCACATAGCCCACAGGCTATTAGTAAGTACATTTTAACATGTATATTATAGCCAGAGGACATTTAGTAGGTAAGTACCGACAGTGTCATGGCAGGAGCTGAGTCACTGCAGCATGTATTTTTTAACATGGTTTTACAAGTATTTCTTTAATTTTCAGGAATTTGTCAATTTTATTAAATAATCGGCAAGTTTCTTTTAAGGTCTCGGACATTCAAACCTCTGTTCTAGATTTAGTCAAAGTAAGCAAATATTCTCTTCATGAGAACCTTATTGGTTTTAAGAGTTTTTCATACTCTTTATAACATATGAATGGTTTAAACATTCTGCCTATTTTGAAAGTTATTTTGTTTATCTTCTTGTAAGATTGCTTATCTTATTTTCTATTAGGATAAGGTATGTTCTCTGTATTTTTTTTTTAGTCAGGACATTGTAGTTCACTTTCTTTGTTCTATTTCAATTTTTAAAGAGCATTTAATTTGTTATCACCCTACATATTAGTTATACACAAAAAAACAACATTTGTTCAACGTCAGTTGTTTCTTTAGCTTCCAGGATAAAGTTCTCATTAACTATAATTTTTAAGGGACACTAAACGCAAATTTTTTCTTTAATGATTAAGATAGAGCATGCAATTTTAAGCAACTTTATAATTTACTCCTAGTATCAATTTTTCTTTGTTCTCTTGCTATCTTTATTTAAAAAGCAGGAATGGGATGCATAGGAGCCAGCCCATTTTTGGTTGAGAACCTGGGTTATGCTTGCTTATTGGTGGGTAAATGTCAGCCTCCAATAAGGAAGCGCTATCCATGGTGCTGAACTGAATTTGGGCTGGCTGCTAAGATTTACATTAATGATTTTCAAATAAAGATAGCAAGGGAACGAAGAAAAATTGATAATAGGAGTAAATTAGAACATTGTTTAAAATTGCATGCTCTATCTGAATCATGAAATAAAAAATTTGGGTTCAGTGTCCCTTTAAGGGAAGCATGACATTTCTCCAACATTGGTGTGTCCGGTCCACGGCGTCATCCTTACTTGTGGGATATTCTCTTCCCCAACAGGAAATGGCAAAGAGTCCCAGCAAAGCTGGCCATATAGTCCCTCCTAGGCTCCGCCCACCCCAGTCATTCTCTTTGCCGTTGCACAGGCAACATCTCCACGGAGATGGTTAAGAGTTTTTTGGTGTTTAAATGTAGTTTTTATTCTTCTATCAAGTGTTTGTTATTTTAAAATAGTGCTGGTATGTACTATTTACTCTGAAACAGAAAAGGATGAAGATTTCTGTTTGTGAGAGGAAGATGATTTTAGCAGACAGTAACTAAAATCGATTGCTGTTTCCACATAGGACTGTTGAGATGAAGTAACTTCAGTTGGGGGAAACAGTTAGCAGACTTTTCTGCTTAAGGTATGACTAGCCATATTTCTAACAAGACTGTGTAATGCTGGAAGGCTGTCATTTCCCCTCATGGGGACCGGTAAGCCATTTTCTTAGTCAACAAACAGAATAAAGGGCTTAATATGGGCTAAAAAACTTGTAGACATTTTTATGGGCTAAATCGATTGCTTTATTTGGGCATATTATTCAGATTTAGGCTAACAATTGGCATTTATAATCTTGGGGAGCGTTTATAAAACGGCAGGCACTGTGTTAGACACCTTTTTCAGTCAGGGGGCCTTTCTAGTTATAGACTGAGCCTCATTTTCGCGCCATTACTGCGCAGTTGTTTTTTGAGAGCAGGGCATGCAGATGCATGTGTGAGGATCAAAAAATCACTGAAAAAGCTTCTAGAAGGCGTCATTTGGTATCGTATTCCCCTCTGGGCTTGGTTGGGTCTCAGCAAAGACTATAGCTGGGACTGTATAGGGGTTAAATTTAAAAACGGCTCAGGTTCCGTTATTTTAAGGGTTAAAGCTCTGAAATTTGGTGTGCAATACTTTTAATGCTTTAAGACACTGTGGTGAAATTTTGGTAATTTTTGAACGATTCCTTCATACTCTTTCACATATTCAGTAATAAAGTGTTTTCTGTTTGAAATTTAAAGAGACAGTAACGTTTTTATTTTAAAACGTTTTTTGTGCTTTGTTGACAAGTTTAAGCCTGTTTAACATGTCTGTACCTTCAGATAAGCTATGTTCTATATGTATGAAAGCCAATGTGTCTCCCCATTTAAATGTATGTGATAATTGTGCCATAGCGTCCAAACAAAGTAAGGACAGTACTGCCACAGATAATGATATTGCCCAAGATGATTCCTCAAATGAGGGGAGTAAACATGATACTACATCATCTCCTACTGTGTCTACACCAGTTTTGCCCATGCAGGAGGCCCCTAGTACATCTAGTGCGCCAATACTTATTACCATGCAACAATTAACGGCTGTAATGGATAACTCCATAGCAAATCTTTTATCCAAAATGCCTACTTATCAGAGAAAGCGCGATTGCTCTGTTTTAAACACTGAAGAGCAAGAGGGCGCTGATGATAATTGTTCTGTCATACCCTCACACCAATCTGAAGGGGTCATGAGGGAGATTTTGTCTGATGGAGAAATCTCAGATTCAGGAAAAATTTCTCATCAAGCTGAACCTGATGTTGTGACATTTAAATTTAAATTAGAACATCTCCGCGCACTGCTTAAGGAGGTGTTATCTACTCTGGATGATTGTGACAACTTGGTCATTCCAGAGAAATTATGCAAGATGGACAAGTTCCTAGAGGTTCCGGTGCCCCCCGACGCTTAAAGAGTGGGAAAAGCCCGGCATACCTTTTGTTCCCCCCCCTATATTTAAGAAATTATTTCCTATGGTCGACCCCAGAAAGGACTTATGGCAGACAGTCCCCAAGGTCGAGGGGGCAGTTTCTACTCTAAACAAACGCACTACTATTCCTATCGAAGATAGTTGTGCTTTCAAAGATCCTATGGATAAAAAATTGGAAGGTTTGCTTAAAAAGATTTTTGTACAGCAAGGCTACCTTCTACAACCAATTTCATGCATTGTTCCTGTCACTACGGCAGCGTGGTTCTGGTTCGAGGAACTAGAAAAGTCGCTCAGTAGAGAAACTCCATATGAGGAGGTTATGGACAGAGTTCACGCACTTAAATTGGCTAACTCTTTTATTTTAGATGCCGCTTTGCAATTAGCTAGATTAGCGGCGAAAAATTCAGGGTTTGCTATCGTGGCGCGTAGAGCGCTTTGGCTAAAGTCTTGGTCAGCGGATGTGTCATCCAAGACAAAATTGCTTAACATCCCTTTCAAAGGTAAAACTTTCTTTGGACCAGAATTGAAAGAGATTATTTCAGACATCACTGGGGGAAAGGGCCACGCCCTTCCACAGGATAGGTCTTTTAAGGCTAAAAATAAGCCTAATTTTCGTCCCTTTCGCAGAAACGGACCGCCCTCTAATTCTGCATCCTCTAAGCAAGAGGGTAATGCCTCACAACCCAAACCAGCCTGGAAACCAATGCAAGGCTGGAACAAGGGTAAGCAGGCCAAGAAGCCTGCCACTGCTAACAAAACAGCATGAAGGAGTAGCCCCCGATCCGGGACCAGATCTAGTGGGGGGCAGACTCTCTCTCTTTGCTCAGGCTTGGGCAAGAGATGTTCAGGATCCTTGGGCGCTAGAAATAGTTTCTCAAGGTTATCTCCTGGAATTCAAGGAACTACCCCCAAGGGGAAGGTTCCACAGGTCTCACTTATCCTCAAACCAAATAAAGAGACAGGCATTCTTACATTGTGTAGAAGACCTGTTAAAGATGGGAGTGATACACCCAGTTCCAATAAAGGAACAAGGAATGGGATTTTATTCCAATCTGTTCGTAGTTCCCAAAAAAGAGGGAACGTTCAGACCAATTTTGGATTTGAAGATCCTAAACAAATTTCTCAGGGTACCATCGTTCAAAATGGAAACTATTCGAACGATTCTACCCACCATCCAGGAAAGTCAATTTATGACTACCGTGGATCTAAAGGATGCGTACCTACATATTCCTATCCACAAAGAACATCATCAGTTCCTAAGGTTCGCTTTTCTGGACAAGCA
Source organism: Bombina bombina (assembly GCF_027579735.1). Taxonomy (NCBI): domain Eukaryota; kingdom Metazoa; phylum Chordata; class Amphibia; order Anura; family Bombinatoridae; genus Bombina; species Bombina bombina. The sequence goes on along the minus strand of NC_069502.1, from coordinate 393,065,162 downwards.
TTACCAGTTTGTGGCTCTCCCATTCGGATTAGCCACTGCTCCAAGGATTTTCACAAAGGTGCTAGGGTCCCTTCTAGCGGTTCTAAGACCAAGGGGCATTGCAGTAGTACCTTACTTGGACGACATTCTAATACAAGCGTCGTCCCTGTCAAAAGCAAAGGCTCATACGGACATCGTTCTAGCCTTTCTCAGATCTCACGGATGGAAGGTGAACAAAGAAAAAAGTTCTCTGTCCCCGTCAACAAGAGTTCCCTTCTTGGGAACAATAATAGATTCCTTAGAAATGAGGATTTTTCTGACAGAGGTCAGAAAATCAAAACTTCTAAGCTCTTGTCAAGTGCTTCATTCTGTTCCTCGTCCTTCCATAGCGCAGTGCATGGAAGTAGTAGGATTGATGGTTGCAACAATGGACATAGTTCCTTTTGCACGAATTCATCTAAGACCATTACAACTGTGCATGCTCAAACAGTGGAATGGGGATTATACAGACTTGTCTCCAATGATTCAAGTAGATCAAAAGACCAGAGATTCACTCCGTTGGTGGCTGACCCTGGACCATCTGTCCCAGGGAATGAGCTTCCGCAGACCAGAGTGGGTCATTGTCACGACCGACGCCAGTCTAGTGGGCTGGGGCGCGGTCTGGGAATCCCTGAAAGCTCAGGGTCTATGGTCTCGGGAAGAGTCTCTTCTCCCGATAAACATTCTGGAACTGAGAGCGATATTCAATGCTCTCAGAGCTTGGCCTCAACTAGCAAAGGCCAAATTCATAAGGTTCCAATCAGACAACATGACGACCGTTGCATATATCAATCATCAGGGGGGAACAAGGAGTTCTCTGGCGATGAAAGAAGTGACCAAAATAATTCAATGGGCGGAGGATCACTCCTGCCACTTGTCTGCGATCCACATCCCAGGAGTGGAAAATTGGGAAGCGGATTTTCTGAGTCGTCAGACATTCCATCCGGGGGAGTGGGAACTCCATCCGGAAATCTTTGCCCAAATAACTCAATTATGGGGCATTCCAGACATGGATCTGATGGCGTCTCGTCAGAACTTCAAGGTTCCTTGCTACGGGTCCAGATCCAGGGATCCCAAGGCGATTCTAGTAGATGCACTAGTAGCACCTTGGACCTTCAACCTAGCTTATGTATTCCCACCGTTTCCTCTCATTCCCAGGCTGGTAGCCAGGATCAATCAGGAGAGGGCCTTGGTGATCTTGATAGCTCCTGCGTGGCCACGCAGGACTTGGTATGCAGACCTGGTGAATATGTCATCGGCTCCACCATGGAAGCTACCTTTGAGACAGGACCTTCTTGTTCAGGGTCCATTCGGACATCCAAATCTGGTCTCCCTCCAACTGACGGCTTGGAGATTGAACGCTTGATTCTATCGAAGCGTGGGTTTTCAGATTCTGTTATAGATACTCTGGTTCAGGCCAGAAAACCTGTAACTAGAAAAATTTACCATAAAATATGGAAAAAATATATCTGTTGGTGTGAATCCAAAGGATTCCCATGGAATAAGATAAAAATTCCTAAGATTCTCTCCTTTCTACAAGAAGGTTTGGAGAAAGGATTATCTGCAAGTTCTCTAAAGGGACAGATCTCTGCTTTATCTGTCTTACTACACAAAAGACTGGCAGCTGTGCCAGATGTTCAAGCATTTGTTCAGGCTCTGGTTAGGATCAAGCCTGTTTACAGACCTTTGACTCCTCCCTGGAGTCTAAATCTAGTTCTTTCAGTTCTTCAAGGGGTTCCGTTTGAACCTTTACATTCCATAGATATTAAGTTACTATCTTGGAAAGTTTTGTTTTTAGCTGCAATTTCTTCTGCTAGAAGAGTTTCAGAGTTATCTGCTCTACAGTGTTCTCCGCCCTATCTGGTGTTCCATGCAGATAAGGTGGTTTTGCGTACTAAGCCTGGTTTTCTTCCTAAAGTTGTTTCTAACAAAAATATTAACCAGGAGATAGTTGTACCTTCTTTGTGTCCGAATCCAGTTTCAAAGAAGGAACGTTTGTTACACAATTTGGACGTTGTCTGTGCTCTAAAATTCTATTTAGAGGCTACTAAAGATTTCAGACAAACATCTTCCTTGTTTGTTGTTTATTCTGGTAAAAGGAGAGGTCAAAAAGCGACTTCTACCTCTCTTTCCTTTTGGCTTAAAAGCATTATCCGATTGGCTTATGAGACTGCCGGACGGCAGCCTCCTGAAAGAATCACAGCTCACTCCACTAGGGCTGTGGCTTCCACATGGGCCTTCAAGAACGAGGCTTCTGTTGACCAGATATGTAAGGCAGCGACTTGGTCTTCACTGCACACTTTTGCCAAATTTTACAAATTTGATACTTTTGCTTCTTCAGAGGCTATTTTTGGGAGAAAGGTTTTGCAAGCTGTGGTGCCTTCCGTTTAGGTAACCTGATTTGCTCCCTCCCTTCATCCGTGTCCTAAAGCTTTGGTATTGGTTCCCACAAGTAAGGATGACGCCGTGGACCGGACACACCAATGTTGGAGAAAACAGAATTTATGCTTACCTGATAAATTACTTTCTCCAACGGTGTGTCCGGTCCACGGCCCGCCCTGGTTTTTTAATCAGTTCTGATGAATTATTTTCTCTAACTACAGTCACCACGGTACCATATGGTTTCTCCTATATATATTTCCTCCTGTCCGTCGGTCGAATGACTGGGGTGGGCGGAGCCTAGGAGGGACTATATGGCCAGCTTTGCTGGGACTCTTTGCCATTTCCTGATGGGGAAGAGAATATCCCACAAGTAAGGATGACACCGTGGACCGGACACACCGTTGGAGAAAGTAATTTATCAGGTAAGCATAAATTCTGTTTTTCTTACAAAAATGTTACCGCGCTTTCTACTAAAATAGTTCCACTTTGTTGGTCTCATTTAAAATGAAGCTTCTTTTATGTAGATTCCACAGCAGCAACTGTGTCACTTTTCTTTTGGGATAGTTTTTCACATTAAAGTCTTATAGTCTTAGTGGCTGGTAAATAGGTGCCTGCCTTATTTTTTGTCCCACCCATTTATTTGTGAACTTCACAGCTTGGGTATTAGATCCCAGGGGTAATGGCTCATGGACTCTCACCTCCTTATTATTCTTATCTGATACATTAATTTCTTTCAATGGTGTTGAGAGTCCACGAGACCCATCCTCTTTTAATTTATATGCACCTCATTTACCCAGCTTTGTCCTTTCCTACTTCTCTATTATTCTCCTTTTCTTGGCTATACATTAGACTGGGATGTCAGAGAGGTGGGAGAGATTAAAGACTTGTGCAATGTTGGATATCATTGCCTCTTCCTAGTGGCCAGAAGTTGAATTCCCAGTCAGACGACTACAGTTGTTACTTTAGCTTCCTGGTTAAAGTTCTTATTAACTTAAACTTTATGGGAAGCATGACATTTTCTATCAGAACTACTAGATTAGTTCCACTTTGGGAAGCTTCTGTCAGTTAAGAATACATTTCTATTTATTTATTTTTTTTGGTTGAAAAAAATATGAAGTCACATCTATTTAAATTTGAACTAATACAGCTGTATCAGTTGTGTATTTCCTACTAATGCTCAATGGATGATAGGTTCTTGCTTCAATTACGCATTGAGGATTAATGGGAATTATCTAGGAGCATAAGTAGGAAGTGCAAACTAAATAAGGGTTATCTTAGTTCAAATTTAAAAAAGCTTTTACTTCATATTTATTCTGCTGAACACAATTTTGAATAGATAAACATGTGTTGGGAATGCTTTAAAGGAACATAAACCCCCAATTTTTTTCTTTCATGATTTAGGTAGAACATACAATTTTATAAACAACTTTCCAGTTTACTTCTATTATCAAATTTCCTTCATTCTCTTGGTAAATTTTTTTGAAGGAGCAGTAATGCAGTACATGGGTGAGCAAATGACAATCGGTGTATGTATATATGTATATATATATATATATATATATATATATATATGCAGCCACCAATCAGCAGAGGAGAACCTAGGTTATTTGCTGCTCCTGAGCTTCCCTAGATAAACCTTTCAGCAACGGATAACAGGAGAAGGAAGCAAATTAAATAATAGAAGTAAATTGAAAAGTTGTTTAAAATTGTATGCTCTTTCTAAGTCATGAATGTCTAAGTATGACTTTACTGTCCATTTAAGGCAAAACTAAATATGTTTATTAGGTGCAGCACAGGGTAGAGTTTGGAAGTTATGATACATTTCTGACCATATAGTTTAAAGTTGCATTGGTTCTCTAAAAAGGTTACGGCTAGATTACGAGTCTTGCGTTATGAGTAAAAAAGCAGTGTTAAGGCTCATAACGCTGCTTTTTTACTACCGCTGGTATTACGAGTCTTGCAGATTTAGGGGCACTGCACACTTTTCTCTTGTAAGGTGTATCCAGTCCATGGATCATCCATTACTTGTGGGATATTCTCATTCCCAACAGGAAGTTGCAAGAGGACCCACAGCAAAGCTGTTATATAGCTCCTCCCCTTCCTACCATATCCAGTCATTCTCTTGCAACTCTCAACGCGCATGGAGGTAGTAAGAGGAGAGTGGTGAAAAATAGTTAGTTTATTTTCTTCAATCAAAAGTTTGTTATTTTAAATAGTACCGGAGTTGTGCTATTTTTTCTCAGGCAGAGATAGAAGAAGAATCTGCCTGAGTTTTCTATGATCTTAGCAGGTTGTAACTAAGATCCATTGCTGTTCTCACACATGTCTGAGGAGTGAGGTAACTTCAGAGGGAGAATGGCGTGCAGTTTATTCTGCTATCAGGTATGTGCAGTTATAATTTTTTCTAGGATTGGAAATGCTAGAAAATGCTGCTGATTCCTGATAAATGTAAGTTAAGCCTGAATACAGTGATTTAATAACGACTGGTATCATGCTTACTCTCAGGGGTAATACCCTTATAGATATGCTATATAAAACGTTTGCTGGCATGTTTAATCATTTTTTATATATGCTTGGTGATAAAACTTATTGGGGCCTAATTTTTTCCACATGGCTGGCTTTATTTTTGCTTAGAAACAGTTTTCCTGAGGCCTTCCACTGTTGTAATATGAGTGGGAGGGGCCTATTTTAGCGCTTTTTTGCACAGTTAAATTACAGACTGAGACATCCAGTTTTCCTCAGAAGTTCCCTGAATGCTACAGGACATCTCTAAAGAGCCTAAAAACGTTTATTGGGGAAGGTAGGAGCCACTGTAGAGCTGTGGCAGTTTGCTGTGACTGTTAAAAAACGTCTGTCGTTTTTTTGATCCGTTTTTTGAACTAAGGGGTTAATCATCCATTTGCAAGTGGGTGCAATGCTCTGTTAGCCTATTACATACACTGTTAAAATTTCGTTTGTGTAACTGCCTTTTTTCACTGTTTTTCAAATTTTGACAAAATTTTTTCTCTTAAAGGCACAGTACAGTTTTTTATATTTGCTTGTTAACTTGAATTAAAGTGTTTTCCAAGCTTGCTAGTCTCATTTTTAGTCTGTATAAACATGTCTGACATAGAGGAAACTCCTTGTTCATTATGTTTAAAAGCCATGGTGGAACCCCCTCTTAGAATGTGTACCAAATGTACTGATTTCTCTTTAAGCAATAAAGATCATATTTTATCACCAGAGGAATCTGACGAGGGGGAAGTTATGCCGACTTACTCTCCTCACGTGTCAGACCCTTTGACTCCCGCACAAGGGACTCACGCTGAAATGGCGCCAAGTACATAAAGGGCACCTATAGCGTTTACTTTACAAAGACATGGTGGCAGTCATGGATAATACACTGTCAGCGGTATTAACCAGACTACCCGAACTTAGAGTTAAGTGAGATAGCTCTGGGGTTAGACGAAATGCAGAGCACACTGACGCTTTAAGAACCATGTCGTATACTGCCTCACAATATGCTGAAGCTGAGGAGAACTTCAGTCTGTGGGTGATTTTTCTAGACTTAAATTTAAGCTTGAACACCTCCGTGTATTACTTAAAGAGGTTTTAGCTGCTCTGAATGACTGTGACACAATTGCAGTGCCAGGGAAATTGTGTAGACTGGATAAATACTATGCAGTGCCGGTGTGTACTGATGTTTTTACAATACCTAAAAGGTTTACAGAAATTATTACTAAGGAATGGCATAGACCAGATATGCCGTTCTCTTCCCCTCCTATTTTTAGAAAAATGTTTCCTATAGACGCCACCACACGGGACTTATGGCAGACGGGAGGGAGCAGTTTCTACTTTAGCAAAGCGTTCTACTATCCCTGTCGAGGACAGTTGTGCTTTTTCAGATCCAATGGATAAAAAATTAGAAGGTTACCTTAAGAAAATATTTTGTCAACAAGGTTTTATCCTACAGCCCCTTGCATGCATTGCCCCTCTCACTGCTGCTGCGGCGTTCTGGTTTGAGTCTCTGGAAGAGGCCTTACAGGTAGCGACTCCATTGGATGACATACTTGGCAAACTTAGGGCACTTAAGCTAGCCAATTCTTTTGTTTCTGATGCCATTGTTCATTTGACTAAACTAACGGCTAAGAATTCTGGTTTTGCTATACAGGCGCGCAGAGCGCTATGGCTTAAATCATGGTCAGCTGACGTGACTTACAAATCTAAGCTGCTTAACATTCCCTTCAAGGGGCAGACCTTATTCGGGCCTGGTTTGAAGGAGATTATTGCTGATATCACTGGAGGAAAAGGTCATGCCCTTCCTCAGGACAGGTCCAAATCCAGGGCCAAACAGTCTAATTTTCGTGCCTTTCGAAACTTCAAGGCAAGTGCGGCCTTTTTGCTCAGCCCAAGACGGTCTGGAGGTCAAACCAGACCTGGAACAAAGGTAAGCAGGCTAAAAAAACCTGCTGCTGCCTCTAAGACAGCATGAAGGAACGGCCCCCTATCCGGTAACGGATTTAGTGGGGGGCAGACTTCACTTTTCGCCCAGGCGTGGGCAAGAGATGTTCAGGATCCCTGGCCGTTGGAAATTATATCCCAGGGATATCTTCTGGACTTCAAAGCTTATCCCCCAAAAGGGAGATTTAACCTTTCACAATTATCTGCAAACCAGATAAAGAGAGAGGCATTCTTACACTGTGTACGAGACCTCCTAGTTATGGGAGTGATCCATCCAGTTCCAAAAGAGGAACAAGGACAGGGTTTTTTTACTCAAGTCTGTTTGTGGTTCCCAAAAAAGAGGGAACATTCAGACCAATTTTGGATCTAAAGATCTTAAACAAATTCCTCAGGGTTCCATCATTCAAGATGGAAACTATCCGTACCATCCTGCCTATGATCCAGGAGGGTCAATATATGATTACAGTGGATCTAAAGGATGCTTATCTTCAGATTCCGATACACAAAGATCATCATTGGTTTCTCAGGTTTGCCTTCCTAGACAGGCATTACCAGTTTGTAGCGCTTCCCTTTGGGTTAGCTACAGCCCCAAGAATCTTCACGAAGGTTCCTGAGGTCCCTTCTGGCGGTCCTAAGGCCGCGGGGCATAGCAGTAGCCCCTTATTTAGACGACATCCTGATACAGGCGTCAAACTTCCAAATTGCCAAGTCTCATACGGACGTAGTACTGGCATTTCTGAGGTCGCATGGGTGGAAAGTGAACGAGGAAAAGAGTTCTCTATCCCCACTCACAAGAGTTTCCTTTCTAGGGACTCTGATAGATTCTGTAGAAATGAAAATTTACCTCACGGAGTCCAGGTTATCAAAGCTTCTAAATTCCTGCCGGGTTCTTCATTCCATTCCGCACCCTTCGGTGGCTCAGTGTATGGAAGTAATCGGCTTAATGGTAACGGCAATGGACATAGTACCGTTTGCACGCTTACATCTCAAACCGCTGCAACTATGCATGCTCAGTCAGTGGAACGGGGATTACACAGATTTGTCCCCTCAACTGAATCTGGACCAAGAGACCAGGGATTCTCTGCTCTGGTGGCTATCTCGGGTCCATCTGTCCAAAGGTATGACCTTTCGCAGGCCAGATTGGACAATTGTAACAACAGATGCCAGCCTTCTAGGTTGGGGTGCAGTCTGGAACTCCCTGAAGGCTCAGGGATCGTGGACTCAGGAGGAGTCTCTCCTTCCAATAAATATTCTGGAACTAAGAGCGATATTCAATGCTCTTCAGGCTTGGCCTCAGTTAGCAACTCTGAGGTACATCAGATTACAGTCGGACAACATCACGACTGTGGCTTACATCAACCATCAAGGGGGAACAAGAAGTTCCCAAGCGATGTTAGAAGCCTCAAAGATAATTCGCTGGGCGGAGATTCACTCCGGCCACCTATCAGCTATCCATATCCCAGGTGTAGAGAACTGGGAGGCGGATTTTCTAAGTCGACAGACTTTTCATCCGGGGGAGTGGGAACTCCATCCGGAGGTGTTTGCACAAGTGATTCATCGCTGGGGCAAACCAGAACTGGATCTCATAGCGTCTCGACAGAACGCCAAGCTTCCTTGTTACGGATCCAGGTCCAGGGACCCCAGGGCGACGCTGATAGATGCTCGGGCAGCGCCCTGGTCTTTCAACCTGGCTTATGTGTTTCCACCGTTTCCTCTGCTCCCTCGACTGATTGCCAAGATCAAGCAGGAGAGAGCATCGGTGATTTTAATAGCGCCTGTGTGGCCACGCAGGACCTGGTATGCAGATCTAGTGGACATGTCATCCTTTCCACCATGGACTCTGCCTCTGAGACAGGACTTTCTACTTCAGGGTCCTTTCCACCATCCAAATCTAATTCTCTGAGACTGACTGCACGGAGATTGAATGCTTGATTTTATCAAAGCGTGGCTTCCCAGAGTCAGTCATTGATACCTTAATACAGGCAAGAAAGCCTGTCACCAGGAAAATTTACCATAAAATATGGCGTAAATATCTTTATTGGTGTGAATCCAAGGGTTACTCATGGAGTAAGGTCAGGATTCCTAGGATATTATCTTTTCTCCAAGAAGGCTTGGAAAAAGGTTTGTCAGCTAGTTCCTTAAAGGGACAGATTTCTGCTCTGTCTATTCTTTTACACAAGCGTCTGGCAGATGTTCCAGACGTTCAGGCATTTTGTCAGGCTTTAGTCAGAATCAAGCCTCTGTTTAAACCTGTTTCTCCACCATGGAGCTTAAATTTGGTTCTTAAGGTTCTTCAAGGAGTTCCTTTTGAACCTCTTCATTCCATAGATATCAAACTTTTATCTTGGAAAGTCCTTTTTTTGGTAGCTATTTCCTTATCTGCCTTACAATGTGATTCTCCTTATCTGATTTTTCATTCTGATAAGGTAGTCCTGCGTACCAAACCTGGGTTTTTACCTAAGGTGGTATCTAACAAGAATATCAATCAAGAGATTGTTGTTCCATCCTTGTGTCCTAATCCTTCTTCGAAGAAGGAACGTCTATTACATAATCTGGACGTGGTTCGTGCTTTAAAGCTTTACTTACAAGCTACTAAAGATTTTCGTCAAACATCTTCTTTGTTTGTTGTCTACTCTGGACAGAGGAGAGGCCAAAAGGCTTCGGCAACTTCTCTTTCTTTTTGGCTAAGTAGTCTAATACGCTTAGCTTTTGAGACTGCTGGCCAGCAGCCTCCTGAAAGGATTACAGCTCATTCTACTAGAGCTGTGGCTTCCACATGGGCCTTTAAAAATGAGGCTTCTGTTGAACAGATTTGCAAGGCGGCGACTTGGTCTTCGCTTCATACCTTTTCAAAATTCTATAAATTTGATACTTTTGCTTCTTCGGAGGCTATTTTTGGGAGAAAGGTTTTACAGGCAGTGGTACCTTCCGTTTAAGTACCTGCCTTGTCCCTCCCTTCATCCGTGTACTTTAGCTTTGGTATTGGTATCCCACAAGTAATGGATGATCCGTGGACTGGATACACCTTACAAGAGAAAACACAATTTATGCTTACCTGATAAATTTATTTCTCTTGTGGTGTATCCAGTCCACGGCCCGCCCTGTCATTTTAAGGCAGGTATTTTTAAATTTAAACTACAGTCACCACTGCACCCTATGGTTTCTCCTTTCTCTGCTTGTTTTCGGTCGAATGACTGGATATGGTAGGAAGGGGAGGAGCTATATAACAGCTTTGCTGTGGGTCCTCTTGCAACTTCCTGTTGGGAATGAGAATATCCCACAAGTAATGGATGATCCGTGGACTGGATACACCACAAGAGAAATAAATTTATCAGGTAAGCATAAATTGTGTTTTTTGGCCTTACTGCAAATCAACTTACGCAATTTGTGTATAGTCTTTTTTCAATGGGACTTCCATAGCGCCGGTATTACAAGTTTTTTTTTTTTTGACCAAAAAGTGAGCGGTACAGCCTATCCGATTCGTAACGCATTCTAAAGTCAGTAGTTATGAGTTTTACACTACAAAGCTGTAGCATAAAACTCATAACTAAAGTGCTAAAAAGTACACTAACACCCATAAACTACCTATTAACCCCTAAACCGAGGCCCTCCCGCATTGCAAACACTAAAATAAAATTCTTAACCCCTAATCTGCCACTCCCGACATCGCTGCCATTATAATAAACATATTAACCCTTAAAACACTGCACTCCAGCCTCGCAAAAAAGCCCACACAAAATAAAAAAAAACCTAGCCTAAACTAAACTACCAATAGCCCTTAAAGGGGCTTTTGCGGGGCATTGCCCCAAAGAATTCAGCTCTTTTACCTGAAAAAAAATACAAACAACCCCTCCAACAGTAAAACCCACCACCCACACAACTAACCCCCCAAATAAAACCCTAACTAAAAAAACCTAAGCTTCCCATTGCCCAGAAAAGGGCATTTGTATGGGCATTGCCCTTAAAAGGGCATTTAGCTCTATTGCGGTCCAAACCCTAACCTAAAAATAAAACCCACCCAATAAACCCTTAAAAAAACCTAACACTAACCCCTGAAGATCCACTTACAGTTTTGAAGAGGCGACATCCATCCTCAACGAAGCCGGGAGACGTCTTCAACGAAACGGCAAGAAGTCCTCTACAAAGCCGGGAGAAGTCTTTATCCAAGCCGGGAGAAATAGTCCTTCAGACGGGCAGAAGTCTTCATCCAGACGGCATCTTCTATCTTCATCCATCTGGTGCGGAGCGGGTCCAGCTTCAAGACATCCGGCATGGAGCATCCTCTTCCAACGAAGTCTTCTTCCAGAATGAATGTCTCTTTAAGTGACGTCATCCAAGATGGCATCCCTTAGATTCCGATTGGCTGATAGAATTCTATCAGCCAATCGAAATTAAGGTTGAAAAAATCCTATTGGCAGACCTACATAACCTTATATAGGGAAATGTAGAAACACATTCCCAAATTACCAACAGAACAACACCTCCACTAGAGGATAGCTGCGCCTTAGACGCATAAATCGGCTATCATAGTGATCCATGAGGATCCATGTCTGTTATTAACACTTTTGTGTCCTAATTAATTCATGCAGTTCAAATACAGAAATAAGGAACATGTACATTAGTTGGTACTACAAAAAGGAACCTAATGGTCCAGTATAATAACAGAGACTGGGGGGTTGTGTACAACACCTGCTTCAGAGGACACCACTATCTTACGATATAGTATTGGGTGTCATGAAGTATAAATATATGCCAGGATCTATGTACACACTCCCAAAAGCGAGTCTTGTTTATACCAAAAGTGTATTAGGTGATAATAGCAGTACCGGTATATAAAGCATTGTTAACAAGGTAGCAGCTAAAGATGCAAATGAAATGAAATTAGCAGTTCATAAATTCCCGGTAGTGAACCTGGAGCTATAGCTCTTCATATCAGTTGCAAGGATTTAGAAGTAAAGAAAGTCTCAGTAGTGATTCACATACTTAGGTATAGAATTCCATATACATTACGTATTTCACCATATGCTAGCCGAACAATGTCCGTAAGCTGGAAAAGGCAAAGTTTTTTTATCATAAATATGAACGTGACGGCTTATCTCCTCTGTAATGCCGATTTGGGATTCCAAATGCAACATATGGTTGATAAAGATATAAAAAAGTTAGAAAAGATAAAAAATGAGATGGAGGAAGCTCTTAGAGTTGTGAATAGTTTTGAAGGGGACTCAAAATTCTCTAAATTGAATGATGAAACTAAGGATACTGTTTCCAAATTACAACAAGAAATAAAACAAAGGAAATGTAGGAAGCTAGGACGTGACCAAGATGACTACAAGAAAAATCAGGTTTATACCTATTTCTTGAATAAAAATTCATATGACTCAGGTACTGACTGCTCAGATGTAGAAGGTGAAGGCAAATCAAAAAACGAGGCGGTCAGGGTACAGGTAAAAAAGAAAGGAAACGTGGAGGAAGGAAAAGGAGTCGAAACAAAAATAGGTCCCACAGAGGGGCAGATACCCAGAGAGAGGGGCAGATTCCAAAGGAGAGGAAGGGGTATGAGGAGAGGTTTAGAGATGAAAATGAGAACTCAACGAGATTACAGAGGGGACTTCTAGGGGATTCTATAACTAACAAAACTGATGAATTACAAATAGTTAATTTGTCCTCTTTTCCCCTAAATAATGCACATGTTAACCTGTTGAAAAAGGGCTTTTCTTTTTGTCCAACAAATGCCCTGGACAAATTCACAGTAATAAAGGATCTTAATCTCTTTGCACGGAAAGTAGTACTTTCCCAAGTAATGAAGAGTAAAATAAATGTGAATACAGAAAGTAACCCTGTTGTCACAAATTTAGATCAAGATGATCAAGAAACTGTGGCAGACCTGGTACATTTGTTGGACACAAACGAATTTATTGCTGAACCCCCTGTAATAAATCCACAAACTTCACAGGAAGTATTACTCCCTCCCCACCCAGTTATAACAGTTGATTCGGGCCTAAAAAGAAAATCTGAGTACATGCCCCCACTTGCCCTTGCCCCTGCGGTACAGCTATTTGTAAAAGAAGTCGAGAAAGAAATCAATAAGATTTCGTTTGATAAGATAACCCATGATAATTTAAAACATGAAGAAAGAAAAGCACTCTATGACTTAAAGGGACAGTATAGACTCATTTTCATATAACTGCATGTAATAGACACTACTATAAAGAATAGGATGCACAGATACCGATATAAAAATCCAGTATAAAACTGTTTAAAAACTTACTTAGAAGCTTTCAGTTTAGCTTTGTTGAAAAGGTAGCTGGAAAGCCCACTGCAAGTGGGAAATAAGACACTTTTCCCCCCTCCCCCTTCTTTTGCATATGAAAAGACCCTTTACACAAACAGGAGCAAGCTGGAGAAGGTATACATCAGTACTCACATAAAACTTTGGGGCTTGGTTAGGAGTCTGAAAATCTGAGCATTATTATTTAAAAATAAGCAAAACTAAACATTTTTTTTTAAAAAAAAACTTCATGGGCTATATAAATAGATCATCTACAAAACATTTATGCAAAGAAAAAATGAGTGTATACTGTCCCTTTAAAGGGACAGTATACTATAAAAAAAAATTTTCCCTTAATGTGTTTCCAATTACTTTTTTTACCAGCTGCAGAGTATAATATGCATCAGATTTGATTTTTTAAGGCTTATTTGTGTATATGAATTAGCTGATTTTGTGTTTTGAATCCACAACCTAATAAAATGGGTTGAGATTGTAGGTATAATCAGGTCTTGTTACTTTATCACATTGTGTAAATATACCTGCTTCTTTATCTTATATCTATCCATAAACCAACCACCAATACTTGGAGAGAACAATGGAAAATTAACATTTTATTACCTTATCTCTTCTATAACCCACTGGGAGTGTAATTTCTTCTACTGGCTGTGTTAATTTAGCTTGGCCTCGTGGCCAAAAACTTTCAGGATGGGTGGGGATACCACAGGCTAAATAAACTAATTCAAATGCCAATATAAGGTTAATGGAAATACTTGTAAACAATTTAATACACTCCAGCAGGTAAAGTGGATCACTGGGAACAAATTAAAGGGGAGAGAATTTTTGAGTAAACTGTCCCTTTAATGAAAAAATCGGGCATCATAATTAAGCAGGTGGACAAGGGGGGTAATTTAGTGGTTATGGACGAAACCAACTATGTGAATGAAGTTAGGAGACAATTGAAAAACAAAGATCAATATCTCATGTTACCATCTAATCCCATAGCTTCAATACAGGCTCATCTACTCCATCTCCTTGCTGATGAAAGGAAAGATGGAATAATTAACAAAAAGGAATGTGGTTATCTGTACACTTAGTTTCCCAGGGTCGCTGTGTTCTATTGCATTCCAAAACTGCATAAGAATTTAAGAGATCCCCCAGGACGTCCCATAATTTCTGGGATAGGGAGTGTAACGTAGAACCTGGGGAACTATGTGGACAGATTCCTAAAACCTTTTCTTTTGACTTTAACCTCCTATGTAAAAGACACTAGTGACCTCCTGAGAAAACTGGATGGGCTAGAGCAGTGCTTTCCAAACTGTGTGTCGGGACACACTAGTGTGTCGGCAGCAGTGTGTAGGTGTGTCCCTGCTTCAGCACTAATTTTTTAAAATTTAAATTTTTTATACATTTTTTTTTGGTTTCTGACTTTCCGTCTGCCTGCTACGCATATCACATGGTTGACACGTGATTGATACCTAGGGGGTCACAGATCATCTTAACCTATTGGCGCAGATCAGTGGGAACTGAAACTATTGCCATTGGTGGCTTTGGCGGCACATTGGCTCCTGACTGCATGTGTAGTCTCCTTAATTGGCTCATGACTGCAAGTGTAGTCAGTGAGTGGGACAGCAGTGTGTTTGCAGCATGGGCAGTAGTCAATCGGACTCACCAAGCTCTGAGGGCGGCAGCTTAAACGCTGAGCAGAAGTCAGTGGGGGTTTTTTTGCAACTAGCTCCCAGTAGTGCATTGCTGCTCCTGCTCTTGATATAGGGATAGGAAGGGGTAGCTTACAAATGCTTAATGATGAAATGCGAGTGTCTTTATCTAATATTTCACCAAATATTCAGAAATTGTGTCCATCCTATCAATCTTATACATCCTATTAAAATAGTAAGTAGCTGTTGGTGATATTAAACTTTTGTTTAATTCTTGCACATACTTACTTACTGTTACTTGTAAATACATTTTGTTATTATATAATTTATGTATGTGTCCGTATCTCTTAAAACAAGTTAGTTTAACCTCCTGTTTGCCAGTACAACTGAATTGCTGTATCGCGAAATGATGTAGGTCTAAAAAGTGTGTCACCAACATGAAAAGTTTGGAAAGCTCTGGGCTAGAGGTAGAATCGGACACTCTACTCGTATCTTTGGATGTGGAGGGCCTCTACTCATCCATTCCTCATGAAGTAGGCCTAAGAGCTGTTAGGCATTTTTTGGATAGTAGAGGCCCTATGTATAGAAAGCATACTGAGTTTGTGTTGGAACTGTTAAAATTTGTACTAACAAATAATGTATTTAGCTTCGATCAGAAGTTTTATAGACAGACTAGAGGAAAGGCGATGGGGGCAACGTGTGCTCCATCTTATGCTTGCCTTCATCTAGGTTTCTGGGAAAACTTTGTAGTTTTTGGTGACCTTCAGGAATGGATAGAAAAACATGTTTTGATCTGGCTACGCTATGTAGATTATGTCTTTCTCCTATGGAGGGGGACTGAAGGCTCTCTTAAGGAGTTTGTGAAAATTTTGAATACAAACTCTTCCAATATCCTTTTGACTTCGACGAGAGTGAGTTAACTTTCCTTGATGTCAAAATTAAAAAGGAAGGAGACAGTCTAGTGACTGAAATTTATCGTAAAGACACAGCTACTAACAACATTCTAGAAGCCTCAATCCATCATCCCAAATCCCTGATACGTGGGATACCGGTAGGACAATTCCTCCGGCTAAGGAGAAACTGTTCTAGTATGAGGAAATTTAATACATATGCGATAGAGATGTACGATAGATTTGAGAGTAGGGGCTATTCAAAAAGGAATCTAAGATATGCTGTGAATAGAGCTAGAAGAGAAAATAGGGATGACTTGCTCTATAAGAGTAAAACTAAAATTGGAGAACAGAAGGTTCGTTTTGTTACTGAATACAATTGTCACTGGGAAAGGATTCATGGAATCCTCTCTGAAAAATGGCAATTTTTACAAGTGGATACAGAAATTGGGAAAATAGTGGGTGATAAGCCCTCCCTAGTTTCTAGGCGAGCACCCAATCTCAAAGATAAACTTGTAAAAAGTCACTATGTAAAAAGTCCTAATATTAGAGATTGGCTAGAAAAACACAGAAAGGTCACAGGCAGTTTTCAATGTGGAAGCTGCGTTCTATGTAAATACATTATCCGTACTAAAACCTTTTCAACTGGCCTCTTGTCATACCCCATTAAACAGTTTATTAACTGTAAAACTGAGAACGTTATCTACCTATTATCCTGCAGCTGTCCGGTATTCTATGTAGGTAAAACTAGACGTATGTTGAAAGAAAGGGTGACCGAGCATAGGGACAATATAAAGGCAGCAAGCAAAGGAGAGATTAAAAGTGGGGTAGCCTTGCATTTTGCTACACACCATAGTTGTTTGGGAGAGGAGGGGATATTGATAATATACTCCTCAAAAAAGAAACAGAGTGGATGTACAAGCTTCAAACACTAATTCCAAAAGGCCTTAATGAAAAGTTCGAATTTGCAGCGTTCCTGTGATATTGATAATCACTGTAATATATGATTTGAGTTCCCTTAATGCGCCACGTCTTTGACCAGTTCACAGATAGTTTTTGAAACAAAACCTAAAATGTATTATTCTGGAATAACTTTTAAAGAGAACATTAAATTGCTGTAATCTTTTAAGACTTTTGAACCATTTATTAGAGTTAGATATGGAGTTCAGTTGTGTCTCCGTATATTTAGTTACTTGTATAGAAAGAGAAAATTGCTTTTAATATTAAAATGTATTTCTTTAGTTAATAATTCTTTGTTAATATGTATCTAACACACTAAACTATTGGTCCTTTTTCCTTGTTCACAAAATCTTTCACCTGTTCCGCAAAAGGGAGGCATGTTTAAAGGCAGCATTGTCTATTGGTTGAAAGCCTAAAAGCAACATTCAATTGCTTTGAATAATGCCCGGTAAAAAGACTGAGTCATCAAGCGAATAACCGTTTGCCCTGAGGAAACCCCTATGACAAAGTGTCACAAGGGGGGTGAAACGCGCATCGGCAGTGACGTGCTTGGAGTGAGATACTCTGTTGCACACTTCACAGACGGCTATACTAGTACCGAGTGTACAGCAATCAAGGAGGATCACCATTGGTTCAACCCCTGCCTTCAATGGCCGTGCCTGTTTGTAAAACGAACTGTTGGAATCCCAAATCGGCATTACGGAGGAGATAAGCCGTCACGTTCGTATTTATGATAAAAAAAACTTTGCCTTTTCCTGCTTACGGACATTGTTCGGGTAGCATATGGTGAAATACGTAATGTATATGGAATTCTATACTGAAGTATGTGAATCGCTACTGAGACTTTCTTTACTTCTAAATCCTTGCAACTGATATGAAGAGCTATAGCTCCAGGTTCACTACCGGGAATTTATGAACTGCTAATTTCATTTCATTTGCATCTTTAGCTGCTACCTTGTTAACAATGCTTTATATACCGGTACTGCTATTATCACCTAATACACTTTTGGTATAAACAAGACTCGCTTTTGGGAGTGTGTACATAGATCCTGGCATATATTTATACTTCATGACACCCAATACTTTATCGTAAGCTAGTGGTGTCCTCTGAAGCAGGTGTTGTACACAACCCCCCAGTCTCTGTTATTATACTGGACCATTAGGTTCCTTTTTGTAGTACCAACTAATGTACATGTTCCTTATTTCTGTATTTGAACTGCATGCATTAATTAGGACACAAAAGTGTTAATAACAGACATGGATCCTCATGGATCACTATGATAGCCGATTTATGCGTCTAAGGCGCAGCTATCCTCTAGTGGAGGTGTTGTTCTGTTGGTAATTTGGGAATGTGTTTCTACATTTCCCTATATAAGGTTATGTAGGTCTGCAATGAGGTTTTACTCTTGAGCATTTTTTGGTTCAATTGTCTTTCTATGAATTGAATTATAAGTTCCCTGTCTGTTGAGTGGACGTATGATCTTGAAATCACTGTGGTATCTAACTAAATTAAATTAATCTCTTGACCATTTAAATAAAAATTAAATAAATGCTGTGCTGAAATCCCTGTCTTGCATGTAGTTACTCTTTTTAAGTTTCTACTTTATCTCTCTAGACTTGACGCTTATGTAATTTTTAAGGGTCTGCACAACGTTCCTTCATATAAGGTTAAAAGACCCGAGTTAAACTTTTTACTTGGGTCTGTTTATGGGTGCAATATAAGAGGCTGGTTTCCCTGCTTACTTTTATAAAGCTATAAATATCCCTCCCACTTCTCATAATCCCAGTCATTCTTTGCCTTTATACGTCATGGAGGTGTGCAAAGATGGTGTCTGAAGAAAATTAAGTTAGTCCTTTAATGGGTAGTTTCCCTGCAAGCAAGGATTGGGGTAATGCTGTGTCTACGTAATGCTCTTGAGTAAGAGTTGTGGTGGCTGTTAGCTGTTGGAGGTCGGCAGGGTAGTCCGGTTGGTTACTCTGCTTTTCCTCTTTCTCCAGGTCCCTGTCAGAAGTTGTCTGGATCTGTCAGACCTTGGATGCTGTACCTGCCCTACAGCTGGAACTCCAGAGATAAGTGATTTTCCCTTCTAGGTGAGAAGGCTCAGCACTTTGGTGTTTTTTCCCCTCTATTTAACATATGGTCTCTGGGGGCTATTATTAAAATAATCTCTTCAACGTTGGGATTAAAGTTTGGGCAGTTTTTACAGGGCACTGCGTGTGTTAGCTCTTATATATATCTCTCTGAGGAAAATAGGGACAAAGTTAAGCTTTTTTCCTTTATTGGCAATTTGGCACCGGAGCTCCAGCAATGTGAGAGGTATTTATGTTGCGTTTTAAGCACAGTAAAACAGACAGTTCTTACTAGGGGAGACTGGGATTGAAAGTTAATTTTTACTATCCTTTTTTGTCACTATAGTAAAAGGTTTTCAGTCTCTTCCCTTCTCATAATAGGGCTATGTAATAACCACTAAAGGTCCTAAAAAAGAGAGCCGTTATTTGAGTGCAGTTAGCCCTGGAGGTGTCTAAGTGTGGTAGTTTCTATTTTCAACAGCCACATAGAGTCCATGCCAGAAGTTACTAATCTAGATACGCTATTGCAATGGTGTAACAGATCCCATCCTTTTGCACGTTAGGGGATGTGTTGGGGACACTGTGCCATGTAAGTCTAACACCCAAGGGTTATCTTTCTATTTGGGAAGCTTATACAATTGTTTCATGAGCCTTTAATCGATCAGTGCCGTACTGAAGCAGGTTATCCTACTTTGCGGTCCGCTCTGACAGACCTACAGATAGACTGGTTGATTAATCTATACATGCTGTGCATATTATATATATATATATATATATATATATATATTGCAATATAACAGTGTAACTGATGTTACTGCCCTATCTGTATTGGATGAGACTGGCGGTGGTGGAGTTAATGTTTCCTGCCATAGGTCTGTTTGGCGCAAACTCGTCATCTCAGTTGTGGCTCTTGGAGCGTGCTATCCCTATATGCTGTATATCGCTTTTCGCCTGTATAGGGGACCTCTCAGACCTCTCAGACCTCTCTCAGAGGATTGTCCTGGACAACCGGACGAGAGACTCTTTCCTGGTGTCCCAAGACACATGCTTCTTGAGACCATCCTGGGAGATTGTTACTACAGATGCCAGCCTTCAGGCTGGGGAACAGTTTGGGGTCCATTAGGAGCTCAAGGAATCTGGACTCAGGCGGAGTCTGTCATTCCAATAAATATTTTAGAGTTGAGAGCAATATTCAATGCCCTGATAGCCTGGCCCCAACTGAGTTTTGTCCGGGTTATCTGATTTCAATCGGACACATCACCTCGGTGGCTTATCTCAACCATCAGGGAGGAACATAGAGTTCCTTAGCAATGAAGGAGGTGACTCGCATCCTTCAGTGGGCGGAGTCTCAACAGCCACATTTTTGTCCCAGGTGGGGACAACTGGAAGGCGGATTATCTGAGAAGACAGACGTTTCTCCCAGGGGGAGAGGACTCTTCATCCGGAGGTATTCTCAAGGATAACCTTTAGGTGGGGGGTTCTGGAGTTGGTCCTGATGGCATCTCGTCTAAACTCTAAGCTTCCCAGATACGGATCCAGGCTAAGAGATCCGCAAGCAGTTCTGGTGGACGCTCTAGTGGTTCCATGGGATTTCGGTTTGATTTACCTTTTTCCTCTGTTTGCTCTCCTTCCTCGGGGGATAGCCCGTATCAGGAGCAGGTTTCGGTGATTCTCATTGCTCCAGCTTTACTTTGCAGCATTTGGTTTGTGGACCTGGTGATGATGTCATCCTCTCCTCTGTGGAAATAACCGCTGAGGAAGGATCTTTTTCTCCAGGGTCCTTTTCTACATCCAAATTTCGATCTCTGCATGGAAATTGAACGCCTAGTTTTGTCTAAACAAGGTTTTTCTGAATAGGTTATTGTCTCCTTGATCCAGGCTCGTAAGCCGTTTTCTCTCAAATTTTACCTTAAGGTTTGGCGCACATACATTTGCTGGTGCGATTCTCGGGGGTTTCCTTGGCGTAAAGTGAGAGTACCCCGTATTTTGTCATTTCTCCAGGAGGGTCTGTAGAAGGGTTTGTCGGTCAGTACTCTGTAAGGTCAGATTTGTGCCATTTCATGTTCACATAACTCGTTTGGCTGATTTACCAGATTCTCGGCCCTTTGTTTAGGCCCTGGTCAGAATCAGGCCTGTGTTGAAACCTGTTGTTCAACCCTGGAGTTTTAATCTTCTTCTTTGGGTTTTGCAGTAGGCTCCATTTAAGTTGTTTCTGCTAGCTTTTCTTCTGCTCGTAGACTCTCAGAACTTTCGGCTCTACAGTGTGGTTCCCCTTATTATTATTTTTTTCCATGTGGATAAGGCGGTCCTTTGTTCCAGATTGGGATTTCTTCTTACGGTGGTTTCGGATCGCAATATCATTCAGGAAATTGTCATTCCTTCTTTGTGTCCTAATCCTTCTTCTCTGGAAGATCGTCTGTTTCTCAACCTGGATGTTGTATCTGCTCTAAAATTCTATCTCTAGGCTACTACGGATTTCCGTTAATCTTTTTGTGCTATTTGCAAATGTAAGGTCTAGAAGGCCACGTCCACTTCTCTTTCCTTTTGGTTTAGGAGTGTCTTTTGGTTGGCCAAGCTGGACAACAACCTTCTGAGAGGATTACGGCTCATTCAACCTGGGCTATTTCTTCTTCCTGAGCCTTTAAAAAACGAGGCTTCTGTGGAGCAAATTTGCTAGATGACCACTTGATCCACATTACAAACATTTTCTAAATCTTAATGTTTTCACCTCAGCTAAGGTTTCTTTTGGGAGAGGTTTCTTAAAGCGATGGTGTCTTCAATTTAGGTACGCCTGTCTTGTTTCTCCCTCCCTTTCCATTCTGTGTCCTTTAGCTTGGGTATTGGTTCCCACTAGTAATTAGAATGGATTTGTGGACTCTCCATGCCATTGTAAAGAAAACAAAATTTATGCTTACCTGATAAATTATTTTCTTTCCTGGCATGGAGAGTTCACGACCCACCCTTGTTTAAATTCAAGACGGCTTATTATCTTCAGGTACCTCTATACCCGGGTGTTCCTCTTCTTTTTCCGTATTCCCTTGGCTGAATGACTGGGGATTATGGGAAGTGGGAGGAATACTTATAGATTTGCTGGGGTGTTCTTTGCCTCCTCCGGGTGGCCAGGAGTTGAATTCCCACTAGTTATCTCTCTATGCCAGGAAAGAAAAGAATTTATCAGGTAAGCATAAATTTTGTTATCTAGTAAATTATGCAACTATCATTGTGTAACTAGTTTCTTACATGTTTTGTCACATCTTTTACCTTTATTTACGCTGTCCTGAAGAGTACGTAGTATATAGTTGCTATTGGTAGTTGAGTGTGATTGCTTCATGAAAAGTACTAGCATAAGGATAGTCATTTCAAAGGAAATTACATTTCAAAACTGCTGCATATTACATAGCTGATTGGTTGGCACATATGCAATATGATAAAATTAATCTTTAAAATATGCTTCAATGGTACCTTCCATGTTAAGAAAATTTGCATTGGATATTTATATCCACCTGGAGAATGCATTTAAAGGCTTAAAGGGACACTAAGGTGAAAAATAAAATTTTCTGATTCAGATAGAGCCTGCAGTTTTAAAAGAATTTGCAATTTACTTCCATAAAAAAAAATTGCATAGACTTTTTATATGCACATTTTCTGAGGCATCAGCTACTACTGAGCATGTGCATAGGTTCACAGAGTATACGTATAGCAGTCTATAATTTGCTGATGACTGTCACATGATAGAGGGGACTTAAAAATGGGGAAAATACATTTGTCAGAAAAAAACGCTTCTGCTTATTTGAAATTCAGAGTATGTGCTATTTGCATTTTTTTTTCATTGTGCACTTGTTAATTATGCAATTCTACTGTATTTAGTGGTCCTTTAACATATTTTCTATGATTTTCAGATCAAGTTCTTCTAGAACTTCAGCCAGCTCTGGACCATCTCCGCGGATTAAAGTGGTTGAACTTGGTTTGCCTACCTCCTCAAGATCATCAAGTGCATCATCATCTCGCAGTGCAAGGACTCTGAAGAGTCCAAAATAATGCAAAGGATTTGTTAAATGACAATATTGAATCATCAACATTATTACACTTAAGCATAAATTCAACTCTGTCTGAATTACTTATTTAAAAATAAAATAAAATTCAAAACGGAATAAACATCTTGTGTGATATGACCTGTTTGTTTATTTTTTCAGCACTCACACAGTTTTCATATGTAGAAACAAAATGTCATCATGTATGTGTGTATATGAATACTTACAGACAGCTGTACAGTTTCCAGCAACTCAGGCAGTTAACCCCCGACCGGCCTGGGTGACAAGCCAATAGGGAAAATTATCAACACAACACACAGGAAACCTGGCACTCTCTAGCAAGCACACAGTAATATTTAAAAGCAAAAATTAGGAGGCGGGGCGTGACCGCTCGTGGAGACAGTCGCATGAGCGGGTAGCTCCGTAGCCTTTTTCAGTTTTCGGGCCCATAACTTTCAATCAGACAGGTGCATCGCACATTTTACCCTCAAGAACCTTCACGCCAGGAGTGGGGACAAAGATCAACTACCCCATGTAGCCGATTGCCGAAATATTGACAAGTAGCCGCATATCCAGAAGTCCCGGTCGCCATCTTGAAAATCGGCCCTGCTTCTTTTACAGCGTCTGTGACCAGCAGCATAAGCAACCCTGACAGGCACCGCTACAACAACGCCACAGATGAAGGAGTGAACAGCAGGGAAGCACCGGCTCATAAACGGAGTGGGGTAAGAAAGTACCGCAAAGTTATAACGCTGCGCTTTGCAGAGCGCCACATGGCCCCAACTCCCATCATTACACAGCAGTGCTGGGTGAAAGATTGAGCTCCAACAACAGCTTTAAACACCTCACAACTAACCCCACACACATGGGCAGCTTTGGTTTGCAGAAGCCCTAATAATATAGGGGATATGCCTCACAACAGCTTATTTTATAAACTTTGGGCTGGCTTAATGGTGATCAGAGCACGCGCTGGATACTTAAAGCATTGCATATAAACCCACAGTCTACCTGGGACACAAAGTTATAACTCTTGACTACTCCTTCTCAGGGTGTGGATGCACATATAAGTTGCCCTTACAAATTTCACTGCAAGCAACAACTGTAAAGCCTCATACAGTCACCGGCTGCTGCATTTGCACATAACACCCCCTACCTTCACCTCCTCTGCATATGGCAGCAAGGAAATCTAATAGACAGACCAAAGGGGCAAATAAGTTGGCAACACCATCAGTAAGCTCCTACTTTTCCTCGCTGGAGCAAACCCCACACCCTGCGACACCAAATTATCCACTATCCGCCACTATGGAATCTCAAACCCCTCAATTGACACCTCAATCCTCCGCAGAACAACTAACTCAAATCCAAGCAATATAGCTGCTCTCCCATCCAAATCGGACATTGCCGACCTAAAATCGTTCATCAAATCTGAACTTTCGTCCATTAAAAAAGATATTGGAGAACTGGACTCCAGGGTCGAATGCCTGGAGGAGGGGCAGGAAAACCTGGAGTCCATTGTCAGCGACAATACACAACATGTTAACTGCCAGGACGTCATGATTCGGGACTTACAAACAAAAGTAGAGGACCTTGATAACAGAAACCGTCGCAGTAATCTGAGGATCAGGGGAATTCCTGAAGACATCACTCACGAAAATATACCTACATATCTTCTTCAGCTTTTCAAAATGCTGGCACCATCACTGGACTTAACACCAACTGCACTCGAGAGAGCCCACAGAGCTCTGAGGCCTAAGCCCAAACCAGAAAGCCCCCCCAGAGACGTTATTATGAAGTTCGCCTTTTTCCAACACAAAGAAACTATCTGGCAACAGGCCAGATTACAAAGCCCCATAATTTTTCAGGGAAAAACCCTCCAAATCTTCCAAGACCTGAGCCCCACCACCATTGAAAAGAGACGCGCACTCAAGTTTCTTACGTCCGTCTTACAGGAAAACAACATTCGCTATAGATGGGGATACCCGTTTATTCTCCTAGTACAAAAAGACGGTAAAACTCTCACCTATAAAGACTTTGATGATCTTGAAGCTCTGTCCAAAAACCTCAACCTGACTTTTCCAACCACGAACCAACAATTGCAAGACTCCCACCACAAACCCTCAGAATCCCGCCACGGCCACCGTGAGGACAGGTGGACGTTGGTGGCCAAAAAGAAGCTTAAGGACTCTGCTGTTAAATGAGTGAGGATATAAATATATATGGGACATTGCTACACTAGAATCCATGGACGCTGAGAAATACAGGTCGTATGTTAATTGTTTTGCAACTAATGTTTTGACCTTTAATATGTTTTTCCTCCTTATTTTACCTGTACTTATTGTAAGGCAATTACGGGGATCTCAAAGACACTAGCATTGTATGGTTACTTCTTTGCACTTAGTTTTCGTGGTCATCTAGCCTATTTAGCATATTTAGTTATGAGTTCTAGGAATTCCCCCTTCCTTTCCCTTTTGCTTTTTTCCCCTTATACAACACAGTTAATTGGAAGGTTGTTAGGCAAAGTAGCCTAATTTACTAAAGTTGGAGTGGGAACTGTTACACTCCTGTCTGTTGCATTCTCAATGTTCGTTGTCTCTTTAGATAATCAGAAATGTTAGTTATTGTAGTTTGAAATACTCACGGCACCTCGTTTTGTTTTATTAAGTGCCTAAAACTGTGAAACGCAACCTCAAAATGTTAGTCTTGTTGAAATCAAGATTAGTGTTATGTCTTCTTTCCATGTTTCTTTTCCCCCTTATTCCTCTTCTTCACGCCAATCAGCTGGCCCTGAAATGCCACGTAGCAATTGAAACTCACACATCTCTCCCCTACGACCCTTCCGTCAGTAACACCCATAGTACATGCTCACTCACCTTCCCATGTCTGCCCGTCACTTAACTTCCAAACCGCCAGACTCTATAAGAGTCCAAACCATAAATGCTAAAGGGCTGAACATACCAGCAAAAAGGTCCCAAGCACTGCAAGACTTCCAAAGGCATAAAGCTGATATTGTGTTCATACAAGAATCCCATTTCCTAAAAGGTAAAGAACCTAAAACTTTCTCGCTTAAATTTGGTACCTGCTTTTATGCATCACACCCACATTCTAAAAAGAATGGGGTTGGGATTCTAATCAAGAAAAATATCCCATTTTCCACTATAACCTCAATCAAAGATAGGGAGGGCAGATATATTATTCTGGTAGGCCTCCTCTATGGTCGCCCAATAACTCTAGTCTCCATCTACACTCCAAATTCTAACCAATCCAAATTCATTAAATCAGTCGTTAACATAATTCTAGAGCACCAAAAAGGGGTCCTGATACTCTGCGAAGACCTGAACATGCCACTAAACCCCCAACTAGACTGCTCATCCTCACTCTCCTCAATACCAATGTCCCAGATTAACCGTACTAAAGCTTGCCTTAGGAAACTAGTTGCCCACGACCTTTGGAGGGTTTCAAACCCGGAGACAAGAAATTACACCTTCTACTCATACCCCCACAAACTCTACACTCGCATTGACTATATATTTACAGACGTTACGGGACTGGCACTATTCCACGACACGAAAATTTCTCCCCTCACTTGGTCTGACCACGCAGCAGTGTTAGGCACTCTCACATGGCCAACTAAGCCGATCTGCGACTTTATTTGGAGACTAGACGACCAATTATTATCAGATCCCCTGGTAGCTCAGCACATAGTAAAAACCATCACAGAATATTTTACCTTTAACACCAACCAAGATTTAAGCCAGGATAATATATGGGAAGCTCACAAATGTGTGCTGAGAGGGGAATTTATAGGTATAAAAGCCTCCCTCTTGAAAAAAAAGCGCATATACTTAACTTCACTCCTAGCCAACATAGACACATTAGAGCAGAACCACAAGACAGCCCCATCAAACTCTCAGCTACAAGCTTCTTTGCAGTCAGAAAGAGACAAACGCAGCCTTTTACAACAATGAACATAAAAAACAATCCCTAAAACTACAACTAAACTATGAAGGACGGAATAAATCGGGCCGTATGCTGGCACGCTATTTAAAACAAAAATCACACAAATCATACATTCTTCATATAAAAGACAATCTTAACAGGGAACATTTTACCTCTAAATCCATTGCAAGCACATTTAGGGACTTCTACCAAAAACTTTACAACTTACACGACTCGTCAACCAGATCAGCCCTAGATCAGGACACTAAATCCCAAGCTATAGCTGGATTTTTAGCCGAACTCCATCTCCCCCAAATCTCATCTCACCAAAAGTCTCAGCTAGATGAACCTATAACATTAGAAGAAGTCAAACCAGTTATCAAAGACCTCCCAAACGGCAAAACACTGGGCCCTGACGGATTCAGTAACAAATACTATAAACTGTTTCAGGAGGAACTACTACCCCATCTCACTCGCTACTTCAATCACATAGATGAATCTAAATCACTATCCCCTAGGGCTCTAGAGGCCCACATCATTTTACTGCAACAAACCCTTAGACCACCCATCACATTATAGGCCTATATCGCTCCTCAACACAGACTTAAAAATCTACGCTAAAGTGTTAGCAAATCGTATAAATCTCCTACTACCAGACATAATCCACTGGGATCAGGTGGGGTTTATCCCCCAGAGAGAGGCCAAAGACAACACGGTCAGGGCCTTAAACTTTATCCAATACCTACAAGACAGAGGTATCCAAGGGATCCTACTGTCTATAGACGCAGAAAAGGCCTTTGACCGTGTTGACTGGTCATACCTACGGGCTACACTAGAAACTGGGCTTTGGCCCTAAGATCCTAGATAGAATTTTTTCCCTCTACTCTCACCCTAACGCCAGAATCCTATTGAATGGAATTTTGTCCGACCCTTTTAAGATAACCAACGGTACCCGACAGGGTTGTCCTCTATCTCCCCTTTTATTTGCTTGCTTTATCGAAACCCTTGCAGCCAGGATTCAGCAGAATCCAAACATAAAAGGGATACAGATAGGGTCCCAAGCATATGTCCTCTCCCTATTCGCAGACGACATTCTATTTACTCTTACTGACCCGGAACACTCTATCCCCCCACTATTAAGAGATTTTGAACAATTCCAGATGCTCTCCAATTTTAAAATCAACTCTACTAAATCTGAAGTGCTAAACATAAACCTAGATACCTCTACCCTCCTTAGGGTCAAACAAATGACCCCCTTTGTCTGGTGCAAACATTCGCTACAGTACCTAGGTATAGAACTAGCAACTACACTAGAGGAGACCTTTTCCAAAAACTATGAACCCATTAAAAAAACTATTATTAGAGACCTATCCTCCTGGCTATCAAAAAGACTTTCTTGGTCAGGTAAAATAAATTCCCTTAAAATGAATGTCTTTCCAAGACTATTATATATCATGCAAACGCTGCCTATCCCCCTGCCAACTTCTTACATAGCGGGTGTCCAAAAAGCGTTTAGTGATTTTGTATGGGCTAAAAAATCCCCTAGAATCAATCACCATACCATGCAACAACCTAAATCTCAGGGAGGTTTGAGTATCCCTAATATAACGTTATACAGACAGGCTATCTTCTTACAAAGAATAGTGGATTGGCATATCCACTATGACCACAAAAGATGGGTACAACTAGAGCACCAAATTTCTGGGGTTTCCCATCTGGGCAGAGTTTGTTGGAGCCTAGAGAAATCACAATACAAAAAGATACAAGGCTCCCCACTAGTTAGAGAAACCTACGAAGTTTGGGAACGCGTACTCTCTAAAACCACACACATCTCCTCCAAACCTTCACCCCTCACTTCACTCATAGTAAATGGACAATTCACAATAGGCCATAGTATTCTTTCAGACTTTGCAGACTCAAACACGCGTGACTTCCCCATTTATAGGATCATCGCGGGTGACAGGATCCTCTCCCAAAACAAGCTATTAGACAAAGGTTACTCCTACTTTCATAACTGGTTTAACTACCACAGAGTTAACCGATTTATCCTATCGCACGAACAGAGTAGAAATATGGTTAGACCACTAACAAACTTTGAAGCACTTTGCCTCTGAGATCCTCTGATCTCCCACACCCTATCGTTAATCTACAAATTGCTAACAACTAACCCCCCAGGCCACGTCCCACAATTCCTAGAGAAATGGGAAGATGAACTGGGTATCATAATTCTTCCCCAAACTGGCGTAACAATCTTTCAAAACATTACAAAAACATCAATTTCGCTCTCCATAATTGAACTAAATTTAAAGATATTACACCGCTGGTACCTCACGCCAAAAAAAATTCACCGCCTATACCCCCAAAAGTCAGACCGATGTTGGAGATGTGGCCATGGGGGCAGCAACTTGGCCCACATGTGGTGGTGGTGTAACACAACTCAAACATTTTGGAGACTGGCAATCACTGAAATAGAGTTAATACTAGATACTCAGTTCCCCCTAGACCCACTTATGTGGCTGCTTTGCAGCCCTCCTAAAATAAAATACAAACCCTTTAAAAAATGTGCTCACGAACAGTATTAAATTCCTAATAGCAAAAAAATGGAAAAGTAGGTTGGCCCCTACATTAGCAATGTGGTCTTGCAGAGTGTCGGAGCTCCTAGAATTAGAGGAATATTTTTATATGAAAAATGATAAAATGGACGTGGAAATGCTTGCCGCTTGGGAGGAATACCTAAAAAAACCGCAGTCAAAAATTAGACACTCAGGTAGACTAATACCCACAATTCACTACCCATAGATAGGAAAGTCTTGTACTTAAAGGTATTTGCACCCCTCATCTTGACTCAGCTATATAAGCGTCATTTGTGTATCCATAATATGGTAGTGAGTGACATTGGCAATAGAATATTGTGTATATATATATATATATATATATATATATATTGTCAAGCTCCGCTCCTGTACTTCTGTCTCCTGAGCTGGTTTCGGCTCTTCTGCGCTGCGTTGCCTAGCAACGTTATGCGCACACTATGTCGTCCCACTCAGCTGACGTCATGCTGGGTTCTTATTCCGACGGCTCAATCTCCTGGTGCCCGTTTGTTTCAGTACTTCTGTAGCTATCTGTGAGTACTCTACATTGTTGAATTATTCTTCTACCTGGAACCTTGGTAATGAACTATGCTATTGCTAAACCCAAATCTGTCTGATTACAAGTTGCCAAACTCTGCTTGCCTGACTACGCTATTGCTAAACCCAAATCTGCCTGATTACAAGTTATCAAACTCTGCTTTCCTGACTACGCAATTGTTTAACCCTAACCTGCCTGATTACAAGTTACCAAACTCTGCTTGCCTGACTACGCTATTGCTAAACCCAAATCTGCCTGATTACAAGTTACCAAACTGCTTTCCAGGCTACGCAATTGTTTAACCCTAACCTGCCTGATTACAAGTTGCAAAACTCTGCCTAACTACGCTATTGTTAAATCCAAATCTGCCTAATTACAAGTTACCAAACTCTGCTTTCCAGACTATGCAATTGTTTAACCCTAACCTACCTGATTACAAGTTCCCAATAATTGCCTGTCTGACTCCGCATATTCCTGATCCTACTCCTCCTGCTATCAAGTTATCCAGTACTCCTACTTTGAAACCAGTGTGTCATCTTCCATCTACTATAGTGTGAGTACTTTGTTTTCAGAGGCTGTCGTGGGGTCAGGTCCTTGTTTATACTCAGTGTACTAGCGTGTTAATTAAGTTCATTCTAGCATTCGGGTCTGATTCCGTACTTCACCTATCCTGACATAACAAACGGGCCAAAAAATATGGACCCGCTGAGTTATCCAGGGCCGTGACTCTCCAAGGACAGCTTCTTGGAACCCATGCTCCACACCTACAATCTTTGGATTCTAAACTGGACCAGATTACTGCACTTTTGCATAATCTTTCCTCTCCTGCTCAAACTTCTTCAACCCCTGTCGCTGCTGCCACCAGTTCTAACCTTGTCTACAATCAGCTTCAACCTGCAGGACAATTGATTCCTAGAATCCCACTCCCTGATAAATATGATGGCAATCCTGAAGAATGCTGCGGGTTCCTTAACCAATGTCGCCTACACTTCAGAAATAATCCGCAAGTGTTTTTTACTTCTTCCTCTAACATCACCTTTTTGATTTCCCTTGGCTTGGGTTTCGCCTCTTTTGGAAAAAAACGATCCTCTGCTTAATGATGTGGATTATTTTGTGTCTACTTTTTCTTCAGTTTTTAATAAACCCGCAAGGTCTGCGGCAGCCGAGGCTGGGCTATTGGATTTAAGACAAGGTTCCCTTTCTGTAGCTCAGTATGCTATAGAATTCAGGACTCTTGCTGCTGAAACTATGTGGAACCATGGGGCCCTACGTGCAGCTTTTCGCAAAGGACTTTGTGAACGTTTAAAAGATGAACTGGTATTTCGTGATCTTCCAGATTCTCTAGAAGACTTCATCAACTTATGTATCAAACTTGACTCCCGGTATTCAGAGCGACTTCAAGAGAGAGACCGGAACAGGAGACCATTTCCTAAATCAACTTTTCATCCACCGTCTCGTTCTCCTAGTCAATCCATCCCCAGTTCCAATACGTCTGACTCTGTAGAGCCCATGGAAGTGGGAGCTATCAAGTTGACCGAAGCGGAACGCCTTAGAAGGCGCACCCTTGGACCGTGTCTGTACTGTGGTACTAAGGGTCATTTGTTGAAAGACTGTCCTACCCGGCCAATAAAAGCCAGGGCTTAACTTCTAAAAGAGGGGCAGAGTTAAGCCAAAACCCTTTGTCTTCCCTCAATCCAAAACTCTTTGTTCCTGTTACTCTTAATTTTGGAAGTTCCAAGTTCAAGCTCTCATAGACTCCGGAGCTGCAGGAATATTTTTTGATTCAAAATTTGTCGACTCTCTCAGGATTCCTCTTCTTGCAAAGAGTCAAGTGATCAAGGGCACCACGGTCAGTGGTCAACCCCTGGTTTCTGGATATATTCAATTTACTACCCTACCTCTACTCATGTCTGTGGGCATACTACATTCTCAAACCATCAATTTTTATATCATCTCCTCTCCCCACTTCTCTTTGATTCTGGGACTTCCCTGGTTACATCTCCATGATCCTGTTTTCTCTTGGTCTAAAGGGAAACTTAAAGCCTGGGGTACTACCTGTTTTAATCACTGTCTGCAGAGTCCCTCCAAATCTGCTAGCTCTGTCTTGGCAGTTTTGGACGTCCCTGATTCATTACAAAGTCAATACCATGCTTTTTGTGATGTTTTTTCAAAGAAGGATGCTGAAAAATTACCTCCTCACCAGACGTTTGACTGTCCCATTGATTTATTACCCGGAGCTCCTCTACCTAGAGGTAAAATATACCCTTGTTCACGTCAGGAATATTTTTCACTTGAAGAATACATTAAGGACAATTTTGCCAGAGGTTTTATTTGTCCTTCTTCCTCACCTGTAGGAGCAGTTTTTTTCTTAGTCGAAAAGAAAGATGGGGGTCTTCGGCATTGCATTTATTATCGTGCACTTAAACAAATTACTGTTAAAAAGTTATCCTCTTCAGCTCATCCTGAGCTTTTTGACCGTCTCCAAGGTGCATTCATTTTCTCCAAATTGGATCTTCGAGGGGCCTATAATTTGGTTAGAATTTGTAAAGGGGACGAATGGAAAACGGCATTCAACACAAGATTCGGACACTATAAATATCTTGTAATGATGTTTGGATTGTGCAATGCCCCTGCTGTGTTTCAACACTTTATAAATGAGATCTTCAGTGATTACTTAAACCAATTTGTTTATCATACTCATTTGCTCCAAGACCTTACAAGAACATCTTCACCATGTAAAATTGTTACTCCAAAGACTATGTGAGAACTTACTTTTTGCTAAACTTGAAAAGTGCTCTTTCCATCAGAGTTCAATTCCCTTCTTGGGTTATATCATTTCCCAATCCAGATTTAAAATGTATCCAGATAAACTTTGTGCTATAAAGAATTGGCCCAGACCTACCACCCTCAAATCCTTGCAAAGGTTTCTAGGTTTTGCCAATTACTATAGAAAGTTTATAAAAGACTTTGCTAAGATTTCTTCTCCTCTCACTTCTCTTACCAAGAAGGGTCAAAACTGCAGAGATTGGTCTAACACTGCATTACCGACTTTTGAAACTCTAAAATCAGTGTTTTCTTCTGCACCTATCCTCTGTCACCCAATTCCTGATCTCCAATTCATCTTTGAAGTGGATGCCTCTTCTATAGCTGCAGGAGCTATTCTCTCCCAGCCTAATCTGATCACCAGCAAGATTCATCCTGTGGGGTTCTTTTCTAAGAAATTCAGTCCAGCAGAACAAAACTACAACGTGGGCAACAAAGAGTTACTAGCCATAAAGCTGGCTTTAGACTAATGGAGACATTGGCTTGAGGGCACTAGAATCTTCTGTATCTCCATACTGCTAAACGCCTCAACTCTGGTCAGGCCCGGTGGGCTTTGTTCTTTTCCAGATTTAATTTTGTACTCTCCTATGTTTCTGGTACCCAAAATTCCAAGGCTGATGCTTTGTCCAGGCAATTTCAACCTACTGATTCAGCTCTGTTGGATTCTGAACCCATACTTTGTCCAGCGTTCTTGCTCAATTATCCTCATTTCCTATACGGACACTACGTTCTGCTCAAAATAAGGTACCGTCTACTCACAAACTACCTCCAGGATTCCTGTATGCACCCCCTGAATTTCGTCTGAAACTACTATGTTGGGCTCATGATAGTTTACTGGCCGGACATCCTGGGGTAAACAATACTCTATGGAGACTCAAACAACATGTGTGGTGGCCCTCCATGACTAAGGACGTTAGGGATTACATTGCTGCTTGTAACTATTGTGCTTCCAATAAACAGGCTTCTCGACTACCTTTCGGATTGTTACAACCTCTTCCTATACCACATTACCCTTGGACCCACATCTCCATGGACTTTATTACTGATCTGCCCGTTTCTGCTGGAAACAAGACCATATGGGTAGCAGTAGACAGGTTCTCCAAGTCAGCCCATTTTATTCTACTGCCAGGACTACCCTCCGCTCAGAAACTCTCTGAGCTCTTCATCCTTCATGTCACCCGATTACATGGATTTCCATTAGACATAGTTTCTGATCGATGAGTCCAATTCGTCTCTAGATTTTGGAGGTCTCTTTGCAAACAGTTCAGGATCAACATTTCACTTTCTACTGCTCATCATCCCCAGTCCAACGGTCAGACTGAACGTGTGAACCAATCTCTGGAATCCTTCCTCAGGCACTATGTAAACCATCAACACTCCAACTGCTCACAGCTACTTCCTTTGGCAGAACGCAGAACTAGCACACAACTTATGCCTCAATTCTTCCTTACAAACATCTACTTTCAAGGCTGCTTATGGATTTGGACCTAGAACCTTTCCTTTGTCTACTGGTACTTCTGGAGTTCCCGGTGCTGATCGTGCCATAAAGAACCTCTGCAGACATTGGCAACATATCCGTCAAATTCTTCTTCTTTTTCCATAAAATATAAGAAGTTTGCTGATCGCAAATGTTGTAAAGCTCCTTTTTTTCACACTGGAGATAAGGTGAGGTTATCCACCAGATTTATTCATCTGAAGCAACCCTGTAAAAAATTAGGTCCCAGATTCATTGGACCATTCCGAATTGTTTCCAAAGTTTGTTCTTCTGCTTAGCGAGTAGCATTACCCCAAACCCTTAGGATCCATCCAGTATTTCAAGTCTCTCTTTTCAAACCTGTAGTAAAAAATCGATTCTCCACAAGACACAAACCTCCTCCACCTCTTATTGTGGATGGTACTTCTAAATTCGAAGTCAGTTAGATCCTGGACTCCAAGTTACGGGGTAGCCGCTTGTATCACCTGGTGCATTGGAAGGTTTACCCCATTACGGAACGTTCCTGGGAACCTGACTCTCATTCATGTTCATACTCCTGCTCTTATCAAAGCTTTTCACATGAAGCATCCTACCAAACCTGGTCGGGTCCCCCGGAAGAGTCCTTAAGGGGGGCCATTGTCATGCTCTGCTCTTGTACTTCTGTCTCCTGAGCTGGTTCCGGCTCTGCTGCGTTGCCTAGCAACGTTATGCGCACTCTGAGTCGTCCCACTCTGCTGATGTCAGGCTGGGTTCTTATTCCGGCGGCTCAATCTCCTGGTGCCCGTTTGTTTCAGTACTTCTGTAGCTTTTTGTGAGTACTCTACTTTGTTGAATTATTCTTCTACCTGGTACCTTGGTAACAAACTTTTGCCTTTCTGACTACATTTAAAGTCTAATCCTTATCGGCCTGTTTGCAAGTCATTGAACCTTACCTGTTTGACTTTGTTTGTTCTAAACTTTCCTGCCTGATTACAAGTTGCCAAACTCTGCTTGCCTGACTATGCTATTTCTAAACCCAAATCTGCCTGATTACAAATGACCAAACTCTGCTTTCCTGACGACACAATTGTTTAACCCTAACCTGCCTGATTACAAATTACCAAACTCTGCTTTCCTGACTATGCAATTGTTTAACCCTAACCTGCCTGATTACAAGTTGCCAAACTCTGCTTTCCTCACTACGCAATTGTTTAACCCTAACATACCTGATTGCAAGTTGCCAATCATTGCCTGGCTGACTCCTCATATTCCTGATCCTACTCCTCCTGCTATCAAGTTATCCAGTACTCCTACTTTGAAACCAGTGTGTCATCTTCCATCTGCTATAGTGTAAGTACTTTGTTTTCAGAGGCTGTCGTGGGGTCATGTCATAGTTTATACTCAGTGTGCTAGCGTATTAATTAAGTTCATTCTAGTATTCGGGTCTGATTCCGGACTTCACCTATCCTGACATATATAGTATGTATATATACACACACACAGTTGTAATCAAAATTATTCAACCCCCCTATTGCAAATCAGGTTTATTGTCAAAATTTACAAACTTTCAGCTGTTTGCAATGAACAAATCAAACAGAAGCAATTGAAATATCTCAACACAACAAATGCTTCAAGTTGCTTCCCCAAATTAAACTGAAATGCAACTTCTTTTTAAAGACACAATGAGTCCACGGATCATCTTCATTACTTATGGGGTATTCACCTCCTAGTCAGCAGGAGGAGGCAAAGAGCCCCACAGTAGAGCTGTTAAATAGCTCCTCCCTTCCCTCCCACTCCAGTCATTCTCGTTGCCTACGTTAGTGCTAGGAAGAGGTAAAGTTAGGTGTTAGAAAAGATTCTCGAATCAAGAGTTTATTACTTTTAAAGTAGTGCAAGATTATGCTGCTTTGTTCTAGGGTGTAGCTGTAGTCCATATCAGTCTCTACAGTAGAGCTTTTGGTGGTTTTAAAGCAATGGGAACTTGTGGGACATAATTCTCACTGCACCTCCCATACATTTATGCTGCCCTTATCCTGATGGCCTAAGCAATCTTACTCAGACTTTATCATTTTCCACAGGGCTATGGGAGGGAGGGGACCTCTTAAACCTGTTGGACTGTCCTGCTGTCAGACAGTATTAAGGTAAGTGCTGACCTTTTTATTCTGGGAGGATTACAGAACTCAGAGGAAAGTGAGCACTTTTATTATATACCTATAACATATAAGGCTCAGACATGGGGCTCTTTCTGGGTATGGATTTGGACAGCATAAGTACAGGCACTGGGGCTGGAAGCTAAGCTTATTTTTCTTTATAGTGGTTAATTTCCCTAACTGTGAAGTCGGTCTTGTTGTGTGTTTTTGGTGATGCCCACGATGGGCGGGGCTATCGTTTTGCACGCTTCATGTAAGCTGCGCAGTATTCAGCCTTGTCTGGTATGTCATGGACGCCGGAACAGCGTCGCACTAGAACCGCATGTTTTTTTAATAAAAATAGAGCAAGTGGTTTTAGCGCTATTGGAGCCCTTATCATCCGGATCACTAAAGATATAGCAGTGAGCCCGGTTGGCAGGTGTTAAGGTGTCTGAAAATTTTACTTGTTAGCTGAGGGTATGGCCTTTTTTTTCCCAAGCAGCAAAAAGAGTTACCTTTTAGTTTTTAAGACACAGTAACGGATTAGATAATCAAAATTTGTTTGATTTAAAATAATTTGATTAACTTATGATTTTTTTTATTTTGGGGTACTTTTTTTCTTCACATAGTAAAAAAAAGGGACAGTAACGTTTTATTGTAATATTTTTTTATTTTTTTGGGCAAAAGTAAAGTTTTATTACATTGTTATTTTATTGTGCTTCAGTATGGACATGGAAGCCGTGCAAAATGTTACTTGCTCCATGTGTTTGGATGCAAATGTGAAACCACCAATCCATTTCTGTCCCTCATGTATTGAGAGGGCTTTATCTTATAGAGAAAAGATCTTTCATAAGCAAAATTTTTCAAAAGCGTTCCAAACTTTAACGCCCACGCAAGCAGTGTCCTGTACTTCCGCTCTAGTGCCTGCTGGAGTTACCTTAAAAGACATAGCTGAGCTTATGTCTTCCACAATTTCTGATGCGTTGTCTGCTTTTCCAATGCTACAAGGCAAACGCAAGAGGAAAGACAAACATGCAGTCAGTGAAGCTTCTGATGCAATGGTGGCAATCTCAGATGTACCCTCCCAGGGAACTGAGATGGAGGGTATTGAGGTTCCAACAGAAGGCGAAATTTCAGACTCCGAAAGTTCATTGCCTCTGACTGATTCGGAGGTTGTATCTTTCAGGTTTAAACTAGAACACCTCCGCCTGTTACTCAGGGAGGTTTTGGTTACTTTAGAAGACTGTGATTCTACAGTAGTGGTCGCTCCTGCGAAGTCGAGTAAATTGGGCAGATATTTCAAAGTTCCCTCTTACTCAGACGTTTTTCCAGTGCCAAAGCGAGCTTCGGAGATTGTTTCTAAAGAATGGGAGAGACCAGGTTTTCCCTTCTCTCCCTCTCCTATTTTCAAAAAGATTTTTCCTATAGTTGACTCTTTCAGGGATGCTGGGCAAACGGTTCCTAAGGTGGAAGGGGCTATTTCCACCTTAGCCAAGCGAACTACTATTCCCATTGAGGATAGTTGTGCTTTTAAAGATCCCATGGACAAGAAGTTGGAGGGTCTACTTAAAAATATTTATGTTCACCAGGGTCTGCTATTGCAGCCAGCTGCGTGCATTGCTACTGTCACTAGTGCGCAGCATATTGGTTTAATGCTCTGTCTGAGTCTCTCAGGACTGAGACTTCCTTAGAGGAGATCCAAGACAGGATTAAAGCTCTGAAGTTAGCCAATGCTTTTATTACAGACGCTTTGCTGCAAATTACTAAATTGGCAGCTAAGAGTTTGGGGTTCTCTATCCTAGCCCGCAGAGCTTTATGGTTAAAACCTAGGTCTGTGGACGTGTCATCTAAGTCTAAGCTTCTAGCGATTCCTTACAAGGGGAAGACCTTGTTTGGACCTGGCCTGACGGAAATTATCTCTGATATCACGGGAGGTAAGGGTCATCTCCTCCCTCAGGATAAGAGAAACAAACAAAAAGGACGACAGAGTAATTTTCGTTCCTTTCAGAATTTCAAGGGAAATTCTTCCTTTTCCTCTGCTAAGCAGGAACAATCTAAACCCACTTGGAGACCCAACCAGTCTTGGAACAAAGGTAAGCAATCCAAGAAGCCTGCTGTTGAATCTAAGACAGCATGAAGGGCATGCCCCTGACCGGATCTGGTAGGGGGCAGACTTTCTTCTTCGTTCAGGCTTAGGTTCGGGACATTCAGGATCCCTGGGCAGTAGAAATAGTGTGTCAGGGATACAAATTGGAGTTCAAAACTTTTCCTCCCAGAGGCAGGTTTCTTCTTTCAAGATTATCTGCAGACCAGATAAAGAAAGAGGCGTTCTTACATTGTGTAAGAGACATATCTTCCCTGGGAGTGATTGTTCCCATTCCGGTACAGGGGCAGGGTTTTTATTCAAATCTGTTTGTGGTTCCGAAAAAGGAGGGAACCTTCAGACCTATCTTAGACCTCAAGAGTCTAAGCAAGTTTCTCAGGGTTCTGTCAGTCAAGATGGAAACTATTCGTACCATTCTTTTATTGATCCAAGAGGGTCAATTTATGACGACAGTGGATTTAAAGGATGCATATCTACATGTTCCTATCCACAGAGATCACCACAGGCTCCTGAGGTTTGCTTTTCTAGACAAACACTTCCAGTATGTGGCTCTCCCTTTCGGTCTGACCACGGCCCCAAGAATATTCACAAAGGTTCTGGGGTCTCTCCTGGCGGTTCTAAGGCCACGGGGCATTGCGGTGGTGCCTTATCTGGGCGATATTCTAATCCAGACGCCATCCTTTCAACAAGCAAGATCTCATACCGACGTGGTGCTTTCCTTTCTGAGAGCTCACGGGTGGAAGGTAAATCTGGAAAAGAGTTCCTTCATCCCAAATACAAGGGTGATCTTCTTGGGAACTCTAATTGATTCTATATCTATGAGGATTTTTCTGATAGAAGTCAGGAAATCAAAGATTCTCGATACCTGTCAAGCCCTTCAGTCCACTCCTCGGGCGTCAGTGGCCCAGTGCATGGAAGTAATAGGACTGATGGTGGCAGCAATGGACATCATCCCGTTTGCTCGGTTCCACCTCAGACCTCTGCAGTTAAACATGCTCAGGCAGTGGAATGGAGATTATGCAGACTTTTCTCCTCGAATAACCCTGGAACAGGAGACGAGGGACTCACTTCAATGGTGGTTGTCTCTGGATCATCTATCCCAGGGAACCTGCTTTTGCAGACCATCCTGGGTGATTGTGACAACAGATGCCAGCCTTCTAGGGTGGGGAGCTGTCTGAGGTTCCTTAAAGGCTCAGGGTGTGTGGATTTAAGCGGAGGCTGTTCTTCCTATAAACATCCTGGAATTAAGAGTGATATTCAATGCTCTTCTGGCCTGGCCTCAGTTAGCCTCAGCCCAGTTTATCAGATTCCAATCGGACAACATAACTTCAGTGGCTTACATCAATCATCAGGGAGGAACGAGGAGTTCCTTAGCGATAACCGAGGTAACCAAGATAATTCGGTGGGCGGAGACCCATTCTTGCTATCTGTTGGTGATCCACATCCCAGAGGTGGACAACTGGGAGGCGGACTTACTGAGCAGACAGACTTTTCATCCGGGAGAGTGGGAACTCCATCCGAAAGTGTTCTCCAGCCTGATTCTCAAATGGGGTTAGCCGGAGTTAGATCTCATGGCATCTCAACAGGGACAGGGACCCCCAGGTGGAACTGATAGATACTCTGGCGGTTCCTTGGTCCTTCAGCCTTGCATACCTATTTTCTCCGTTTGCGCTTCTTCCTCAGGTCATTGCTCAAATCAAACAGGAGAGGTCGTCGGTGATTCTTATTGCTGCGGCTTGGCCTCGCATGATTTGGTATGCAGATCTGGTGGAAATGTCATCTCTGCCACCTTGGAGACTTACGTTGAGAAAAGACCTTCTAATTCAAGGGCCCTTCCTTCACCCAAATCTAGTTTTTCTGAAGCTGACTGCTAGGAGATTGAACTCTTAATTTTATCCAAGCGGGGGTTTTCTGAATCGGTCATCGAGACCATGATTCAGGCTCGTAAGCCTGTGACTAGAAAAACTTACCATAAAATTTGGCGTAAATACCTTTATTGGTGTAAATCCAAGGGTTACTCATGGAGTAGAGTTAGGATTCCTAGAATTTTGTCTTTTCTCCAAGAGGGTTTGGAGAAAGGTTTATCAACGAGTTCCTTAAAGGGTCAAATCTCAGCCTTATCTATTTTGTAACACAAACGTCTGTCGGCTGTCTCAGATGTACAATCTTTTTGTCAGGCCTTGGTCAGGATCAGGCCTGTGTTCAAAGCAGTTACTCCTCCATGGAGTCTTAAATTAGTTCTCAAAGTTCTTCAAGGGGCTCCGTTTGAGCCTATGCATTCCTTAGATATTAAGTTGTTATCTTGGAAAGTTTTATTTCTTGTTGCTATTTCTTCAGCTCGTAGAGTGTCTGAGCTCTCGGCATTGCAATACACTTCTCCTTACCTTATTTTCCATGCAGATAAGGTAGTTTTACGTACTAAACTAGGTTTTCTTCCTAAGGTTGTTTCAGATAGGAACATTAATCAGGAGATTGTTGTTCCTTCTTTGTGTCCTAATCCTTCTTCTCAGAAAGAACGTCTTCTGCACAATTTGGACGTGGTCCGTGCTTTAAAATTTTACTTACAAGCGACTAAGGACTTTCGTCTGTCCTCTTCTTTGTTTATAATTTTCTCTGGAAAAATAGGTGTCAGAAAGCTACGACTACCTCTCTTTCTTTTTGGCTGAAGAGTGTCATCCAGTTTGCATATGAGACTGCCGGACAGCAGCCTCCTGAGAGAGTTACGGCTCATTCCACAAGGGCTGTTGCTTCCTCATGGGCATTCAAAAATGAAGCTTCTATGGAACAGATTTGCAAGGCTGCAACTTGGTCCTCTCTTCACACTTTTTCAAAATTCTATAAATTTGATACTTTTGCCTTGGCTGAGGCCGCTTTTGGGAGAAAGGTTCTTCAAGCAGTGGTGCCTTCCATTTAGGTTCCCTGTCTTGTCCCTCCCTTATCATCTGTGTACTCTAGCTTGGGTATTGTATCCCATAAGTAATAAAGATGATCCGTGGACTTGTGTCTTTAAAAAGAAAAGAAAATGTATGCTTACCTGATAACACTTAATTTTATCCAAGCGTGGGTTTTCTGAATCGGTCATCGAGCCCATGATTCAGGCTCGTAAGCCTGTGACTAGAAAAATTTATCATAAAATTTGGCGTAAATACCTTTATTGGTGTGAATCCAAGGGTTACTCATGGAGTAGAGTTAGGATTCCTAGAATTTTGTCTATTCTCCAAGAGGGTTTGGAGAAAGGTTTATCAACAAGTTCCTTAAAGGGTCAAATCTCAGCCTTATCTATTTTGTTACACAAACGTCTGGCGGCTGTCTCAGATGTACAATCTTTTTGTCAGGCCTTGGTCAGGATCAGGCCTGTGTTCAAAGCAGTTACTCCTCCATGGAGTCTTAATTTAGTTCTCAAAGTTCTTCAAGGGGCTCCGTTTGAGCCTATACATTCCTTAGATATTAAGTTGCTATCTTGGAAAGTTTTATTTCTTGTTGCTATTTCTTCAGCTCGTAGAGTGTCTGAGCTCTCGGCATTGCAATACACTTCTCCTTACCTTATTTTTCATGCAGATAAGGTAGTTTTACGTACTAAACTAGGTTTTCTTCCTAAGGTTGTTTCAGATAGGAACATTAATCAGGAGAGTTACGGATCATTCCACTAGGGCTGTTGCTTCCTCATGGGCATTCAAAAATGAAGTTTCTAAGGAACAGATTTGCAAGGCTGCAACTTGGTCCTCTCTTCACAC
Organism: Bombina bombina; assembly: GCF_027579735.1. Classification (NCBI taxonomy): domain Eukaryota; kingdom Metazoa; phylum Chordata; class Amphibia; order Anura; family Bombinatoridae; genus Bombina; species Bombina bombina. The sequence goes on along the minus strand of NC_069502.1, from coordinate 393,023,140 downwards.
TTTTTCAAAATTCTATAAATTTGATACTTTTGCCTCGGCTGAAACCGCTTTTGGGAGAAAGGTTCTTCAAGCAGTAGTGCCTTCCATTTAGGTTCCCTGTCTTGTCCCTCCCTTATCATCTGTGTACTCTAGCTTGGGTATTGTATCCCATAAGTAATGAAGATGATCCGTGGACTCATCGTGTCTTTAAAAAGAAAAGAAAAACATAATTTATGTAAGAACTTACCTGATAAATTCATTTCTTTCATATTAGCAAGAGTCCATGAGCTAGTGACGTATGGGATATACATTCCTACCAGGAGGGGCAAAGTTTCCCAAACCTCAAAATGCCTATAAATACACCCCTCACCACACCCACAATTCAGTTTAACGAATAGCCAAGAAGTGGGGTGATAAAAAAGTGCGAAAGCATATAAAATAAGGAATTGGAATAATTGTGCTTTATACAAAAATCATAACCACCACAAAAAAAGGGCGGGCCTCATGGACTCTTGCTAATATGAAAGAAATTAATTTATCAGGTAAGTTCTTACATAAATTATGTTTTCTTTCATGTAATTAGCAAGAGTCCATGAGCTAGTGACGTATGGGATAATGACTACCCAAGATGTGGATCTTTCCACACAAGAGTCACTAGAGAGGGAGGGATAAAATAAAGACAGCCAATTCCTGCTGAAAATAATCCACACCCAAAAATAAAGTTTAACGAAAAACATAAGCAGAAGATTCAAACTGAAACCGCTGCCTGAAGTACTTTTCTACCAAAAACTGCTTCAGAAGAAGAAAATACATCAAAATGGTAGAATTTAGTAAAAGTATGCAAAGAGGACCAAGTTGCTGCTTTGCAAATCTGGTCAACCGAAGCTTCATTCCTAAACGCCCAGGAAGTAGAAACTGACCTAGTAGAATGAGCTGTAATTCTTTGAGGCGGAGTTTTACCTGACTCAACATAGGCAAGATGAATTAAAGATTTCAACCAAGATGCCAAAGAAATGGCAGAAGCTTTCTGGCCTTTTCTAGAACCGGAAAAGATAACAAATAAACTAGAAGTCTTACGGAAAGATTTCGTAGCTTCAACATAATATTTCAAAGCTCTAACAACATCCAAAGAATGCAACGATTTCTCCTTAGAATTCTTAGGATTAGGACATAATGAAGGAACCACAATTTCTCTACTAATGTTGTTGGAATTCACAACTTTAGGTAAAAATTCAAAAGAAGTTCGCAACACCGCCTTATCCTGATGAAAAATCAGAAAAGGAGACTCACAAGAAAGAGCAGATAATTCAGAAACTCTTCTGGCAGAAGAGATGGCCAAAAGGAACAAAACTTTCCAAGAAAGTAATTTAATGTCCAATGAATGCATAGGTTCAAACGGAGGAGCTTGAAGAGCTCCCAAAACCAAATTCAAACTCCAAGGAGGAGAAATTGACTTAATAACAGGTTTTATACGAACCAAAGCTTGTACAAAACAATGAATATCAGGAAGAATAGCAATCTTTCTGTGAAAAAGAACAGAAAGAGCAGAGATTTGTCCTTTCAAAGAACTTGCGGACAAACCCTTATCTAAACCATCCTGAAGAAACTGTAAAATTCTCGGTATTCTAAAAGAATGCCAAGAAAAATGATGAGAAAGACACCAAGAAATATAAGTCTTCCAGACTCTATAATATATCTCTCGAGATACAGATTTACGAGCCTGTAACATAGTATTAATCACAGAGTCAGAGAAACCTCTTTGACCAAGAATCAAGCGTTCAATCTCCATACCTTTAAATTTAAGGATTTCAGATCCTGATGGAAAAAAGGACCTTGTGACAGAAGGTCTGGTCTTAACGGAAGAGTCCACGGTTGGCAAGAGGCCATCCGGACAAGATCCGCATACCAAAACCTGTGAGGCCATGCCGGAGCTACCAGCAGAACAAACGAGCATTCCTTCAGAATCTTGGAGATTACTCTTGGAAGAAGAACTAGAGGCGGAAAGAAATAGGCAGGATGATACTTCCAAGGAAGTGATAATGCATCCACTGCCTCCGCCTGAGGATCCCGGGATCTGGACAGATACCTGGGAAGTTTCTTGTTTAGATGGGACGCCATCAGATCTATTTCTGGAAGTTCCCACATTTGAACAATCTGAAGAAATACCTCTGGGTGAAGAGACCATTCGCCCGGATGCAACGTTTGGCGACTGAGATAATCCGCTTCCCAATTGTCTATACCTGGGATATGAACCGCAGAGATTAGACAGGAGCTGGATTCCGCCCAAACCAAAATTCGAGATACTTCTTTCATAGCCAGAGGACTGTGAGTCCCTCCTTGATGATTGATGTATGCCACAGTTGTGACATTGTCTGTTTGAAAACAAATGAACGATTCTCTCTTCAGAAGAGGCCAAAACTGAAGAGCTCTGAAAATTGCACGGAGTTCCAAAATATTGATCAGTAATCTCACCTCCTGAGATTCCCAAACTCCTTGTGCCGTCAGAGATCCCCACACAGCTCCCCAACCTGTGAGACTTGCATCTGTTGAAATTACAGTCCAGGTCGGAAGCACAAAAGAAGCCCCCTGAATTAAACGATGGTGATCTGTCCACCATGTTAGAGAGTGTCGAACAATCGGTTTTAAAGATATTAATTGAGATATCTTCGTGTAATCCTTGCACCATTGCTTCAGCATACAGAGCTGAAGAGGTCGCATGTGAAAACGAGCAAAGGGGATCGCGTCCGATGCAGCAGTCATAAGACCTAGAATTTCCATGCATAAGGCTACCGAAGGGAATGATTGTGACTGAAGGTTTCGACAAGCTGCAATCAATTTTAGACGTCTCTTGTCTGTTAAAGACAGAGTCATGGACACTGAATCCATCTGGAAACCCAGAAAGGTTACCCTTGTCTGAGGAATCAAAGAACTTTTTGGTAAATTGATCCTCCAACCATGATCTTGAAGAAACAACACAAGTCGATTCGTATGAGATTCTGCTAAATATAAAGACTGAGCAAGTACCAAGATATCGTCCAAATAAGGAAATACCACAATACCCTGTTCTCTGATTACAGACAGAAGGGCACCGAGAACCTTTGTAAAAATTCTTGGAGCTGTAGCTAGGCCAAACGGCAGAGCCACAAACTGGTAATGCTTGTCCAGAAAAGAGAATCTCAGGAACTGATAATGATCTGGATGAATCGGAATATGCAGATATGCATCCTGTAAATCTATTGTGGACATATAATTCCCTTGCTGAACAAAAGGCAAGATAGTCCTTACAGTTACCATCTTGAACGTTGGTATTCTTACATAACGATTCAATATTTTTAGATCCAGAACTGGTCTGAAGGAATTCTCCTTCTTTGGTACAATGAAGAGATTTGAATAAAACCCCATCCCCTGTTCCGGAACTGGAACCGGCATAATTACTCCAGTCAACTTTAGATCTGAAACACATTTCAGAAATGCTTGAGCTTTTACTGGATTTACTGGGACACGGGAAAGAAAAAATCTCTTTGCAGGAGGTCTTATCTTGAAACCAATTCTGTACCCTTCTGAAACAATGCTCTGAATCCAAAGATTGTGAACAGAATTGATCCAAATTTCCTTGAAAAAACGTAACCTGCCCCCTACCAGCTGAGCTGGAATGAGGGCCGCACCTTCATGTGGACTTAGAAGCAGGCTTTGCCTTTCTAGCTGGCTTGGATTTATTCCAGACTGGAGATGGTTTCCAAACTGAAACTGCTCCTGAGGATGAAGGATCAGGCTTTTGTTCTTTGTTGAAACGAAAGGAACGAAAACGATTATTAGCCCTGCTTTTACCTTTAGATTTTTTATCCTGTGGTAAAAAAGTTCCTTTCCCACCAGTAACAGTTGAAATAATGGAATCCAACTGAGAACCAAATAATTTGTTACCCTGGAAAGAAATGGAAAGTAAAGTAGATTTAGAAGCCATATCAGCATTCCAAGTTTTAAGCCATAAAGCTCTTCTAGCTAAAATAGCTAGAGACATAAACCTGACATCAACTCTGATAATATCAAAAATGGCATCACAGATAAAATTATTAGCATGCTGTAGAAGAATAATAATATCATGAGAATCATGATGTGTTACTTGTTGCGCTAAAGTTTCCAACCAGAAAGTTGAAGCTGCAGCAACATCAGCCAAAGATATAGCAGGTCTAAGAAGATTACCTGAACACAGATAAGCTTTTCTTAGAAAGGATTCAATTTTCCTATCTAAAGGATCCTTAAACGAAGTACCATCTGACGTAGGAATAGTAGTACGTTTAGCAAGGGTAGAAATAGCCCCATCAACTTTAGGGATTTTGTCCCAAAATTCTAATCTGTCAGACGGCACAGGATATAATCGCTTAAAACGTTTAGAAGGAGTAAATGAATTACCCAATTTATCCCATTCTTTGGAAATTACTGCAGAAATAGCATTAGGAACAGGAAAAACTTCTGGAATAACCACAGGAGCTTTAAATACCTTATCCAAGCGTTTAGAATTAGTATCAAGAGGACCAGAATCCTCTATTTCTAAAGCAATTAGTACTTCTTTAAGTAAAGAACGAATAAATTCCATTTTAAATAAATATGAAGATTTATCAGCATCAACCTCTGAGACAGAATCCTCTGAACCAGAAGAGTCATCAGAATCAGAATGATGATGTTCATTTAAAAATTCATCTGTAGGGAGAGAAGTTTTAAAAGATTTTTTACGTTTACTAGAAGGAGAAATAACAGACATAGCCTTCTTTATGGATTCTGAAACAAAATCTCTTATATTATCAGGAACATTCTGCACCTTAGATGTTGAAGGAACTGCAACAGGCAATGGTACTTTACTAAAGGAAATATTATCTGCTTTAACAAGTTTGTCATGACAATCAATACAAACAACAGCTGGAGGAATAGCTACCAAAAGTTTACAGCAGATACACTTAGCTTTGGTAGATCCAGCACTAGACAGCGATTTTCCTGTAGTATCTTCTGGCTCAGATGCAACGTGAGACATCTTGCAATATGTAAGAGAAAAAACAACATATATATAAAGCAAAATTGATCAAATTCCTTAAATGACAGTTTCAGGAATGGGAAAAAATGCCAAAGAACAAGCTTCTAGCAACCAGAAGCAATGAAAAATGAGACTTAAATAATGTGGAGACAAAAGCGACGCCCATATTTTTCGCGCCAATAAGACGCCCACATTATTTGGCGCCTAAATGCTTTTTGGCGCCAAAATGACGCCACATCTGGAACGCCGACATTTTTGGCGCAAAATAACGTCAAAAAATGACGCAACTTCCGGCGACACGTATGACGCCGGAAACGGAAACGATTTTTTTGCGCCAAAAAAGTCTGCGCCAAGAATGACGCAATAAAATGAAGCATTTTCAGCCCCCGCGAGCCTAACAGCCCACAGGGAAGAGTCAAATTTTTGAAGGTAAGAAAAAATGATTAAATCAAATGCATTATCCCAAATATGAAACTGACTGTCTGAAAATAAGGAAAGTTGAACATTCTGAGTCAAGGCAAATAAATGTTTGAATACATATATTTAGAACTTTATAAATAAAGTGCCCAACCATAGCTTGGAGTGTCACAGAAAATAAGATTTACTTACCCCAGGACACTCATCTACATGTTTGTAGAAAGCCAAACCAGTACTGAAACGAGAATCAGCAGAGGTAATGGTATATATAAGAGTATATCGTCGATCTGAAAAGGGAGGTAAGAGATGAATCTCTACGACCGATAACAGAGAACCTATGAAATAGACCCCGTAGAAGGAGATCACTGCATTCAAATAGGCAATACTCTCCTCACATCCCTCTGACATTCACTGCACGCTGAGAGGAAAACCGGGCTCCAACTTGCTGCGGAGCGCATATCAACGTAGAATCTAGCACAAACTTACTTCACCACCTCCATCGGAGGCAAAGTTTGTAAAACTGAATTGTGGGTGTGGTGAGGGGTGTATTTATAGGCATTTTGAGGTTTGGGAAACTTTGCCCCTCCTGGTAGGAATGTATATCCCATACGTCACTAGCTCATGGACTCTTGCTAATTACATGAAAGAAATGTATGCTTACCTGATAAATGTGTTTCTTTTTAGACACAATGAGTCCATGGCCCGCCCTGTTCTTTTAGACAGGTTGTTAATTATTATAAACTTCAGATACCTCTGCACCTTGGCTTTTCCTTTCTCTACCTAACTTCGGTCGAATGACTGGAGTGGGAGGGAAGGGAGGAGCTATTAAACAGCTCTGCTGTGGTGCTCTTTGCCTCCTCCTGCTGACCAGGAGGTGAATATCCCATAAGTAATGAAGATGATCCGTGGACTCATTGTGTCTAAAAAGAAACAAATTTATCAGGTAAGCATAAATTTTCTTTTTTAATTAATTTTGCACTCATAAAATGATTCAACCCCCTGAATAGAATCCCTCACAACAGCACAAATATGAAAAACAGGTATTGTCTCAAGCACACCTGATGTACCTGATTTATTAGTTGCACCAGGTCTGCTTGAGCTAGAACACATGAAATACCTGAACTGGAGAGAGGATGAAAAAGAAGAAGGCGCCAACATAGTGTGTATCAGCATACAAATATCAATCCCCACGCACAGTATTTAGCGTACGTACAAGAAGTAAAGCACTTGATAAGTGCCACAACCGCCTTCTGGAGCATTAACAGCTGTCCAGGTAGCTGGTCTCTCGTAACACCGAATTTCCCTCTTGTTACAGCAACTCAATCACATAGGCATAGATACACACCCACAAATTGATTGGTATTATGTACTCCTACACGCATGCGCCCTTTACGGGTATAGACGCCATGTTAGGCTATTTTAAGCTGTGAATGTTAAATGGGTTTATACACCTGAGGAAGCGGTCTGGAAGACCGGGAAACGCGTTGTGGCATTTATTTGTTTTTAATAAACATTGTTTTATACCTTTTACATCATGGCTTGAGAATTCATTGCAGTATATTCTCCTGGGGTGCCCAGCTGTTATCCCACTTACACCTAGCTGTATAGCTGATACTATAGGACGGCTAATCCGGTGGAGGGATTGAAAAGACAAACAGTTACAAGGATCCTACGCGCTGCTTGCAAACAGGAGAGTTGCTGTAACAAGAGGGAAATTCGGTATTATGAGAGAGCAGTTACCTGGACAGCTGTTAATGCTCCAGAAGGCGGTTGTGGCACTTATCAAGTGCTTTACTTCTTGTAAGTACGCTAAATACTGTGCGTGGGGATTGATATTTGTATGCTGATACACACTATGTTGGCGCCGCCTTCTTTTTCATCCTCTCTACAGATCTGTTATGCTTGAACTGCCTTCAAGTTGTGGAAGAAGATTTTGCAGCCAAAATACGAACAAATTTTTATCAGTGGACTTTAAGGTCATTTGTGATATAACCAATTAGGATTGTTATAACCGTACATATATACATTACCATATATATGTGTTTTTTAGAGTTATATCTTTGAAGCGTATATCTTTTTTTTTATATATATCACTATAACATGGGTATATCTTTCTTATATTGCTGACACGGATAAATTTGTGTATTGAAGGAATTACCTGTTCCTCTACTTGTTTTATTTCCTTTCTATTTTTATCTTTTGATTTTGTGCACGATTATATTTGTATACGTATATACATATACCAAGATACTTACCAATACTTGAGTAGGAGGCGCATCTGACATTCACTTTGTTTATATAATACCTGAACTGGCTAGGTGTTCGTTGAGTGTCACTTTGACCGCATGTTAGAAATATGGCTAAGTCAAAAGAATACTCCAAAAAGAGAAGAGATCATCGCCCTTCACAAACAAGGAACATTGTACAAAAAGATAGTGAAGGCACTGAATGTTCTTAGAGACACCATTGGAAGCAGCTGCAACCAGATATCTGATAAGGCAGATTGAGAAAAACCCTTGAGTGACTGCAAAAGACCTGCAGCAAGACTTGGTGGCAACAGGCACTGAGGTTTCAGTTTGCACAGTAAGCCTCGTACTAAACCTAGAATGTTTCCATGCCAGAACTCCAAGACGTACACCACTACTGGCCCAAAAACACAAGAAAAGTCGGCTGCAATATGCTCAAAATCATATAAATAAGTTACAGAAGTTTTGGGATTCTGTTCTGTGGTGCAATGAAACAAAACAAACTTTTTAACCCAATAGATCAGTTTGGGTGTCACCTTCCAACAGGACAATGATCCCAAGCATAACTCCAAATTCCACCAAGGCATGGTTTCAGAAGAAGTCCTGGAAGATTCTACAGTGGCCATCACAGTCCCCTGAACGCTGTCAGAAGCTGGTGTCTGGCCATGCATCTCGTTTGCAGCAGGTCTTAACAGCAAAAGGGTGCTCTACTAAGTACTTAAAGGGACAGTAAACTTTAAAAATAATGTTATATAATTCTGCACATAGTGCAGAATTATATAACATTATTTAGGTGCTATAGCCATAAACGCATTTTTTACCTTTTAATTTGCTAAAAATATGGCGCTTTTACAGACCTGCTCTCTGCTGAGCGGGTCTGTTATTTTTAGTCAGCACATCGGGCCAGCTGTATAGTCACAGCCCGGCCCGACCGCGCCATAAGACTAAGTGCAGCTCGCTCCTGTCACATTGAATTATACTATACTGCTAGTAGTTTACAACGGATCCTAGACTGGCATAGAAATGGCAATCTAAAAGCCTGGGTAGCACTTGACTCACATTTTATACTCACCTTCCCCAGGAGAATTATGTTGAATCCCCCGTAATAATAGACCTGTATGATTAAATGCGTTTCCACTTTACCAAAAAATATTCAACATATGGGATAACATTCTAAAATAAAACCCAAAATTATCCATGATAGGATCCCCTTCAACCCCGAACCCTAAAAACACAGAATTACTGGGAGTTTTCAAGCATCAGAGTGCTAATATACCTTATAATGAGTTAGAATACACTACACCACTTTTTAAGCTGCAATGCACTGTTACAGAGAGCTGTGGCAACCCAAGGGTTGCAGGTTCGATCCCGGCAAGGTTCAGTCAGCCTTTCATCCTTCCGAGGTCGATAAAATGAGTACCATTAAGTTGGGTAATAATAAAACCTGTTATCAGTGCCGCAAGTCGATTAAGTTTGAGGTTGTGCGCTATACAAGTATCCATTATTATTATTAAAAGGACAGTCTACACCAGAATAGTTATTGTTTAAAAAGATAGATAATCGCTTTATTACAAACTCCCTAGTTTTGCATAACCAACACAGTTATACAAATACACTTTTTACCTCTGTGATTACCTTGTATCTAAGCCTCTGCAAACTGCCCCCTTATTTCAGTTCTTTGACAGACATCCATTTTAGCCAATCAGAGCTGGCTCACTGGATCTCCATGTGCATGAGCACAGTGTTATCTATATGTCACACATGAACTAACACCCTCTAGTGGTGAAAAACTGTTAAAATGCGCTGAGAGAAGAGGCGGCCTTCAAGGGCTTAGAAATTTGCATATGAACCGCCTAGGTTTAGCTTTCAACTAAAAATACCAAGAGAACAAAGCAAAGTTGGTGATAAAAGTAATTTGGAAAATTACATTCTCTGACTGAATCATGAAAGTTTATTTTGGACTAGACTGTCCCTTTAATGCAATGGTACATTAAAACAGAGACACAAACTAACAGACATTTTAGGGGGCACATATAATAGATGGCTCAAATATAACTAACTGCAACATTACCCATATACCTTCCCCCACCATTCCACATTATCCAGAACTCTTACACCTTTCAAACAGCTGTCTCATGGACATCCCTATATGTAGCACTTTAGCTGGTGGGAAGCCTCCAATCAAACATTCCCTACGTATATCAAGAGGTGGCACAGGGAACTAGACAAAGTGGCAGCATATTTTGGAGAGCGTGAGAAAGTCATCCATGTCTGCAAGGTTCATATAAATTAACTATAAACTGTTGACTCGCTGGTACTTCACCCCCTCCCGCATGAAAAGCATTTTGTTAACTAGCTCGGGTATGTGTGGAGGGGCTGTGGTAGTAGAGGCAACAATTTACATATGGTGGAACTGCCCTAAATTATGCCCATTCTGAATACACATAGAAAGGAACAATAATATTTTCCTAGGCCCTAACTCTGGCAACACTAGGACCTCAATCAGCTTTATTACACTTGCTACTGAAATGCCCATGCAAGTTACGCCTTACACTTATACAGCTTGCTTTAAATGTAGCTAGATCCTTCATAGCCAGGATATGGAAGTCTCAAACAATAACCACACCCATAATGTGGTACAAATGTATGGAGGACACTTTAGAATTAGAAGAATACAGTTAATACAGACTCCACAAACTAAACACATATTACGCAAAGACAGGGGTGTCTCTGCTGAACTTGGAAATATTGAATTAGGTTATGTATTGTTCTCTTGTAAAGAAATAAAAGAAGTTTAACCCTTTGATGACAGGATTAATTTGTCTACATCGGAACAACGTATATATAGATGCATAAAAATTGTGGTGCTGTTTGATAATTAAAATAATATGATGGTGAAAACAAAAGTAAATTCCTGTAACACACAGATAAATTTCTCCTTGGATATTGCAAAGAACTCTGAATAACAGTGAGTTGAAAAAAAACGGCTGCTAGACTCTCTCCCCCCTCCCCTCTGCAACTGAACATCGGTGATGGCTTGTACTGTCAGTTATAGCAGTGAACAGTGAAACATACAGACTGTGGATCTGTTCAATACATAAAACGTTTAAAAACATAATTTATGTAAGAACTTACCTGATAAATTCATTTCTTTCATATTAGCAAGAGTCCATGAGCTAGTGACGTATGGGATATACATTCCTACCAGGAGGGGCAAAGTTTCCCAAACCTCAAAATGCCTATAAATACACCCCTCACCACACCCACAAATCAGTTTAACGAATAGCCAAGAAGTGGGGTGATAAGAAAAAAAGTGCGAAAGCATAAAAAATAAGGAATTGGAATAATTGTGCTTTATACAAAAAAAAATCATAACCACCACAAAAAGGGTGGGCCTCATGGACTCTTGCTAATATGAAAGAAATGAATTTATCAGGTAAGTTCTTACATAAATTATGTTTTCTTTCATGTAATTAGCAAGAGTCCATGAGCTAGCGACGTATGGGATAATGAATACCCAAGATGTGGATCTTCCACGCAAGAGTCACTAGAGAGGGAGGGATAAAATAAAGACAGCCAATTCCGCTGAAAAATAATCCACACCCAAAACAAAGTTTAAATCTTATAATGAAAAAAACTGAAACTATAAGCAGAAGAATCAAACTGAAACAGTTGCCTGAAGTACTTTTCTACCAAAAACTGCTTCAGAAGAAGAAAACAAATCAAAATGGTAGAATTTAGTTAAAGTATGCAAAGAAGACCAAGTTGCTGCTTTGCAAATCTGATCAACCGAAGCTTCATTCTTAAATGCCCAGGAAGTAGAGACTGACCTTGTCGAATGAGCTGTAATCCTTTGAGACGGAGTTCTACCCGACTCAACATAAGCATGATGAATCAAAGACTTTAACCAAGATGCCAAGGAAATGGCAGAAGCCTTCTGACCTTTCCTAGAACCAGAAAAGATAACAAATAGACTAGAAGTCTTTCTGAAATCCTTAGTAGCTTCAACATATTTCAAAGCTCTAACTACATCCAAAGAATGCAACGATCTTTCCTTAGAATTCTTAGGATTAGGACACAATGAAGGAACCACAATTTCTCTACTAATGTTGTTAGAATTCACAACCTTAGGTAAAAATTTAAATGAAGTTCGCAACACCGCCTTATCCTGCTGAAAAATCAGAAAAGGAGACTCACAAGAAAGAGCAGATAATTCAGAAACTCTTCTAGCAGAAGAGATGGCCAAAAGAAACAAAACTTTCCAAGAAAGTAATTTAATATCCAGCGAATGCATAGGTTCAAACGGAGAAGCCAGAACCAAATTCAAACTCAAAGGAGTAGAAATTGACTTAATAACAGGTTTTATATGAACCAAAGCCTGTACAAAACAATGAATATCAGGAAGACTAGCAATCTTTCTGTGAAAAAGAACAGAAAGAGCATAGATTTGTCCCTTCAAGGAACTTGCAGACAAACCTTTATCCAAACCCTCCTGAAGAAACTGTAAAATTCTAGGAATTCTAAAAGAATGCCAAGAAAAATGATGAGAAGAACACCAAGAAATGTAAGTTTTCCAGACTCGATAATATATCTTCCTAGATACAGATTTACGAGCCTGTAACATAGTATTAATTACGGAGTCAGAGAAACCTCTATGACTGAGAATCAAGCGTTCAATCTCCATACCTTCAAATTTAAGGATTTGAGATCCTGATGGAAAAAAGGACCTTGCGATAGAAGGTCTGGTCTTAACGGAAGAGTCCACGGTTGGCAAGTAGCCATCCGGACAAGATCCGCATACCAAAACCTGTGAGGCCATGCTGGAGCCACCAGCAGAACAAACTAACGCCCCTTTAGAATCTTGGAAATCACTCTTGGAAGAAGAACTAGAGGCGGAAAGATATAGGCAGGATGATACTTCCAAGGAAGTGACAATGCATCCACTGCTTCCGCCTGAGGATCCCTGGATCTGGACAGATACCTGGGAAGCTTCTTGTTTAGATGAGAAGCCATCAGATCTGTTTCTGGAAGTCCCCACATTTGAACAATCTGAAGAAATACCTCTGGGTGAAGAGACCATTCGCCCGGATGTAACGTCTGGCGACTGAGATAATCCGCTTCCCAATTGTCTATACCTGGGATATGAACCGCAGAAATTAGACAGGAGCTGGATTCCGCCCATACCAGTATTCGAGATACTTCTTTCATAGCCAGAGCACTGTGAACCCTCCTTGATGATTGACATATGCCACGGTTGTGACATTGTCCGTCTGAAAACAAATGAACTACGCTCTCTTTAGAAGAGGCCACGACTGAAGAGCTCTGAAAATTGCACAGAGTTCCAAAATGTTGATTGGTAATCTCGCCTCCTGAGATTCCCAAACCCCTTGTGCTGTCAGAGACCCCCAAACAGCTCCCCAAACTGTCAGACTTGCATCTGTTGAGATCACAGTCCAGGTCGGAAGAACAAAAGAAGCCCCCTGAACTAAACGATGGTGGTCTGTCCACCACGTCAGAGAGTGTCGTACAATCGGTTTTAAAGATATTAATTGAGATATCTTTGTATAATCCCTGCACCACTGGTTCAGCATACAGAGCTGAAGAGGTCGCATGTGAAAACGAGCAAAGGGGATCGCGTCCGATGCAGCAGTCATAAGACCTAGAATTTCCATGCATAAGGCTACCGAAGGGAATGATTGAGACTGAAGGTTTCGACAAGCTGAAACCAATTTCAGACGCCTCTTGGCCGTCAGAGACAGAGTCATGGACACTGAATCTATCTGGAAACCTAAAAAGGTTACCCTTGTCTAAGGAATCAACGAACTCTTTGGTAAATTGATCCTCCAACCATGTTCTTGAAGAAACGATACAAGTCGATTCGTATGAGATTCTGCTAAATGTGAAGACTGAGCAAGTACCAAGATATCGTCCAAATAAGGAATTACCACAATACCCTGTTCTCTGATTACAGATAGAAGGGCACCGAGAACCTTTGTAAAAATCCTTGGAGCTGTTGCTAGGCCAAACGGCAAAGCCACAAACTGGTAATACTTGTCTAGGAAAGAGAATCTCAGAAACTGATAGTGATCTGGATGAATCGGAATATGCAGATATGCATCTTGTAAATCTATTGTGGACATATAATGCCCTTGCTGAACAAAAGACAGAATAGTCCTTAAAGTTACCATTTTGAATGTTGGTATCCTTACATAACGATTCAATATTTTTAAATCCAGAACTGGCCTGAAGGAATTCTCCTTCTTTGGTACAATGAAGAGATTTGAATAAAACCCCAGCCCCTGTTCCAGAACTGAAACTGGCATAATTACTCCAGCCAACTCTAGATCTGAAACACATTTCAGAAATGCTTGAGCCTTCACTGGATTTATTGGGACACGGGAAAGAAAAAATCTTCTTGCAGGAGGCCTTATCTTGAAGCCTATTCTGTACCCTTGTGAAATAATGTTCTGGATCCAAAGATTGTGAATCGAATTGATCCAAATTTCTTTGAAAAATCGTAATCTGCCCCCTACCAGCTGGGCTGGAATGAGGGCCGCACCTTCATGTGGACTTGGGAGCTGGCTTTGGCTTTCTAAAAGGCTTGGATTTATTCCAGACTGGAGATGGTTTCCAAACTGATACCGCTCCTGTAGGGGAAGGATCAGGCTTTTGTTCCTTATTGTGACGAAAGGAACGAAAACGATTAGCAGACCTAAATTTACCTTTATATTTTTTATCCTGTGGTAAAAAAGTTCCTTTCCCCCCAGTAACAGTTGAAATAATAGAATCCAACTGTGAACCAAACAACTTATTACCCTGGAAAGAAAGGGAAAGCAAAGTTGACTTAGAAGACATATCAGCATTCCAAGTTTTAAGCCATAAAGCTCTTCTAGCTAAAATAGCTAAAGACATATACCTGACATCAACCCTAATGATATCAAAGATGGCATCACAAATAAAGTTATTAGCATGTTGAAGAAGATTAACAATGCTATGAGTATTATGATCTGTTACTTGTTGTGCTAAAGCTTCCAACCAGAAAGTTGAGGCTGCAGCAACATCCGCCAAAGATATAGCAGGTCTAATAAGATTACCTGAACATAAGTAAGCTTTTCTTAGAAAGGATTCAATTTTCCTATCTAAAGGATCCTTAAAGGAAGTACTATCTGCCGTAGGAATAGTAGTACGTTTAGCAAGAGTAGAGATAGCCCCATCAACCTTAGGGATTTTGTCCCAAAACTCTAATCTGTCAGATGGCACAGGATATAATTGCTTAAATCGTTTAGAAGGAGTAAAAGAATTACCCAAATTATTCCATTCCCTGGAAATTACTTCAGAAATAGCATCAGGGACGGGAAAAACCTCTGGAATAACTACAGGAGGTTTAAAAACCGTATTCAAACGTTTAGATTTAGTATCAAGAGGACCAGATTCCTCTATTTCTAATGCAATTAAGACTTCTTTAAGCAAAGAACGAATAAATTCCATTTTAAATAAATATGAAGATTTATCAGTATCAACCTCTGAAACAGAATCCTCTGAACCAGAGGAATCATTATCAGAATGATGATGTTCATTTAAAAATTCATCTGAAAAATGATTAGTTTTAAAAGACCTTTTACGTTTACTAGAAGGAGGAATAACAGACATAGCCTTCTTAATAGATTTAGAAACAAAATCTCTTATGTTAACAGGAACACCCTGAATATTAGATGTTGATGGAACAGCAACAGGTAATGGAACATTACTAAAGGAAATATTATCTGCATTAACAAGTTTGTCATGACATTCATTACAAACAACAGCCGGAGGAACAGATACCACAAGTTTACAACAAATACACTTAACTTTGGTAGATCCAGCATCAGGCAGCAATTTTCCAGAAGTATCTTCTGATTCAGGGTCAGTCTGAGACATCTTGCAATATGTAATAGAAAAAACAACATATAAAGCAAAATTGATCAAATTCCTTAAAAGACAGTTTCAGGAATGGGAAAAAATGCCAATGAACAAGCTTCTAGCAACCAGAAGCAAATAAACAATGAGACTTAAATAATGTGGAGACACAAATGACGCCCATATTTTTTAGCACCAAAAAAGACGCCCACATTATTTGGCGCCTAAATGCTTTAAGCGCCAAAATTGACGCCACATCCGGTAATGCCGACATTTTTGGCGCAAAAACGTCAAAAAAATGACGTAACTTCCGGCGATGAGTATGACGCCGGAAATGACAAAGAAAATTTTTGCGCCAAAAAAGTCCGCGCCAAGAATGACGCAATAAAATGAAGCATTTTCAGCCCCCGCAAGCCTAACAGCCCACAGGAGAAAAAGTCAAATTTTAAGGTAAGAAAAATTGATTATTCAAATGCATTATCCCAAATAATGAAACTGACTGTCTGAAATAAGGAATGTTGAACATCCTGAATCAAGGCAAATAAATGTTTGAATACATATATTTAGAACTTTATAAAAAAAGCGCCCAACCATAGCTTAGAGTGTCACAGAAAATAAGACTTACTTACCCCAGGACACTCGTTTACATGTTGTAGAAAGCCAAACCAGTACTGAAACGAGAATCAGTAGAGGTAATGGTATATATAAGAGTATATCGTCGATCTGAAAAGGGAGGTAAGAAATGAATCTCTACGACCGATAACAGAGAACCTATGAAATAGACCCCGTAGAAGGAGATCATTGAATTCAAATAGGCAATACTCTCTTCACATCCCTCTGACATTCACTGCACGCTGAGAGGAAAACCGGGCTCCAGCCTGCTGAGAAGCGCATATCAACGAAGAATCTAGCACAAACTTACTTCACCACCTCCATGGGAGGCAAAGTTTGTAAAACTGAATTGTGGGTGTGGTGAGGGGTGTATTTGTAGGCATTTTAAGGTTTGGGAAACTTTGCCCCTCCTGGTAGGAATGTATATCCCATACGTCACTAGCTCATGGACTCTTGCTAATTACATGAAAGAAATATGTTTGATAAAAGAAGATGCAATACTGTATTACACATATAAAACAGATCTTTGTCCTCATATACTGCAACACACGCTTTGCATTACAATAAATGAGCATTGACTATTTGCCTGCCCTTTATAACATCAGTAACAGAAGAAGCAGCCGTGTGCATCACATGACTTGGGTGCACACGTGTCACGTGACTGCAGTGCTTGTGTGTAACATACGTTACAAGATGGCACCATAAATAGGAATATACAAGCTGTGGATAAACATAGAAAATATGAGGAGTCTTCTTGAAGAGCTTGTAGTAAGATGAACATACAGCATTGAGAACAGTGTATTAGTTTATTTTCATTACTCAGAAACAGTTAGTTCAGAAAATCTTAAGCAGGTGTTAAAGGGACACTGAACCCAAATTTTTTCTTTCGTGATTCAGATAGAGCATGTAATTTTAAGGAACTTTCTTATTTACTCCTATTATCAATTTTTCTTCGTTCTCTTGCTATCTTTATGTGAAAAAGACGTCATCTAAGCTTTTTTTCTTGGTTCAGAACTCTGGACAGCACTTTTTTATTGGTGGATGAATTTATCCACCAATCAGTAAGGACAATCCAGGTCGGCATCTAAACTTACATTCTTGCATTTCAAATAAAGATACCAAGAGAATAAAGAAAATATGATAATAGGAGTAAATTAGAAAGTTGCTTAAAATTTCATGCTCTATCTGAATCACAAAAGAAAAAATTTGGGTTCAGTGTTTCTTTAAGCTGAATGCTCCAGTCAGGCACCACAAGATTTTGGTTTACAGATCTGATTCAGATATCAAGCTTCTGTCTTGGAGTTTTTTTTGTTGTTTTTACCACTATCTTCTGCTGGAAGACTTTCTGATCTATTTTTCTTGCCTAAAGTGATTTTTTGGATATTATTAATCAGGAGATTATACCATCTCCTTGTACTAATCCAAAGAATTTATGCGATGTATTGTAAGAACATTATAATTTTACTTTCAAATTAAAACAAACCAATTGTTCTTCCATTGGTCCACGTAAAGGTCAGGGGGCCATATCAGTTTCTTTCTTTTTTGGCTAAATCTCCTAATTTCAAAGGTTTACTTGGAGGCGGGATAGTCTTTTCCAAAACGCATTTTTGCGCTTTTTTTAAATCAGTTTCTTCTTCTTGGATTTTCAAGAAAGAGGATTATATTGAACACATTTTGCAAGGCAGCAACATACTTTCTCTAATTTCTACCACTTTGATGTGTTTGGTAAGAATGTTCTTCAGTGTCTGGTGATTAGGTGCCTGTCTTAAAATAGTAGGTTGGGTATTAGTTCTCAGGTGTAGTGGCTTGTAGACTCTCACCACCTTATGAAAAAATGTATGCTTACCGGATACATTCATTTCTTTCATGGTAGTGAGAGTCCACACAGCCCAGCCATTTTCATTTTGTATTTGATTTGTTTTGGCAGCAGTTCTAGTTTGCACTTCAGTTTCCATACTTTGTCCATTCCTACCTTTTTATCTCTCCTTTCTTGGCTATACATCAGACTAGAATATCAGAGAGAAGGAAGGGATTAAAGGGACAGTCAACACCAGAATTTTTATTTTTTAAAAGATAGATAATCCCTTAATTGCCCATTCCCCAGTTTTGCATAACCAACACAGTTATAATAATACACATTTTACCTCTGTAATTACCTTGTATCTAAACCTCTCCAAGCTGCCCCCTTATCTCAGTTCTTTTGACAAACTTGCATCTTAGCCAATCAGTGCTCACTCCTCTGTAAATTCACATGTATGAGCTCAATGTTATCTATATGAAACACATGAACTAACGCCCTCTAGTGGTGAAAAACTGTCAAAATGCATTTAGATTAGAGGCGGCCTTCAGAGTCTAAGAAATTAGCATATAAACCTCCTAGGTTTAGCTTTTAACTAAGAATACCAAAAGAACAAAGCAAAATTGGTGATAAAAGAAAATTTGAAAGTTGTTTAACCCCTTAATGACCGGACCATTATTCAATTTTCTTACCCTTAATGACAATGGCTATTTTTACATTTCTGCAGTGTTTGTGTTTAGCTGTAATTTTCCTCTTACTCATTTACTGTACCCACGCATATTATATACCGTTTTTCTCGCCATTAAATGGAATTTCTAAAGATACCATTATTTACATCATATCTTATAATTTACTATAAAAAAAATTATAAAATATGGGTAAAAAATTAAAAAAAAACACACTTTTTCTAACTTTGACCCCAAAAATCTGTTACACATCTACAACCACCAAATAACACCCATTCTAAATAGTTTCTAAATTTTGTCCCGAGTTTAGAAATACCCAATGTTTACATGTTCTTTGCTTTTTTTTGCAAGTTATAGGACAAAAAATACAAGTAACACTTTGCTATTTCCAAACCACTTTTTTTCAAAATTAGCGCTAGTTACATTGGAACACTGATATCTTTCATGTATATATTTTTATACAGAAGACATCCCAAAGTATTGATCTAGGCCCATTTTGGTTTATTTCATGCCACCTTTTCACCGCCAAATGCGATCAAATAAAATAAATTGTTGACTTTTTCACAATTTTTTTTCACAAACTTTAGGTTTCTCGCTGAATTTATTTACAAACAACTTTTGCAATTATGGCATAAATGGTTGTAAATGCTTCTCTGGGATCCCCTTTGTTCAGAAATAGCAGACATATATGGCTTTAGCGTTGCTTTTTGGTAATTAGAAGGCCGCTAAATGCAGCTGCACACCACACGTGTATTATGCCCAGCAGTGAAGGGGTTAATTAGGGAGCTTGTAGGGAGCTTTTAGGTTTAATTTTAGCTTTAGTGTAGTGTAGTAGACAACCCAAATTATTGATCTAGGCCAATTTTGGTATATTTCATGCCACCATTTCACCGCCGAATACAATCAAATAAAAAAAAAATTAAATTTTTCACAATTTTAGGTTTCTCATTGAAATTATTTACAAGCAGCTTGTGCAATTATGGCACACATGGTTGTAAATGCTTCTCTGGGATCCCCTTTGTTCAGAAATAGCAGACATATATGGCTTTGGCGTTGCTTTTTGGTAATAATAAGGCCGTTAAATACTGCTGCGCACCACACTACTGGCCAGGAGTAGAATACTAGAAGTAATGGTTTGTGGCCCCTCACCGCCATGAAAGAAATTACATTTATCAGGTAAGCATACATTTTATTTTTCACCCAGTCTCTTTACACTCTCTCACACACAACTCCCTCCTCAGACACTGTCTGTTACTCACAACTTCTTCCTAATACTCTCACCCCTTCTTCTTTACATTCAGCCCTGCTTATCCTCTTCACTCACTGCCCCTTGCATGCCAGTCCTTGCTCACACTCTCTCCCCCCCTCTATCTCTCTCTCTCCCCCCTCTCTCACCCCCCCCCCCTCTCTTTTGCGCTCTCTCTCTCCCGTCTCTCTCCCCCCTCTATCTCTTTCTCCCCTCTCTCTCCCTCCCCTCTCCCTCACTCCCCTCTCTCTCTCACTCCCCCTCCCCTCTCTCTCTCTCTCTCTCACTCCCCCTCTCTCTCTCTCACTCCCCCTCCCCTCTCTCTCTCTCACTCCCTCCCCCTCCCCCTCTCTCCCTCCCCCTCTCTCTCTCCTCTGTCCCTCCCCCCTCTCTCTCCCCCCCCTCTCTTTTGATCTCTCTGTCCCCTTTCTTTTGCTCTCCCTCCCCCTCTCTTTTACGGTCTCTCTCCCTCTCTTTTGCTCCCTCTCTTGTGCTCTTTATCTCCGCTCTTGATTTCTCTCTCACCTTTCTTATATTTTCCCTACCCCCGTCTCTCCCCTCTTTTGAGCTCTCAGACTGCACAGCCTTTCACGGCCCGTCTGGCCCCGCCCCTTCACAGTCGGCCACGCCCCTTTCACGACCCTCACGCTCGGTCATGCCCCCTTCATGCTTGGTCACGCCCACTTCTGCTCGCACTGCAGAGACTTAGGGACTGTAAGGCCAGGTGTGTTTGTCCTCGTGCTGTCTCTACTGCGCATGACAGCTTCGGACAAACACACTTGGCCTTTTATAGTATAGGATCTGCATTTATGTTGTAGGAAAAAAATAGTTTAAGAAGTTGTTTTTTTTAAATATATTTTTCTAATATTTAAATAAATAGCAAGCACTTATTCTGCAAGATAATAAAGTATATTATATGGATATAAGTTTCTGGGAGGATTGTATATAATACTGCTTCACTATCCTACAACAATGCAAGTAGTGGGAGGGACAAGAGAGTTCCATGGGTGCTTTTGAAGCGCTCTCATTAAATTCTCTAAGCATTTTACATCTGCAGTACTCACTGATTTAATTGCCAATAAACACCTTGTAATTACAAGACATTTCTGTTGTGTTGCCAAGTCAACATTTAAAAAAAAAAAAAAGAAAAAGGTAAGATCCTTTAAAATGCAATTAGTTTTCAATAGCCAAACTCCACCCAACATTTGCCTTATTTAGAGGAGCCAATCTGGGCTTTAGTCGGCAGACAATAAGATTAGTCACCGTCATAATAAAGCTAGTTTAAAACAAATTGTTTTGCAGTTTTTATGTGATAAAGCCACTTAGGGGCAGATATGCTGCAGATTTTAGTAGATTTGTATGTGGAAAAAAGAAAGGGTCCACTGCAAAATGCATTCTAGCACTCTCTGCCCAGACTAATGAAGCAGAACAATTAAATTCAAATTTAAACTTTATTGGATTTTGTTAAAAATGTGAAAATGTATTTAAAACAATTGTGTCATAAGTATTATGTATAAACTGTGTGACCAAAAGTAGTGTCTATTGTGCCTTTAAATTCCACATCTAGATGTGCCACATAATAAAGTCATAGGAGTTAATAAGTAATTAAAATGGGGG
Organism: Bombina bombina; assembly: GCF_027579735.1. Classification (NCBI taxonomy): domain Eukaryota; kingdom Metazoa; phylum Chordata; class Amphibia; order Anura; family Bombinatoridae; genus Bombina; species Bombina bombina. The sequence goes on along the minus strand of NC_069502.1, from coordinate 393,001,617 downwards.
GCTGAGCTGATAGCTGTTGCGGCAGGAGGTGTTGGAAGAGAGCTCCTGAACTTACTTGATCTCTTTATAGTTATTTTCCAACTTTATCTTCTTATTTTGCAATTTTATACTACCTTAAGTCATTTAAGTGGAGTCTGGGACTTTCTGACAGACAGCGGACCTACCTATGTTCCTCAGCTAACTTCATAATGTTTTGCCACGAGGCCTATTCAGTGAAACTACACATGTTGATGAGGCTGCCGTGTATATACCCCCCCCCCTGGGATCTATGATTCTGGGTTACCGAACCAGAGGGATTATCTCTGGCCATATCACTGCTCATAACATTTTGAAGCAGCACTTCGGGACAAATCAACCATTTTTATTAAGAGGTAAAGTGCGTAGCAAAACTATGGATGCACTAGACAGATGGGAGATGTCGCTCCAGCAAGCGATTCAGAGCCACTTCTCTACACTCAAACAGCAGCTCTCTCAAATCCTTTTCCCTACTAGTGAGAGGCTATTGGATGGTATGGTAGCAGAGGAGGAGCAGACTCAGACAGAGCGGATCTGCACAATGAAGGGTATAACCTATAACCCTATTGGGGACTCATTATCTGAGGAGAGGACCCTTCCACTACTGAACGATCATTACCTGAGGCTTGGACAACCACCGACAGCGGCGTCTGTGGGATTGCGTTCTGGGAGGTTTGCCGGAGTTCAGACCTCGGAGCTGGGGGCTGTCTGTGGGGCTGATCGCATTGTGCACTTGGATCCGATTGCCAGCCTACACCCGCTTATGGGACCTGATGGCGATGCTCCTTTTGGAGATGTATTCGTGCCTCCCCCACCTGTTCCCACAATTGTCGGCTAGACTTCGGAAAAACAGCCCTACCATAACGAGGATGAACTAGAGGACATGCTGACAACTGTGATGGTGCCGATGCGCTACTGAGCGGTACAGTCTGACCAGCTCTCTTTTCCTAGCATTAGTAGCGCAAACAGCATATTACTGACACAGTCTGACATTTTGAAAACTGTTTATTACATGGGGATTCATATTAGACTTAAACTGTCCCCACTAGATGAGCCACACAGCCTCCTCCAAGCTATAGACTGCCCACGATTTTATGTGATGAGGGGCCTCAAAACCGGAGTTGGCTAATTAACTAACCCTGCCATGATTTCTGTTTAGCATCGACAACTAGTAGATGGTAGGCATTATACAAGTCTCCTCTATACAGGACTTTGGCTCTTGCCTGAGACACTAATAACGTGTATGTATTCTGCCTAAATCTCTGTTTTGTTTATCATAATTAGTTTAGATTTAATTTAGAGTTTATTCTTGCTAAAACCGTTTCTATAGAGATTGTGTAAGTTTTGCATTCTAAACTGTTTTCATGTGTTTAAACTGGTCAGTCTGACAGTGGTGCTCATGCTAGATATTCACAGTTATCAGGGGTAATTCATTGAACTTAAGACTAATATCTGAACCCTTAGTATTAAGATGTTTGCTGCACTAGACTTAGTTCAAAGAGTCCTTTTTGCCATATATTGCCCTATATACCTCATGTGAGTAAAATAGATTTCCCGATTGCCAGATCCTCTCTACATATATACCACCTAATGCAAATTAGAGGAGTTAATTCTAGGAGCAACATGTTAGAAAATGCAACTCTTTCTATTCCTTCTCCCCATATACCAGGCTGAATGGACTTAATCTCATATGGTTTTATAGTTGCCAATAAGCTGCATAGTAATCTTCTCCCCATATATCAGGCTGACCGACCTTACTCTCATATTGCTATAACTTTGCGCATATTATATGGCAGTAATGCAACCATAATTGTCTAAGATAAGTAAGGTACACAAGGGACAGAAGCTGTTTTAATTACTTGCTATTCATAGTGATTATTTGATGCAAATGTATATATAGTATATTAAGCATGTATTAATATGTACTGTGTTTTGAATTTCATACATAGCCCTATCTTGTCTAGTAGTATTCCTACCTTGACCTCCTATAGTTATCCATTATACCTTCAGCTATGCCCTGAGTGATATTTTAGCTAATTGGTTTTAAAGTTATCTAGCATCTTTGAGTGTAGCAATTGTCAGGTGTTACAGTAAAAACAGAAAATAAGGTGTGTTTTTCATTAGAGATCCAAAAGTAGTCTCCTTTGTTGGTTTCTACCTCCACTAGCTTGTTTTATTTAGCGCGGAGGTCCAAGAGTGGCCGCACTGTTCATTTTGGAGGTGATTAGAGTACTGGGCATAATAACTGCTTATGTTCTTTTCTTTTTCTCCTTTATTTAGGAATACATATTGTCAATTATAATGTTATGTCGCATGATGTCTGTATTTCAATAATGCTAACATGTTACATCATTATTCCGTATTGTATGTATGCCTTATATCAAACCTTAAATAAAAACTTTTAAATTAAAAAGTAATTAAAATTATGGTAAATAACATTCCTTATAGTGGGTGTGTAATATAAAATAAACAAATTGAAAGATCAGTAATTCCCATGCTTATATCAGTAAGGAATAGACTAACTGCAGGGTACCTAAAGATCCTGAAATCTCAATATATCTATGCTATGTATGGATTATAATAAAGGTTTAAATACCATGATACTAATTTGTGGTCATACATAGTAGTCACATGGGGCTAATGTGCAACTTGAGTAACCAGTCATCAGTCAACTCATTCAGTGATATTAGTAAAGAGATAATTACTAACGGCTCATATAGTGATGCTGATTAATAATATAAAGTTAAAGATACTAGTGTAGTATTGTGCTTCAACACGTAATAAAAGTTTTATTGTCAGGCAATTTAACCTAATACATTCAGATATCTATATTATTGCGCACAAAGTCTATAGTATGCAACAGTGTACAGGGAGTGCAGAATTATTAGGCAAGTTGTATTTTTGAGGATTAATTTTATTATTGAACAACAACCATGTTCTCAATGAACCCAAAAAACTCATTAATATCAAAGCTGAATAGTTTTGGAAGTAGTTTTTAGTTTGTTTTTAGTTTTAGCTATTTTAGGGGGATATCTGTGTGTGCAGGTGACTATTACTGTGCATAATTATTAGGCAACTTAACAAAAAACAAATATATACCGATTTCAATTATTTATTTTTACCAGTGAAACCAATATAACATCTCAACATTCACAAATATACATTTCTGACATTCAAAAACAAAACAAAAACAAATCAGTGACCAATATAGCCACCTTTCTTTGCAAGGACACTCAAAAGCCTGCCATCCATGGATTCTGTCAGTGTTTTGATCTGTTCACCATCAACATTGCGTGCAGCAGCAAGCACAGCCTCCCAGACACTATTCAGAGAGGTGTACTGTTTTCCCTCCTTGTAAATCTCACATTTGATGATGGACCACAGGTTCTCAATGGGGTTCAGATCAGGTGAACAAGGAGGCCATGTCATTAGATTTTCTTCTTTTATACCCTTTCTTGCCAGCCACGCTGTGGAGTACTTGGACGCGTGTGATGGAGCATTGTCCTGCATGAAAATCATGTTTTTCTTGAAGGATGCAGACTTCTTCCTGTACCACTGCTTGAAGAAGGTGTCTTCCAGAAACTGGCAGTAGGACTGGGAGTTTAGCTTGACTCCATCCTCAACCCGAAAAGACCCCACAAGCTCATCTTTGATGATACCAGCCCAAACCAGTACTCCACCTCCACCTTGCTGGCGTCTGAGTCGGACTGGAGCTCTCTGCCCTTTACCAATCCAGCCACGGGCCCATCCATCTGGCCCATCAAGACTCACTCTCATTTCATCAGTCCATAAAACCTTAGAAAAATCAGTCTTGAGATATTTCTTGGCCCAGTCTTGACATTTCAGCTTGTGTGTCTTGTTCAGTGGTGGTCGTCTTTCAGCCTTTCTTACCTTGGCCATGTCTCTGAGTATTGCACACCTTGTGCTTTTGGGCACTCCATTGATGTTGCAGCTCTGAAATATGGCCAAACTGGTGGCAAGTGGCATCTTGGCAGCTGCACGCTTGACTTTTCTCAGTTCATGGGCAGTTATTTTGCGCCTTGGTTTTTCCACACGCTTCTTGCGACCCTGTTGACTATTTTGAATGAAACGCTTGATTGTTTGATGATCACGCTTCAGAAGCTTTGCAATTTTAAGAGTGCTGCATCCCTCTGCAAGATATCTCACTATTTTTTACTTTTCTGAGCCTGTCAAGTCCTTCTTTTGACCCATTTTGCCAAAGGAAAGGAAGTTGCCTAATAATTATGCACACCTGATATAGGGTGTTGATGTCATTAGACCACACCCCTTCTCATTACAGAGATGCACATCACCTAATATGCTTAATTGGTAGTAGGCTTTCGAGCCTATACAGATTGGAGTAAGACAACATGCATAAAGAGGATGATGTGGTCAAAATACTAATTTGCCTAATAATTTTGCACTCCCTGTACATAAATTATTGGAGATATATTGCCAAGTCCTTCTGGAGTTATAAATATCAATCTCCAGAAACAGCTTCCAAAATAGTAATATGCCATTACACTATACCACTATGATTGGCCATAATGTGGCTTTTGAGAATGATATTTTAAGTAAATAATGTAGCGTGACTCCTAGGACAGAAGCAGATAAATTACCCCCCCCCCCCCACAGGATCAGACTGATATGCTACAGGAAAGTTCCTCTCTTTGAAAGAGGCTGCTCCTTTGGGGGTAATTTATGCAAATCCTGACACTGAGGGAAGTCTCCCTAAGGGTGATGCAGGAAGCCAGACATGGACCTGTTGCTCAGTGTGCCTAGAGGGATATGGCTGCACCTCACTGACGAGGCCCACACTAGGCCGAAATGTAAGTCTGGGATTTTGTTGTTTCTCTCGTTCAGATAGGAATTGTCTGGTATTTCGTGGCTAGACTGCACTGTTAAGTCAGGATCAGACTGATATGCTACAGGAAAGTTCCTCTCTGTCAAAGGCACATGTTGAGCAAAAAGAGGTTGCTCCTTGGGTGGTAACTAAGCCACAGATCAAGCTATTATGCTCTTGGTCGTTCCCAGGTTGAACGCTTTATTTATTTATGCAAATTGTTAGAAGGCCATGATTTAACAAGAGAAACATTAGATCTACATCCCAAAAGAAGTTATGTTAAGAGACAGTAGGACGTTTAAGAGTCTACAGCAAAGAGGATGTTTACCTATAGGGCCATTATTAATAAGATTGTGTTTAGAAGAAAGAGCCAATTGTGCAACATTGATTTAACTATAAATGTATACACTAACACCGAGTCGAACAAGTGAGGTTATATTAGCTGAAAAGGGATCCAAATCCCTTTGCATGTACCAGCCAGACCATCTGGTCCATGCAGGAAGATGACATTTACAGGAACTGGGGCCCATGATTTGTACAAGGATTTAAGCTCCCCCACCAAAAGGTCATGCAAAGATTGGATTTCCCTGAAATCACCCATGTGATTAGTCTGAGGGGCTAAATCTGGAGAAAAGTATTAATTGATGGATCTCCCGAGACTGGATGCCAGCTGAAATATGGGTGAAATTTAAATGTTAAACAAGAAGCAAAGACATCTAAAGAAAGGGGACTGTGAAGAGCTAGGATAAATAGAAAAACATCTCTGTTCAGTTTCCAAATGCTGAAATCTTTTAAGAAACGAGAACCCCAGTCTGCGACTAAATTGGAGACCAGGAATATATTCTGCTTTGACAGAAATATTCATATCTAGACAAAGATGGATAATTTCCTTTGTAATGTTTAAAACAATTCTGGATTTTGTGCCACTTTAACGATTCAAGTAGCGGACCGGTTAAATGTCGTCCATCCTAAGGATAATAGACACTGGAGTTGAAGATCTTCCAAAGCTTTTGACTGCAAATAAACCTGACAAAAGTTACAAACAATTAATATGGTAATGTTTCTCTTCCAGTGACCATTTGCCTCCAGTTATGGATGAACTGCAACGTGCTACCCAGCTGAAACTGCTGCCGGATTCTATTATGAGGTCCGAAGCTCTGCCAAAAATATCTCTTCTAGGCTTTCATGTGAGAAAGCCACCATGAGTGTTCCTCCTTAGCTTCTAATGACTTGGTTTCTAATGTAATGTGATGAGAATAAGAAAAACATTTTTGGAAATTTTTAGGTGCTCGAGTTCTCATTAGTGGAGGGGGGGGGGTGGAAAAGATAGCCTGAATTGAAATTGAGAGTAACCCTACTATTCTGGCTATTCATCTTATCAGGACTGTATGTTTTGAGAGCGTACGTGAAAAAAAAAAAATTATATTCTTTTTCAGTGGAAAGACTCAGACTAGATTACTCTGTAGCTTAGAAAATCCAAAAAAATTAACATTTTACAGAATTATAGATTTTTCTTTGTTTACTAAGAAAACATTTATGCTTACCAGATAAATTCCTTTCTTTCCTGTCAGGGAGAGTCCAGGACTTCATTCATTACTGTTGGGAATATCAACACCTGGCTACCAGGAGCAGACAAAGAAACCCCAGCCAAAGGCTATAAATATCCCTCCCACTTCCCCCATCCCCCCAGTCATTGGGCTTAAGGAACAAGGAAAAGCAGGAGAAACATTAGGGTATAGGAGGTGCCAGAAGAAAAAATAAAGGGAAGCCGTCCAAATATTACGGGCGGGATTGTGGACTCTTCCTGCCAGGAAAGAAAGGAATTTATCTGGTAAGCATACATTTTGTTTTCTTTCCAAAGGCAGGGAGTGTCCACGACTTCATTCATTACTGTTGGGAACCATTACACTGAATGAAAAAATGGGAGGGCAAAAAAGAAAAAGGCGGACCCTAATTTGAGGGCACCACAGCCTGTAACACCTTTCTCTCAAAAGTTGCTCCAGCAGAAGCGAAAACATAAAATATATAGCCCTTTGAAAAAGGAGGACCAGGTAGCCTTCCTACAAATCTGATCCATAGAAGCTTTGATTTTAAAAGCCCAGAAAGAAAAACTGCTCTAGTGGAATGAGCCATTATCCTCTCAGGAGGCTGCTCATAAGCCTTCTCATAAGCCAAGCGGATGATACTTCTCAGCCAGAAAGATAAGAAAGTCCCAATGGCCATTTGGCCCTTGCATTTACCAGCATACATCACAAACAAAGATGAGGATTTTCTGAAGTTCTTAGTAGCCTGCAGATAGAATTTTAAGGCACGTACAACATCCAGATTGTGGAGCAAACGTTCCTTTGAGGAAGAAGGATTAGGACAAAAGGAAGGAACAAAAAATTCCTGATGTTGCAACTCGAGACCACCTTAGGTAGGTGTAGAATCTGCTAACTTTTTAGTTACTGTTTCCTCACTAATATTACCTTTATCTTAGGAAATCAGGACCCTGCTTGATGAAATTATTTCTTTTATTAGACAGAAAATAAGTATTTACATAGAAACAAGTTACTAACTAATGCAAGAGAAGGAAAGAGAAGGTGGAAAGGGGGAGAGAGATGGAAGAGATGAGTGAGGAGAGAGCTTAGCCTAGTCTACATACAATGGCAACTAACTTATATAGTCATTCATTCCCTCACACAGCCCAGCCCACACTCAGCTGTAAATTCCTCAGTCAGAGACAAGATGACATCATTAGATAAATGGGGGTAGAACGTCACTTCCTTAGGCTATTGGTGGTAGGAACAGAGATAAAATCAGAGCCTTGTACACCATCTGTGCTGAAATGCTAAATGTTTGTCAGGGTTGTAAAATTTCTTAGTGAATCATGTGGTATCCTTATGATGCATTCTTTTCATACAGAGTTTGATCAGATTTCCAACTGGTTTTCACCAAACTTTGTCTTGTCACCTATGAATTGGAAAAGCTGGTAACTGTAGGTCAGTCTGAATTTAACCCTTTATGTCCTTGATGTTGCAGACAAATGTCCCAAATGTTAGCATTTCAATATGGAAATAAGGAGTATGATATTAAAGTAAGGTGTGTTCGTAAAATACAACAGTAGGAAACCTAACTTAGTACGTAAAACCGCCTTATCAGCATGAAAAATAAGGTAAGGCGGATCACACTGCAAAGCAGATAACTCAGAGACTCTGCGAGCAGAGGCGATAGCCAACAAAAACAAAACCTTCCAGGATAGAGTTTAAGATTAACAGAATGCATAGGCTCCAACAAAGCTTGCTGCAAAACACGAAGAACAAGATTGAGGCTCCAAGGAAGAGCAACAGGTCTAAACACAGGCCTGATACTAGTCAGGGCCTGAACAAAAGACTGAATGTCTGGAAGATCCGCAATCTCTTTTGCAATAAGACCGACAGGGCTGAGATCTGTCCCTTCAGAGAGCTGGGGATAGACCCTTCTCCAAACCATCTTGGAGAAAAGACAGTATTCGGGCAACCTTCACCTAGTGCCATGGAATACTATGTTCCTCACACTAATGAAGGTAAGTACGCCACACTTTGTGGTAAATACGGCGAGTGACTGGCTTGCGAACCTGGATCAAAGTGTCTATAACTCTGTCAGAAAAACCTCTTTAGGTTAAGACTGAGCATTTAATTTCCACGCAGTCAGTCTCAGAGACTCTAAATTTTGATGTAGGAATGGATCTTGAATCAGGTGGTCCGCTCAATAAGGTAACCTCCACGGAGGGGAGGAGGACATTCTTATTAGATCCGCAAACCATGTCCTTCGAGGCCAGGGTGGTGCTATTAGAATCACCGGAGCCTGCTCCTGCTTGATGCAAGCCACTACTCGAGGGAGAAGAGCCAATGGAGGAAAAAGGTATATGAGATTGAACGAACCTCCATGGAATCACTAACGTGACTACTAATTCGCCTGATGATCCCTCGATCCCGACCCATACCTTGGTAGATCAGTATAGAGACGAGAAGCCAGAAAATCTAGTTCTAGGACTCCCTATCTGAGAGTTATCCCTGAAAAACAGAGGGGTGGAGAGCCCACGGATTGACTTCTGAGGAAATCTGCTTCCCAGTTGTCCACCCCTGGGATGAGAACCGCGGAAAGAAGGCAGTTGAAAGATTCCGCCCAATGAAGAATTTGAGACACTGAATATCCTGGGAGCAGTAGCTAAGCCAAATGGCAATGCTATGAACTGGAAATTGAGACAGGTAGAACCTCTGTACACAGGAGTGCTCACTTGCGTCTGTAGTCGTATCCTCATAGATGCAGGACAATGGAGCGTGGGCGGGAAAGGCTTCCCTGGGGTCCAGGTGTAAATGCTGCCAATTGGTGTGTCTGCTCCACATGTCAGAAAAGTAAATAGCATGCATACAGGAAAATAGCGCACTATACATCAACGGACTTGTAGGTAAAATTCATCTGTTTATTATAATTCCTTAAAAACATAATGGTCAGCGCACACTAAAAACAATCAGGTCGGCAGACAGGGTCACCCGCAGACTCATTTCGTGCACATGCGCGCACTTGGTCACTGCATACCTGGTAACCTGCCCGCACACCTATTTATGGCAAAAAACATAATTTATGTAAGAACTTACCTGATAAATTCATTTCTTTCATATTAGCAAGAGTCCATGAGCTAGTGACGTATGAGATATACATTCCTACCAGGAGGGGCAAAGTTTCCCAAACCTCAAAATGCCTATAAATACACCCCTCACCACACCCACAATTCAGTTTAACGAATAGCCAAGAAGTGGGGTGATAAAAAAGTGCGAAAGCATATAAAATAAGGAATTGGAATAATTGTGCTTTATACAAAATCATAACCACCACAAAAAAAGGGCGGGCCTCATGGACTCTTGCTAATATGAAAGAAATGAATTTATCAGGTAAGTTCTTACATAAATTATGTTTTCTTTCATGTAATTAGCAAGAGTCCATGAGCTAGTGACGTATGGGATAATGACTACCCAAGATGTGGATCTTTCCACACAAGAGTCACTAGAGAGGGAGGGATAAAATAAAGACAGCCAATTCCTGCTGAAAATAATCCACACCCAAAATAAAGTTTAACGAAAAACATAAGCAGAAGATTCAAACTGAAACCGCTGCCTGAAGTACTTTTCTACCAAAAACTGCTTCAGAAGAAGAAAATACATCAAAATGGTAGAATTTAGTAAAAGTATGCAAAGAGGACCAAGTTGCTGCTTTGCAGATCTGGTCAACTGAAGCTTCATTCCTAAACGCCCAGGAAGTAGAAACTGACCTAGTAGAATGAGCTGTAATTCTCTGAGGCGGAGTTTTACCCGACTCAACATAGGCAAGATGAATTAAAGATTTCAACCAAGATGCCAAAGAAATGGCAGAAGCTTTCTGGCCTTTTCTAGAACCGGAAAAGATAACAAATAGACTAGAAGTCTTACGAAAAGATTTCGTAGCTTCAACATAATATTTCAAAGCTCTAACAACATCCAAAGAATGCAACGATTTCTCCTTAGAATTCTTAGGATTAGGACATAATGAAGGAACCACAATTTCTCTACTAATGTTGTTGGAATTCACAACTTTAGGTAAAAATTCAAAAGAAGTTCGCAACACCGCCTTATCCTGAATCTAGCACAAACTTACTTCACCACCTCCATCGGAGGCAAAGTTTGTAAAACTGAATTGTGGGTGTGGTGAGGGGTGTATTTATAGGCATTTTGAGGTTTGGGAAACTTTGCCCCTCCTGGTAGGAATGTATATCTCATACGTCACTAGCTCATGGACTCTTGCTAATTACATGAAAGAAATATGTTTGATAAAAGAAGATGCAATACTGTATTACACATATAAAACAGATCTTTGTCCTCATATACTGCAACACACGCTTTGCATTACAATAAATGATTATCTATAAAAATAAAAATAAATTGGTGGTACTTTTTGTGTATCAGTGAATAAAAGATAAAAAATGTGAAAAAATGTTGAAAAATTATTTCTTTCAAATATTCCTTTAAAAATTGCTTTAAAAATTACAAAAAAAATCCTTGAAAATTAAAAACGTATGTGAAAAGTGAAAAACGTGCACCAAAAGGTTATAGTGGAACAAAGTCTGGTAGTGGTAATCCAATAGACTAGTAGAGGGTTATAATGGAACAAAGTCTAGTAGTTGTAATCCAATAGACTGGTGGCTTGCACTCAGTTTATATGAACAATTTATGTCTGATGTATGAATCAGTCATTTTATAAAAACAACCTTATTTCCTGGCGGTGAGTGTCCTTATTAGTTCCTGGTGGTGAGAATCCACTCGACTGTCCCTAGGTATCTCCTAGTGGGCAGACTAAAGCTCCCGTTTCCTGGTGGTGAGAACCCTCAGGCCTGGATCTGGGATCCTAGTAGTGACTTAATCTTATATTGTCAATTTCCTATAAAGGTAAAAATCAATAGTGTAGATAGTACAAAATTCTGTAGTGTAATGAAATAATGCTTACCAGCTAGGGTCAACTAATAATTTGCCACTACTAACAACCAGCTATCAGTCTTGAGAAAAGCCTTGAGGAGGCCAAAACACGTTGACCATAGCTGATAAGCATTATTTCATTACAATACAGAATTCTGTAGTCGAGTGGATTCTCACCACCAGGAACTAATAAGGACACTCAAACATTAATTTAAGTGGTAATATACTCATTTAAAATGTAAGCTTTTATCTAGAAGTCCGTGGATGTTTAGTGCGCTATTTTCCTGTATGCATGCTATTCATTAACATTTCAATGTTAATGAATTGATTTACATTTAATAATATTTATTTATGAAATCTTATTCAGGGGACCATCCATATAGTTTTTCATGCTTATTTATTATTGTATTTAGGCGCAGTATTGTAAAATGTAACAGTCTAAAATGAGAGAAATTATAATAATCAATTGTAAAACATTATTTACTTACAATGTAATTGACTGTAAACAATATAATTACTTTATGTGTTTATCACATTGACATTGTGTATTAACATTCACTTATTAAGCGTTTTTGGATCATTTTCTATATCTAAAAAATTAACAGGAAGATTATAACAATGCGCAATATTTGCTTTTGATCTTATGTAATGAGCCGCAAACATGGTATAAAGTATTTATAATACTGTTGTATATGGATCTTTAAAATTTAGATATAAAAGTGTGTGTGGTCTAGTCACCGGTATGCAGTGACCAAGTGCGCATGCGCACGAAACGCGTCTGCGTCAGATCTAGACCGCACTTTACTGTGTTTGTTTTTAGAGGGTGCTTTACATCTTATGTTCTTAAACTTGGATAATAAATTTTGAAGAATGTTATCCCTCTGTGAACTTTCTTTTGCCGAGTGCCAGTGCGCACTACTTCTTGGATATTTGTTAGTGTGTGGAGTAGAAACACCAGTTGTAGCATTGATCACTCAGCTCCTGAAGGACACAGATACACCCACTCTCTATTGTGCTGCAAACTACTGGATAAAGCCACATTATATGTGTAGATCAGGAGAGAGCTTTTCTCCCTACAGAATTCATTTGTGAAATATGAACTGGAAATGTTGGTCCAGGAAAGTAAACCCCAGAACTGAAAAACATAATTTATGAAAGAACTTACCTGATAAATTAATTTCTTTCATATTAGCAAGAGTCCATGAGCTAGTGACGTATGGGATATACATTCCTACCAGGAGGGGCAAAGTTTCCCAAACCTCAAAATGCCTATAAATACACCCCTCACCACACCCACAAATCAGTTTAACGCATAGCCAAGAAGTGGGGTGATAAGAAAAAAGTGCGAAAGCATAAAAAATAAGGAATTGGAATAATTGTGCTTTATACAAAAAAATCATAACGACCACAAAAAGGGTGGGCCTCATGGACTCTTGCTAATATGAAAGAAATGAATTTATCAGGTAAGTTCTTACATAAATTATGTTTTCTTTCATGTAATTAGCAAGAGTCCATGAGCTAGTGACGTATGGGATAATGACTACCCAAGATGTGGATCATCCACGCAAGAGTCACTAGAGAGGGAGGGATAAAATAAAGACAGCCAATTCCGCTGAAAATAATCCACACCCAAAATAAAGTTTAAATCTTATAATGAAAAAAACTGAAATTATAAGCAGAAGAATCAAACTGAAACAGCTGCCTGAAGTACTTTTCTACCAAAAACTGCTTCAGAAGAAGAAAACACATCAAAATGGTAGAATTTAGTAAAAGTATGCAAAGAAGACCAAGTTGCTGCTTTGCAAATCTGATCAACCGAAGCTTCATTCCTAAACGCCCAGGAAGTAGAAACTGACCTAGTAGAATGAGCTGTAATCCTTTGAGGCGGAGTTTTACCCGACTCAACATAAGCAAGATGAATTAAAGATTTTAACCAAGATGCCAAAGAAATGGCAGAGGCCTTCTGACCTTTCCTAGAACCGGAAAAGATAACAAATAGACTAGAAGTCTTTCGGAAATTCTTAGTAGCTTCAACATAATATTTCAAAGCTCTAACTACATCCAAAGAATGCAATGATCTCTCCTTAGAATTCTTAGGATTAGGACACAATGAAGGAACCACAATTTCTCTACTAATGTTGTTAGAATTCACAACCTTAGGTAAAAATTTAAATGAAGTTCGCAACACCGCCTTATCCTGATGAAAAATCAGAAAAGGAGACTCACAAGAAAGAGCAGATAATTCAGAAACTCTTCTAGCAGAAGAGATGGCCAAAAGAAACAAAACTTTCCAAGAAAGTAATTTAATATCCAGCGAATGCATAGGTTCAAACGGATGAGCTTGAAGAGCCCCCAGAACCAAATTCAAACTCCAAGGAGGAGAGATTGACTTAATGACAGGTTTTATACGAACCAAAGCTTGTACAAAACAATGAATATCAGGAAGATTAGCAATCTTTCTGTGAAAAAGAACAGAAAGATCAGAGATTTGTCCTTTCAAGGAACTTGCAGACAAACCTTTATCCAAACCATCCTGAAGAAACTGCAAAATTCTCGGAATTCTAAAAGAATGCCAGGAAAAATGATGAAAAAGACACCAAGAAATGTAAGTCTTCCAGACTCTATAATATATCTTTCTAGATACAGATTTACGAGCCTGTAACATAGTATTAATCACAGAGTCAGAGAAACCTCTTTGACTAAGAATCAAGCGTTCAATCTCCATACCTTTAAATTTAAGGATTTGAGATCCTGATGGAAAAAAGGACCTTGCGACAGAAGGTCTGGTCTTAACGGGAGAGTCCACGGTTGGCAAGAGGCCATCCGGACAAGATCCGCATACCAAAACCTGTGAGGCCATGCTGGAGCCACCAGCAGAACAAACGAGCATTCCTTCAGAACCTTGGAGATTACTCTTGGAAGAAGAACTAGAGGCGGAAAGAGATAGGCAGGATGATACTTCCAAGGAAGTGACAATGCATCCACTGCTTCCGCCTGAGGATCCCTGGATCTGGACAGATACCTGGGAAGATTCTTGTTTAGATGAGAAGCCATCAGATCTATTTCTGGAAGTCCCCACATTTGAACAATCTGAAGAAATACCTCTGGGTGAAGAGACCATTCGCCTGGATGTAACGTTTGGCGACTGAGATAATCCGCTTCCCAATTGTCTATACCTGGGATATGAACCGCAGAAACTAGACAGGAGCTGGATTCCGCCCATACCAGTATTCGAGATACTTCTTTCATAGCCAGAGGACTGTGAGTCCCTCCTTGATGATTGATGTATGCCACAGTTGTGACATTGTCTGTCTGAAAACAAATGAACGATTCTCTCTTTAGAAGAGGCCATGACTGAAGAGCTCTGAAAATTGCACGGAGTTCCAAAATATTGATTGGTAATCTCACCTCCTGAGATTCCCAAACCCCTTGTGCTGTCAGAGACCCCCAAACAGCTCCCCAACCTGTCAGACTTGCATCTGTTGAAATTACAGTCCAGGTCGGAAGAACAAAAGAAGCCCCCTGAACTAAACAATGGTGATCTGTCCACCACATCAGAGAGTGTCGTACAATAGGTTTTAAAGATATTAATTGAGATATCTTTGTGTAATCCCTGCACCACTGGTTCAGCATACAGAGCTGAAGAGGTCGCATGTGAAAACGAGCAAAGGGGATCGCGTCCGATGCAGCAGTCATAAGACCTAGAATTTCCATGCATAAGGCTACCGAAGGGAATGATTGTGATTGAAGGTTTCGACAAGCTGAGATCAATTTTAGACGTCTCTTGTCTGTCAGAGACAGAGTCATGGACACTGAATCTATCTGGAAACCTAAAAAGGTTACCCTTGTCTGAAAAATCAATTAACTTTTCGGTAAATTGATCCTCCAACCATGATCTTGAAGAAACAACACAAGTCGATTCGTATGAGATTCTGCTAAATGTGAAGACTGAGCAAGTACCAAGATATCGTCCAAATAAGGAAATAACACAATACCCTGTTCTCTGATTACAGACAGAAGGGCACCGAGAACCTTTGTAAAAATTCTTGGAGCTGTTGCTAGGCCAAACGGCAGAGCCACAAACTGGTAATGCTTGTCTAGGAAATAGAATCTCAGAAACTGATAGTGATGTGGATGAATCGGAATATGCAGATATGCATCCTGTAAATCTATTGTGGACATATAATGCCCTTGCTGAACAAAAGGCAGGATAGTCCTTATAGTTACCATTTTGAATGTTGGTATCCTTACATAATGATTCAATATTTTTAGATCCAGAACTGGTCTGAAGGAATTCTCCTTCTTTGGTACAATGAAGAGATTTGAATAAAACCCCAGCCCCTGTTCCAGAACTAGAACTGGCATAATTACTCCAGCCAACTCTAGATCTGAAACACATTTCAGAAATGCTTGAGCTTTCGCTGGATTTACTGGGACACGGGAAAGAAAAAATCTCTTTGCAGGAGGCCTTATCTTGAAGCCAATTCTGTACCCTTCTGAAACAATGTTCTGAATCCAAAGATTGTGAATTGAATTGATCCAAATTTCTTTGAAAAAACGTAATCTGCCCCCTACCAGCTGGGCTGGAATGAGGGCCGCACCTTCATGTGGACTTGGGAGCTGGCTTTGGTTTTCTAAAAGGCTTGGATTTATTCCAGACTGGAGATGGTTTCCAAACTGATACCGCTCCTGTGGGTGAAGGATCAGGCTTTTGTTCCCTATTGTGATGAAAGGAACGAAAACGATTATTAGACCTAAATTTACCTTTAGATTTTTTTATCCTGTGGTAAAAAAGTTCCTTTCCCTCCAGTAAAAGTTGAGATAATAGAATCCAACTGAGAACCAAATAATTTATTACCCTGGAAAGAAAGGGAAAGCAAAGTTGACTTAGAAGACATATCAGCATTCCAAGTTTTAAGCCATAAAGCTCTTCTAGCTAAAATAGCTAGAGACATATACCTGACATCAACTCTAATGATATCAAAGATGGCATCACAAATAAAGTTATTAGCATGTTGAAGAAGATTAACAATGCTATGAGAATTATGATCTGTTACTTGTTGCGCTAAAGCTTCTAACCAAAAAGTTGAAGCTGCCGCAACATCCGCTAAAGATATAGCTGGTCTAAGAAGATTACCTGAACATAAGTAAGCTTTTCTTAGAAAGGATTCAATCTTCCTATCTAAAGGATCCTTAAAGGAAGTACTATCTGCCGTAGGAATAGTAGTACGTTTAGCAAGAGTAGAGATAGCCCCATCAACTTTAGGGATTTTGTCCCAAAACTCTAATCTGTCAGATGGCACAGGATATAATTGCTTAAAACGTTTAGAAGGAGTAAATGAATTACCCAAATTATTCCATTCCCTGGAGATTACTTCAGAAATAGCATCAGGGACAGGAAAAACTTCTGGAATAACTACAGGAGATTTAAAAACCTTATTTAAACGTTTAGATTTAGTATCAAGAGGACCAGAATCCTCTATTTCTAATGCAATTAAGACTTCTTTAAGTAAAGAACGAATAAATTCCATTTTGAATAAATATGAAGATTTATCAGCATCAACCTCTGAGACATAATCCTCTGAACCAGAGGAACCATTATCAGAATCAGAATGATGATGTTCATTTAAAAATTAATCTCAAAAATGAGAAGTTTTAAAAAACCTTTTACGTTTACTAGAAGGAGGAATAACAGACATGGCCTTCTTAATGGATTTAGAAACAAAATCTCTTATGTTAACAGGAACACTCTGAGTATTAGATGTTGACGGAACAGCAACAGGTAATGTAACATTACTAAAGGAAATATTATCTGCATTAACAAGTTTGTCATGACATTCATTACAAACAACAGCTGGAGGAACAGATACCACAAGTTTACAGCAGATACACTTAACTTTGGTCGATCCAGCACCAGGCAGCGTTTTTCCAGAAGTATCTTCTGACTCAGTGTCAATCTGGGACATCTTGCAATATGTAATAGAAAAAACAACATATAAAGCAAAATTGATCAAATTCCTTAAATGACAGTTTCAGGAATGGGAAAAAATGCCAGTGAACAAGCTTCTAGCAACCAGAAGCAATAAATAATGAGACTTAAATAATGTGGAGACAATAGTGACGCCCATATTTTTTAGCGCCAAAAAAGACGGCCACATTATTTGGCGCCTAAATGCTTTTGGCGCCAAAATGATGCCACATCCGGAACGCCGACACTTTTGGCGCAAAAAAAACGTCAAAAATGACGCAACTTCCGGCGACACATATGACGCCGGAAACAGAAAAAAAAATTTGCGCCAAAAAAGTCCGCGCCAAGAATGACGCAATAAAATGAAGCATTTTTAGCCCCCGCGAGCCCACAGGGAAAAAAGTCAAATTTTAAGGTAAGAAAAAAATTGATTTATTCATATGCATTATCCCAAATATGAAACTGACTGTCTGAAATAAGGAACGTTGAACATCCTGAGTCAAGGCAAATAAATGTTTGAATACATATATTTAGAACTTTATATAAAAGTGCCCAACCATAGCTTAGAGTGTCACAGAAAATAAGACTTACTTACCCCAGGACACTCATCTACATGTAGTAGAAAGCCAAACCAGTACTGAAACGAGAATCAGTAGAGGTAATGGTATATATAAGAGTATATCGTCGATCTGAAAAGGGAGGTAAGAGATGAATCTCTACGACCGATAACAGAGAACCTATGAAATAGACCCCGTAGAAGGAGATCATTGAATTCAAATAGGCAATACTCTCCTCACATCCCTCTGACATTCACTGCACGCTGAGAGGAAAACCGGGCTCCAACCTACTGCGGAGCGCATATCAACATAGAATCTAGCACAAACTTACTTCACCACCTCCATAGGAGGCAAAGTTTGTAAAACTGATTTGTGGGTGTGGTGAGGGGTGTATTTATAGGCATTTTGAGGTTTAGGAAACTTTGCCCCTCCTGGTAGGAATGTATATCCCATAACGTCACTAGCTCATGGACGCTTGCTAATTACATGAAATAAATTATCCTTGTGGATTGGAACATGAAGGTATGCATCCTTCCAGTCGATTGTAGTCATAAACTGTCCTTTCTACAAAGGAAGGATAGAACTGATAGTCTCCATCCTAAAGGAAGGAACGCTGAGGAACCTGTTGAGACATTTCAAGTCCAGAATAGGTTGATAAGTTCCACCCTTTTGGGAACTATGAATATGTTCAATCAAAATCCTAGACCCTTTTCTGAGTCAGGCACCGGGACAATTACTCCCAAGGAGCAGAGATCCTGAACACACTTCAAAAAGGCTGCTTCTTTCTCTGGCCTTGAAAATAGTCTTGAAAGAAGAAATCTACCCCTTGGTGGGTGAGATTTTAACCCTATTCAGTATCCCTGGGATACTACTTCTAGTACCCAGAGGACCCGAATGTCCTGAGTCTAGGCCTCTTTTTCCAGGACTGGTTAGACTTCCAAGTACCCTTGTGGACTGTTGACTCTTGTGATGGAATCCAGGTCTGGCCCGAATAAGATTCTTCCTTTAAAAAAGGTAAGGAAAGAAGTCTTTTCCTGGATACCATATCCGCAGACCAAGACTTCAACCAAAAGCGCACTGCGTGACAGAACTACAAAACTTGAAGCCATAGCATTCAGGTGAACATCTGCATATTAGCATCACAGATAAAGGAGTTGGCTCTTCTAAGAGCCCGAATCCTGTCCTGGATCTCCTCTAGGCAGGGCCGTCTTTAACACAAGGGAAAAGGGGCAGATGCCCAGGGCCCAGTCTTTGTTAAGGGGCCCTAGAGTTCTTAAAAAAAAAATATTTATTTCTTTTGGTTCATGCCAGACTGCTGATGTCATGTGATATGGGGGGCACACACAGTCACACAGTCCTAATGCTGTCACAGTCAATAGTTCTCTGCTTATATTTATTTGTGAGAAACTGTGCCAGACCGTGCAGGTGTCATGTGACATGCCAAGCTAGTGCCATGTGCTGTTTTAGATGTACACTGTGCAGCACTGAATGCTAAGCCCTAACTCGGCATCCAGCCAATCCCACTGCATCAGAAAAGGTCCTGCTGGGGTTACCACTGTTACCAGGTAACTGCTCTGGTGGTGGGGATTGTTTCTGGGTAGGGCTGACTGTAGGCGCATGCAGCAGAAAGCTGGCAGCGGCAGGCACGTGAGGATTTGAGCATCTGTGTAGCTGCACATACTGCTCTCTTCAGTCTTGAGGCTGTTTGACTCATCTCACAATGTATCCATGCTGCCTTTGGCAGACAGCATTGCATCCATCTACTGGTCCCCTTAACCCTGCTCTTTCTGCTGTGGCCCTAAGATCAACTAACTGAAGTTTGTTAGGGGAACAGTGCTTTGTAGAAAGGTGTCAGTGGGAAGAATAAGTAAGTGCACACACGCCCCTCCCCCATGCAGCAATGTCTACTGCAGGGTAAGAGGAAATGTGTTCCTAACAAAGAAGTTACATGTGCTGCTGTGGCTGATGTATAGTGTCATGCTGATACTTCACACATTAAGGTAAGGTTTATTTTTATAGGTTTTTTCTCTCTGTCTCAGATATTACAGCTTCCCATAGTAGTTCTGCTGTTCCAGTCAGTAAACTTATATTTGTCTGCACCTCCATACTTCCTCCTCAGTCTTTACCTTGCTTGCGCCTGTTGGCTGCCCTAAATCTCTTTAGCCAGCTAACCTAAGGTGACCAGATTTTTAAAATGAAATCCGGGGACATTTTTTTTTATTGGCAAATAGTAAAAAACTATTTTATTAGCATATTTTCCTCAAATTATATATGCAGTGTATTTGGTATGTGTTTATGGAGTGATTGTATGAGATTTACGTTATTTCTCACATTTCATCCATGTGAGATAAAAATAATTCTTCTTAGAATTTGTTGGGATATGTCTACCAAACGCTTTCTCACACACATGCTGTCTCATACACACACATGCTGTCTCATACACACACATGCTGTCTCATACACACACACTGTCACACAAACACACATGCTGTCACACATACATGCTGTCACATACACACACACACGCTGTCACACACACACACACATGCTGTCACACACACACATGCTGTCACACACACACATGCTGTCACACACACACATGCTGTCACACACACACATGCTGTCACATACACATGCTGTCACATACACACACACATGCTGTCACACAGACACATGCTGTCACACAGACATGCTGTCCTATACACATGCTGTCACACACACACATGCTGTCACATACACACACACACACATGCTGTCACACACACACATGCTGTCACACACACACATGCTGTCACATACACACATGCTGTCACACACACACATGCTGTCACACACACACATGCTGTCACACACACACATGCTGTCACACACACACATGCTGTCACATACACACATGCTGTCACACACACACATGCTGTCACATACACACACACACACATGCTGTCACACACACACACATGCTGTCACACACACACACACATGCTGTCACACACACACAAGCTGTCACACACACACATGCTGTCACACACACATGCTGTCACACACACACACATGCTGTCACACACACACACATGCTGTCACACACACACACATGCTGTCACACACACACACACATGCTGTCACACACACACACACATGCTGTCACACACACACACATGCTGTCACACACACACACACATGCTGTCACACACACACACATGCTGTCACACACACATGCTGTCTCACACACATGCTGTCTCACACAGATGCTCTCTCTGCCACACAAAAAAATGTTCTCTTTCCTACAGATGCTTTCTCTAACACTAACACATACAGATCTCACTCTCTAACACAAGGTGTCTCACACACACTCACAGAAACAGGCAGTAACACTAACATTCAGAAGCTACCTCAACAACTCACAAACATAATAACTCATGCTGAGCTCCCCCACAGCAAAAAAAAAAAGATCACACTCACCCAAGAAAATCATGCAAGAAGCTTCTTAAAAACTGATAGCAGTGCACACTGGTCATGTGACATACCAATGTCACAGGATCCTCCCCAGTTGCTTCCAAATTGGGTGATACTATGGGGGTGTGACCAGTGTATTAACATTTTGGTTGGGACAATCAGATCATCAGGGAAACAATATTATTTTTTAAAAAAAAACAGCAATTAAAAATATCTTTATATTAATTAAGCAAATAGTACCTGATAGAGGTTTGACTGCCAGGCTGTTTACTGTGACAGACAGCTCGGAAAGCAGTAGGGTTCGCTGGCTGGTGACATATTCAAAAGGACCCAGGGAGCAATGAGCTTGCAGCCAGTTGTACTTCTAGTGTCTCTTGCTGTGTGCCCCATCACTCACTTAAGTTGAGCTCAATTAGATCATTATTACAGGAAAAGATCCCTGAGCTAAGTGTGAAAAGCGCACAGAGGGAGAAGTTTAGGAAGTTTGAATAAAGCTCTTTGCAATATTGAGGCATATGTCAGGAAGCAAAACGCCAACTCCTTTCCCTAAAAGCCTGCATGGTACAGGATTACAGAATCAGATATGTTTTAGCGTGCTGCAAAGCCATAAGTGAGGAGAGGTGGGCGGGGCTAAGGTGCGACGTAAAAAAACTATGCTGCTAAGATAGTAGTACAGTACTTACAGAGCTGTCACCTCTGCTGCTGTCTAAAATCATGCCACACAGTTTATAGGTTTTGCCTTCGCTTGCTGAACAAAACACAGACACACTCACAGTGCATGTGCTGCTGACTGGACTGAATCCCACTTCTGCAATCTGCACCGCTGGTAGTAGCTCCGCCCCCTGGCCAGCTGAATGTGCTGAATGTGTTAGAATGTGTTATAACAGGCTTGGCGCGGACATTTCCGGGGACATAATTTGTCCGGGGACAATCTCCTCAATTCGGGGACTGTCCCCGGAAATCGGGGACATCTGGTCACCCTAAGCTAACCTCACACCAGAATCACATTCAAAAGCATATTAAATTAATCCACAGTGGAGGAATTTATATATTTATTTACTTATTAGTACTGCTTAGGTCAAATTTCACATAATGCAATTTATTTCATTTTTTTTAAATGATTAGCCCAGTAGTGGATGATCCACTGCTGGGCTAATAATTAAAAAAAAAATATAAAATACATTGATTTAGTTGTTTTTTGGGATGTTGGGGTGGAGAGCGAAATTGCATGGGGGGGGGCAAGAAAATGTTTGCCCAGGGTCAAGTCAATATTAAAGACGACCCTGCCTCTAGGGGAGAATCAACCTCAGAACCATTATCCTTGTGTGCAGGAAAACTACCCATTAAAGGATAAATAAATGATATATTGCAGAGGACCATGTTGTAGCATTGCGTATCTAAAATAGATTTGAAACCACCATGGCTACATTTGAAGACAATTCTAAGAAAAGAAATGTCAGACGCTAAAATTAATATTTGAATAGGACAAGCTGTCCTAGGCATAAAACCTTCTCATATGAGAAACGTCATGGAATCCTATCTACAATAGATAAGAAGAACACAACTCCTTAGAGTCCAACAAACACCAAGATAAATTTCTTTCTTTCTTGACACAGTGAGTCCACGGATCATCTAATTACTATTGGGAATATCAAAGAGCACCACAGCAAAGCTGTTAAATATCACCTCCCTTCCCTCCAACACCAGTCATTCGACCATAGTAAAGGAGAGAAAGAAAGCAACAAGGTGCAGAGGTGCCTGAGGTTTATAACAACAACAAAACCCTGTCTTCAAAACAGGGTGGGCCGTGGACTCACCATGTCAAGAAATAAATTTATCAGGTAAGCATAAATTTTGTTTTCTTTCTAATGACACGGTGAGTCCACGGATCATCTAATTACTATTGGGAATCAATACCCAAGCTAGAGGACACAGATAAGTGAGGGACAAGACAGGGAACCTAAACAGAAGGCACCACTGCTTGAAGAACCTTTCTCCCAAAAGAGACCTCAGCCAAGTCAAAAGTATAAAATTTATCGAATTTGGAAAAAGTGTGTAGACAGGACCAAGTTGCAGCCTTGCAAATCTGTTCCACAGAAGCTACATTTTTGAATGCCCAGGAAGAGGAAACAGCCCTCGTAGAATGAGCCATTATTTTCTCAGGAGGCTGCTGTCCAGCAGTTTCATAGGCCAAGCAAATTATACTCCTCAGCCACAAAGAAAGAGAAGTAGCTGTAGATTTCTGCCCCTTACGTTTCCCAGAGAAAACTACAAACAGAGCAGAAGACTGACGAAAATCCTTAATCACCTGTAAATAGAATTTCAAAGCACATACCACGTCTAGGTTGTGCAGAAGACATTCCTTATGAGAAGAAGTTTTAGGACATAAAGAAGGAACAACAATCTCCTGATTAATGTTCCAATCTGAAACTACTTTAGGAAGAAAACCTAACTTAGTACACAAAACTACCTTATCCGAATGAAAAATAAGGTAAGGAGACTCATACTGTAATGCTGAGAGCTCTGAAACTCTACGAGCAGAAGAAATAGCAACAAGAAACAAAACCTTCCAAGATAAAAACTTAATATCTAAAGAATGCATAGACTCAAACGGAGCCTGCTGAAGAACCTTAAGAACAAGGTTAAGACTCCAGGGAGGAGTAACTGGTTTAAAAACAGGCCTGATTCTGACCAAGGCCTGACAGAATGATTGTACATCTGGTATATCCGCCAGACATTTATGTAACAAAATAGACAAGGCAGATATTTGACCCTTCAAAGAACTTGCAGATAAACCCTTTTCCAAACCTTCTTGGAGAAAAGATAAAATTCTAGGAATCCAAATTCTACTCCAAGAGTAGCCTCTGGATTCACACCAAAACAGATATTTACACCATATCTTATAGTAAATCTTCCTGGTAACAGGCTTACGAGCCTGAATCATGGTCTCAATGACCGACTCTGAAAAACCGCACTTAGATTAAATTAAGCGTTCAATCTCCAAGCAGTCAGCTTCAGAGAAACTAGATTTAGTTGAAGGAAGGGCCCTTGAAGTAGAAGGTCTTTCCTCAGAGGAAGTTTCCAAGGGGGGGAGAAATTACATCTCCACTAAGTCTGCATACCAAATTCTGCGAGGCCACGCCAGAGCAATGAGAATCACTGACGCTCTCGTTTGATTTGAGCAATGACCCGAGGAAGGAGAGCGAACGGAGGAAATAGGTATGCAAGACTGAAATTCCAAGGAACCGCCAGAGCCTGAGGGTCCCTGGACCTCGACCCGTACCTCAGCATTCTGACGAGATGCCATGAGATCGAGATCCGGCTGTCCCCATTTGAGAATCAAGTTTGAAAACACTTCCGGATGAAGTTCCCATTCCCCCGGGTGAAAGGTTTGTCTGCTCGGAAAATCCGCTTCCCAATTGTCCACTCCTGGAATGTGGATCCCAGATAGACAGCAGTTGTGGGTCTCTGCCCACTAACTAATCTTGGACACTCTGACATGGCCAAGGAGCTCCAAGTTCCTCCCTGATGATTGATGTAAGCCACTGAGGTTATGTTGTCCGATTGAAATCTGATAAACCGGGCTGAAGCTAACTGAGGCCAGGCCAGAAGAGCATTGAAGATTGCTCTCAGCTCTAGAATGTTTATGGGAAGAACCGACTCCTCCCAAGTCCATGTCCCCTGAGCCCTTAGAAGGCTCCAGACTGCTCCCTAACCCAGTAGGCTGGCATCCGTTGTCACAATCACCAAGGAGTAGCTGCGAAAACAGGTTCCCTGGGAGAGATGATCCTGAGACAACCACCAAGGAAGAGAATCTCTTGTCATCTGAACCAGATGAATTCACGGAGATAGATCAGAATAATCCCTGTTCCACTGCCTGAGCATGCATAACTGCAGAGGTCTGAGGTGGAAACGAGCAAACAGGATGATATCCAATAGTGGCTACCATCAGACCGATTACCACCATACATTGAGCCTCTGATGGCTGAGGAGAGGATTGAAGCATCAGACAAGCATCGAAAATGTTCGATTTTCTGACCTCTGTCAGAAATATCTTTATCAATATGGAATCTATTATGGTTGTAGTTGGAATTAAGGAACTCTTCCAAATTCACTTTCCATCCGTGAGAGCACAGGAAGGATAACAGCATCTCTGTGTGGGAACTTGCTTGTTGAAAGGATGGGACCTGAACCAGAATATCATCCAGATAAGGCGCCACTGCAATGCCCTGCAATCGAAGCACTGCCAACAGGGATCCCAGAACCTTTGAAAAAACTCTGGGAGCTGTAGCAAGGCTGAATGGAAGAGCCACAAACTGAAAGTGTTTGTGTAGAAAGGCAAACCTCAGAAACTTGTGATGATCTCTGTGGATGGGAACATGTAGGTATGCGTCCTTTAAATCTACTATTATCATAAATTGACCCTCTTGAACTAAGGGAAGAATGGAGCGAATAGTTTCCATCTTGAAGGACGGTACTCTGAGGAATTTGTTTAGATTTTTGAGATCTAAAATTGGTCTAAAGGTTCCCTCCTTTTTGGGAACCACAGATTGGAGTAAAAACCCAGACCCTGTTCCTGAATTGGAACAGGAACTATCACTCCCATATTGGAGAGGTCCCGCACACAGTGTAAGAATGCCTCTCTCACTATCTGGTCTACAGATAAGCTTGAGAGCAGAAAAATTCCCCTGGGAGGAAAGGACTTGAATTCTAGTTTGTATCCCTGGGACACTATGTCTACTGCCCAGGGATCCTTAACATCTCAAACCCAAGCATGAGCGAAGAATGAAAGTCTGCTCCCCACAAGATCCGGTCCCGGATCGGGGGCAGACCCTTCATGCGGACTGGTTAGGCCTCCAGGAAGGCTTGGACTGTTCCTGTTTGGTAGAGGGAGAGGAAGGCTTACCCTTCAAATTTCGAATGGAACGAAAATTTCTCTGACATCCCTTCTGTTTATTTCTCTTATCCTGAGGGAGGAAATGCCCTTTTCCTCCCGTAATGTCGGAAATAATCTCAGCCAAACCCGGCCCAAACTATTTCTTACCCTTGTAAGGAATAGCCAAACACTTAGACTTAGATGACACATCCGCAGACCAGGATTTAAACCAAGGCTCTGCGGGTCAGTATTGCAAAACCAGAAATTTTTGCTCCCAATTTGATAACCTGAAGGGAAGCATCCGTAATAAAAGAATTGACCAATTTAAGAGCCTTGATCCTATCCTGGATCTCTTAAAGGGGAGTGTCTGTTTAAATAGAATCAGACAACGCATCAAACCAGTATGCTGTCGCAGTGGTGACGGTAGCAATACACACCGCAGGTTGCCATTGTAAACCCTGGTGAACATACATCTTTTTAATTAACCCCTCCAACGTTTTATCCATAGGATCCTTGAAAGAACAGCTATTCTCTATGGGAATAGTAGTTCTCTTAGCTAAAGTGGAGAGTGGAGATTGCCCCTTCCACCTTGGAGACCGTCTGCCAAGACTCCTTGATAGAGTCAGCAATAGGAAGCATCTTCTTAAAAATAGGAGATGGAGAAAAAAGAATACCCAGTCTCTCCCATTCCTTAGCAATAATCTCTGTAGTCCGATCTGGTACAGGAAAACACTCGACCATGAAAGGAACATCAAAATACTTGTTAAGTTTACTAGGCTTCTTAAGGTTGACAACGACAGTAGTGTCAGAGTGATCCAAGGTAGCCAAAACCTCCTTGAGTAGTAAACAGAGGTGTTTCAGCTTAAACCTGAAGGATACAACTTCAGCATCAGAGGAAGGAACTACACTGTCCGAGTCTGAGATTTTACCCTCAGATGCTACTGAAGTATCCTCCTCCTCAGACTTTTGGGAGGGAACATTCGGAATAGCCAGGACCGTGTCAGAAACCTTATTTATTGATTCTTTACATTTTCTCTTGCACTTTCCCTGCAGCATGGGAAAAGCAGACAACACATCTGAAACTGCAGAGGACTTGAGGGAAGCAATGTTTTGCAAGGACACTAGAGACAGAGCTTGAGAGGAAGTGCAGGGCACTGTATTAGTGGACAATAATATTTGGGACACCTGAGGAGAAAACTGCGGCATATCTTGAACATTGTCAGAAGACTCCTGGACAGCATCCATCCTAGACAATGTTGGCTCAAAAAGTCTATCCCTGAAATTTAATGTTCTCTCAACACATGAGGAACAGAAAGAGATTGGTGGTTCAATGTTAGCATTCAAACATAAAGGACATCTGTAATATAAAACAGAATCTTGATCCATCTTTACAGAATTAAAAAATAAAAATACTCCAATTTTTATAAATTTTACACAGAAAAAAATTGTTACTGTCCCTTTAAAAATGCTTTATTTAAACAGCAAGGAAATAAATTAATGAACATTTGTGCAAAAATGTATTTAAACAGTTATTACTCTCAGATAGTCTCTATACCTCAGCAGCTCATGCTGAGGCGCCTACCTGCCTAACGATACAAAACCCAGTACACTAGGGGCCCAAAGATGAAGATGATTCCGGTTTTCAACCTGAGCTTAGAAATAAGGTACCTTATATATAAGGAGGACACCAACTGTAACCGCAATGGAAACTCTCCTCTCCAGTATACAGTGAGTGGAGAGGAGAGCGCAAAAAAGAAATATGAAGTGTGTCACAAAACTCCGCCCCTCGTTGCGCGCAATTAAACAAACCTCCTGGTCGGTACTTGTAAAAAAGAAAACCGCCGGGAGTAAATTAACAAACACCAACCACCATTAAAATGCCTGACTCCTTGTCCTCAGTGCCTGTATCGCTGCCAAAATAAGCCCATTAACTGTTAAGGGCTATTATTAAAGTTTTAATAAAGAGAAAGTGCCATCTTTTTTCCTGTTGCATCCCAGAAAAAAAAAAAAATAGCACTTACCTCATAAAGGCTGCCTGGCAGTAAGGCAGATCACTAGGTTTGAGAGGTCCTCTCCCTCACATGGACCTGTGGAAAAATAATAAGACCGGATATTCTGTATAGTCTTACAAAATAATGGCAGCATTTTTATTTAACCTTATGGGAGGCACAGTGAGAATTATGTCCCACAAGTTCCCATTGCTTAAAAGCCACCATTTCTCTACTGAAGAGACTGAAATGGACTACGGCTACACCCTAGAGGAAAAACAGCACATACTTGTACTGCAAATAAAATAATAAAATCTTGATTGAATAATCTTTCCAGACACCTAACTTTACCACTTCCTTACTCTAACGTAGGCAAAGAGAATGACTGGGGTTGGAGGGAAGGGAGGTGATATTTAACAGCTTTGCTGTGGTGGTCTTTGCCGCCTCCTGATGGGTAGGAGTGATATTCCCAATAGTAATTAGATGATCCGTGGACTCACCGTGTCATTAGAAAGAAAGAGAAACATTAGAAATTTGGAATATACATTATATCACAGGATAAGAATAAAATAAATGCCAGGCATCGACGTGACGCGACTTAAGGTGGGCTTGGCCTCACATGTTTCACGAAGCGGATCCTCCGTGAAACGCATTAGGCCACGCCCACCTTACGTCACGTCGATGCCTGTCATCTGGCGGTTTTTACAAACATTTGTTTGCTATAGTTCTTAATAATCTGGTAAATATACCGATTAGGCAAATCTGGAGACCCATTATATCACTAGTGAATGTGTGGTGACTCTAGCAAGCCTAGGTATTTGACCATATATATCTCCCTGCCACTATAACGGGTACTGATTACTTTAATTGCTACTATTAAGTAGTAACAGCAATACATTCTGTGAGCCTGAGGGAAAAAAGAGCTTTGGATTACAACACCGGAAAGAGTTACATCTTTAACTTATATACCTGTGCCTGCATCTTACCTTATTTGATTGAGGGCTCTTTTGTGAGTACCCATCTGTATGGGAAATTTATCTTTTGTGAATTTTTAATTGTATTAAAATTTATTGTACTATGAGAAGTGCTTTTGTGCGCTTGATTTTTTAGATAATTGTTACTACTGGACTTGGATTTTAACCTGAGGGGTTCTTTGTCAAGCAGCCAGTACTTCTCGTGAATTATTAATTCTAACAAAAGGAAAAGACTATCGGCCAGATTACAAGTTTTGCGTTATGAGATATGCGGTGCTACCGTGCAGTTTTTTCTCACCACTCACTTACCCGCAGCGCTGGTATTACAGGTTTTTACAAACCCAGTGTTAAAAGACAAGAAGTGAGCGTAGAGCAAAATTGAGCTCCATACCGCACTCCAATACCAGCGCTGCTTAAGACAGCTGTGAGCTGGTCGCACGTGCTAGTGCACGATTTCCCCATAGACATCAATGGGAAGAGCCGGCTGAGAAAAAGTCTAACACCTGCAAAAAAGCAGCGTAAATCTCAGTAATGCAGCCCCATTGATTCCTATGGGGAAACACATTTTATGTTTACACCTAACACCCTAACATGAACCCAAAGTCTAAACACCCCTAATCTTACACTAATTAACCCTAATCTGCCGCCCCGACATCTGCATTATATTTATTAACCCCTAATCTGCCGCTCCGGACATCGCCGCCACCTACATTAAATTTATTAACCCCTAATCTTCCGCCCCCAATGTTGCCGCAACCTACCTACACTTATTAACCCCTAATCTGCCGCCCCCAACATCGCCGCCACTATATTCAATGTATTAACCCCTAACTTAAATATAATTTAAATAAATATAAATAAAAACATAATTTATGTAAGAATTTACCTGATAAATTAATTTCTTTCATATTGGCAAGAGTCCATAAGCTAGTGACGTATGGGATATACATTCCTACCAGGAGTGGCAAAGTTTCCCAAACCTCAAAATGCCTATAAATACACCCCCCACCACACCCACAATTCAGTTTAACGAATAGCCAAGAAGTGGGGTGATAAGAAAGGAGTGAAAGCATCAAAAAGGAATTTGAATAATTGTGCTTTATACAAAAAAATCATAACCACCATAAAAAGGGTGGGTCTCATGGACTCTTGCCAATATGAAAAAAACAAATTTATCAGGTAAATTCTTACATAAATTATGTTTTCTTTCATGTAATTGGCAAGAGTCCATGAGCTAGTGCCGTATGGGATAGCAAATACTCAAGATGTGGAACTCCACACAAGAGTCACTAGAGAGGGAGGGATAAAAATAAAGACAGCCAATTCCCCTGAAAAATTAATCCACAACCCAAAACAAAAGTTTTAATCTTTATAATGAAAAAAACTGAAATTATAAGCAGAAGAATCAAACTGAAACAGCTGCCTGAAGTACTTTTCTACCAAAAACTGTTTCTGAAGAAGAGAAAACATCAAAATGGTAGAATTTAGAAAAAGTATGCAAAGAAGACCAAGTTGCTGCTTTGCAAATCTGATCAACAGAAGCTTCATTCTTAAAAGCCCAGGAAGTAGAAACTGACCTAGTAGAATGAGCCATAATCCTCTGAGGCGGGGATTGACCCGACTCAAAATAAGCATGATGAATCAAAGCTTTAACCAAGATGCCAAAGAAATGACAGAAGCCTTCTGACCTTTCCTAGAACCAGAAAAGATAACAAATAGACTAGAAGTATTTCTGAAATCTTTAGTAGCTTCAACATAATATTTCAAAGCTCTTACCACATCCAAAGAATGTAAAGATCTCCCCAGAGAATTCTTAGGATTAGGACACAACGAAGGGACAACAATTTCTCTACTAATGTTGTTAGAATTCACAACTTTAGGTAAAAATTTAAATGTAGTCCGCAAAACCGCCTTATCCTGATGAAAAATCAGAAAAGGAGACTCACAAGAAAGAGCAGATAATTCAGAAATTCTTCTAGCAGAAGAGACGGCCAAAAGGAACAATACTTTCCAAGAAAGTAATTTAATGTCCAGAGAATGCATAGACTCAAGCGGAGGAGCCTGTAAAGCCCTCAAAACCAAATTAAGACTCCAAGGAGGAGAGATTGACTTAATGACAGGCTTGATACGAACCAAAGCCTGTACAAAACAATGAATATCAGGAATATTAGCAATTTTTCTGTGGAACAGAACAGAAAGAGCAGAGATTTGTCCTTTCAAGGAACTTGCAGACAAACCCTTATCCAAACCATCCTGAAGAAACTGTAAAATTCTAGGAATTTTAAAAGAATGCAAAGAGAATTTATGAGAAGAACACCATGAAATGTAAGTCTTCCAAACTCGGTAATAAATCTTTCTAGACACAGATTTGCGAGCCTGCAACATAGTATTAATCACTGAGTCAGAGAAACCTCTATGACTAAGCACTAAGCGTTCAATCTCCATACCTTCAAATTTAATGATTTGAGATCCTGATGGAAAAATGGGCCTTGAGATAGAAGGTCTGGCCTTAACGGAAGTGGCCAAGGTTGGCAACTGGACATCCGAACAAGATCCGCATACCAAAACCTGTGTGGCCATGGTGGAGCCACCAGCAGTACAAATGAACGCTCCATTATGATTTTGGAAATCACTCTTTGAAGAAGAACTAGAGGCGGAAAGATATAAGCAGGTTGATAACTCCAAGGAAGTGACAACGCATCCACTGCTTCCGCCTGAGGATCCCTGGACAGATACCTGGGAAGTTTCCTGTTTAGATGAGAAGCCATCAGATCTATTTCTGGAAGCCCCCACATCTGAACAATCTGAAAAAACATAATTTATGCTTACCTGATAAATTCCTTTCTCCTGTAGTGTAGTCAGTCCACGGGTCATCCATTACTTATGGGATTATATCTCCTCCCTAACAGGAAGTGCAAGAGGATCACCCAAGCAGAGCTGCTATATAGCTCCTCCCATCTACGTCATACCCAGTCATTCGACCGAAACCAAACGAGAAAGGAGAAACTATAGGGTGCAGTGGTGACTGGAGTTTAATTTAAAATTTAGACCTGCCGTAAAAACAGGGCGGGCCGTGGACTGACTACACTACAGGAGAAAGGAATTTATCAGGTAAGCATAAATTATGTTTTCTCCTGTTAAGTGTAGTCAGTCCACGGGTCATCCATTACTTATGGGATACCAATACCAAAGCTAAAAGTACACGGATGACGGGAGGGACAGGCAGGACCTTTACACGGAAGGAACCACTGCCTGAAGAACCTTTCTCCCAAAAACAGCCTCCGAAGAAGCAAAAGTGTCAAATTTGTAAAATTTTGAAAAGGTGTGAAGTGAAGACCAAGTTGCAGCCTTGCAAATCTGTTCAACAGAGGCCTCATTTTTAAAGGCCCAAGTGGAAGCCACAGCTCTGGTAGAATGAGCTGTAATTCTTTCAGGAGGCTGCTGTCCAGCAGTCTCATAGGCTAAACGTATTATGCTACGAAGCCAGAAGGAGAGAGAGGTAGCCGAAGCCTTTTGACCTCTCCTCTGTCCCGAATAAATGACAAACAGGGAAGAAGTTTGTCGAAAATCTTTAGTTGCCTGTAAATAGAATTTCAGGGCACGGACGGCGTCCAGATTGTGCAGAAGTCGTTCCTTCTTTGAGGAAGGATTAGGGCACAATGAAGGAACAACAATCTCTTGATTGATATTCTTGTTAGTGACTACCTTGGGTAAGAACCCAGGTTTAGTACGCAGAACTACCTTGTCTGAATGAAAAATCAGATAAGGAGAATCACAATGTAAGGCTGATAACTCAGAGACTCTTCGAGCCGAGGAAATAGCCATTAGGAACAGAACTTTCCAAAATAACAGCTTGATATCAATGGAATGAAGGGGTTCAAACGGAACACCCTGTAAAACGTTAAGAACTAAGTTTAAGCTCCATGGCGGAGCAACAGTTTTAAACACAGGCTTAAACCTGGCCAAAGCCTGACAAAAAGCCTGAACGTCTGGAACTTCTGACAGACGCTTGTGTAAAAGAATGGACAGAGCTGAGATCTGTCCCTTTAACGAACTAGCAGATAAACCCTTTTCTAAGCCTTCTTGTAGAAAAGACAATATCCTAGGAATCCTAACCTTACTCCATGAGTAACTCTTGGATTCGCACCAATGTAAGTATTTACGCCATATTTTATGGTAAATTTTCCTGATAACAGGTTTCCTAGCCTGTATTAAGGTATCAATCACTGACTCCGAGAATCCACGCTTTGATAGAATCAAGCGTTCAATCTCCATGCAGTCAGCCTCAGAGAAATTAGATTTGGATGTTTGAAAGGACCCTGAACCAGAAGGTCCTGTCTCAGAGGCAGAGACCATGGTGGACAGGACGACATGTCCACTAGATCTGCATACCAGGTCCTGCGTGGCCACGCAGGCGCTATTAGAATCACCGATGCTCTCTCCTGTTTGATCCTGGCAATCAGTCGAGGAAGTATCGGGAAGGGTGGAAACACATAAGCCATGTTGAAGACCCAAGGTGCTGTCAGAGCATCTATCAGAACCGCTCCCGGGTCCCTGGACCTTGATCCGTAACAAGGAAGCTTGGCGTTCTGGCGAGACGCCATGAGATCCAGATCTGGTTTGCCCCAACGCCGAAGCAGTTGTGCAAATACCTCCGGGTGAAGTTCCCACTCCCCCGGATGAAAAGTCTGACGACTTAGGAAATCCGCCTCCCAGTTCTCCACGCCTGGGATGTGGATCGCTGACAGGTGGCAAGAGTGAGACTCTGCCCAGCGAATTATCTTTGAGACTTCCATCATCGCTAGGGAACTCCTTGTCCCTCCCTGATGGTTGATGTAAGCCACAGTCGTGATGTTGTCCGACTGGAACCTGATGAACCTCAGAGTTGCTAGCTGAGGCCAAGCCAGAAGAGCATTGAGAACTGCTCTTAATTCCAGAATGTTTATTGGAAGGAGACTCTCCTCCTGAGTCCATGATCCCTGAGCCTTCAGGGAATTCCAGACAGTGTCCCAACCTAGTAGGCTGGCGTCTGTTGTTACAATTGTCCAGTCTGGCCTGCTGAAGGGCATCCCCCTGGACAGATGTGGCCGAGAAAGCCACCATAGAAGAGAATCTCTGGTCTCTTGATCCAGATTTAGCAGAGGGGACAAATCTGAGTAATCCCCATTCCACTGACTTAGCATGCACAATTGTAGTGGTCTGAGATGCAGGCGTGCAAAAGGTACTATGTCCATTGCCGCTACCATTAAGCCGATTACCTCCATGCATTGAGCCACTGACGGGTGTTGAATGGAATGAAGGACACGGCAAGCATTTAGAAGTTTTGTTAACCTGTCTTCTGTCAGGTAAATTTTCATTTCTACAGAATCTATAAGAGTCCCCAAGAAGGGAACTCTTGTGAGTGGCAATAGAGAACTCTTTTCTACGTTCACCTTCCACCCATGCGACCTTAGAAATGCCAGAACCAACTCTGTATGAGACTTGGCAGTCTGGAAACTTGACGCTTGTATCAGAATGTCGTCTAGGTACGGAGCTACCGAAATTCCTCGCGGTCTTAGTACCGCCAGAAGAGAGCCCAGAACCTTTGTAAAGATTCTTGGAGCCGTAGCTAACCCGAAGGGAAGAGCTACAAACTGGTAATGCCTGTTTAGGAAGGCAAACCTTAAGTACCGATAATGATCCTTGTGAATCGGTATGTGAAGGTAGGCATCCTTTAAATCCACTGTGGTCATGTATTGACCCCTTTGGATCATAGGTAAGATTGTCCGAATAGTTTCCATTTTGAACGATGGAACTCTTAGGAATTTGTTTAGGATCTTTAAGTCCAAAATTGGTCTGAAGGTACCCTCTTTTTTGGGAAGCACAAACAGATTTGAGTAAAACCCTTGTCCGTGTTCCGACCGCGGAACTGGATGGATCACTCCCATTAGTAAAAGGTCTTGTACACAGCGTAGAAACGCTTCTCTCTTTAACTGGTTTGCTGACAACCTTGAAAGATGAAATCTCCCTTTTGGAGGAGAAGCTTTGAAGTCCAGAAGATATCCCTGAGATATGATCTCTAACGCCCAGGGATCCTGGACATCTCTTGCCCAAGCCTGGGCGAAGAGAGAAAGTCTGCCCCCCACTAGATCCGTTTCCGGATCGGGGGCCCTCACTTCATGCTGTCTTAGGGGCAGCAGCAGGTTTTCTGGCCTGCTTGCCCTTGTTCCAGGACTGGTTAGGTTTCCAGCCCTGTCTGTAGCGAGCAACAGTTCCTTCCTGTTTTGGAGCTGAGGAAGTTGATGCTGCTCCTGCCTTGAAGTTACAAAAGGCATGAAAATTAGACTGTCTAGCCCTTGGTTTGGCTCTGTCTTGAGGCAGGGCATGGCCCTTACCTCCAGTAATGTCAGCGATAATTTCTTTTAAACCGGGCCCGAATAATGTCTGCCCTTTGAAAGGTATGTTAAGCAATTTAGATTTAGAAGTCACATCGGCTGACCAAGATTTAAGCCACAGCGCTCTGCGCGCTTGAATGGCGAATCCGGAATTCTTAGCCGTAAGTTTAGTTAAGTGTACTACGGCATTGGAAATAAATGAATTAGCTAGCTTAAGGACTCTAAGCTTGTCTGTAATCTCATCCAATGTAACTGAGTTAATGGTCTCTTCCAGAGACTCAAACCAGAATGCCGCCGCAGCCGTGACAGGCGCAATGCATGCAAGGGGTTGTAATATAAAACCTTGTTGAACAAACATTTTCTTAAGGTAACCCTCTAACTTTTTATCCATTGGATCTGAAAAAGCACAGCTATCCTCCACCGGGATAGTGGTGCGCTTAGCCAGAGTAGAAACTGCTCCCTCCACCTTAGGGACCGTCTGCCATAAGTCCCGTGTGGTGGCGTCTATTGGAAACATTTTTCTAAATATAGGAGGGGGAGAAAAGGGCACACCAGGTCTATCCCACTCCTTGTTAATAATTTCTGTAAGCCTTTTAGGAATAGGAAAAACGTCAGTACACGTCGGTACCGCAAAATATTTATCCAGCCTACACATTTTCTCTGGAATTGCAACCGTGTTACAATCATTCAGAGCCGCTAATACCTCCCCTAGCAATACACGGAGGTTCTCAAGCTTAAATTTAAAATGTCTGAGTCCAGTTTACTTGGATCAGATCCGTCACCCACAGAATGAAGCTCTCCGTCCTCATGTTCTGCAAATTGTGACGCAGTATCAGACATGGCTCTAATATTATCAGCGCACTCTGTTCTCACCCCAGAGTGGTCGCGTTTACCCCTAAATTCTGGCAATTTAGATAATACTTCAGTCATAACATTAGCCATGTCTTGCAAAGTGATTTGTATGGGCCGCCCTGATGTACTTGGCGCCACAATATCACGCACCTCCTGAGCGGGAGACGAAGGTACTGACACGTGAGGAGAGTTAGTCGGCATAACTTCCCCCTCGTTGTCTGGTGAAATTTTCTTTACATGTACACTTTTATTTAAAGTAGCATCAATGCAATTAGTACACAAATTTCTATTGGGCTCCACATTGGCCTTTAAACATATTGCACAAAGAGTTTCCTCTGTGTCAGACATGTTTAACAGACTAGCAATGAAACTAGCAAGCTTGGAAAAAACTTTTGAAATAAATTTACAAGCAATATAAAAAACGTTACTGTGCCTTTAAGAAGCACCAATAAACTGTCACAGTTGAAATCACAATGAACCAAATTTGTTATAGCAACCAAATTTTCACAGTAAATGCATTAAGTTAGCAAAGGATTGCACCCACCAGCAAATGGATGATTAACCCATTAATACCCAAAAAACGGATAACAGAATATAAACGTTTTATCACAGTCAAAAGCACAGTCTCACAGGTCTGCTGTGAGTGATTACCTCCCTCAAAACTAGTTTTGGAGACCCCTGGGCTCTGTAGAGACGTCCTGGATCATGGAGGAAGGAATAGGAAGACTGTGACTGAATTCTTACTGCGCAAGAAAGCGCCAAAATAGGCCCCTCCCACTCATATTATAACAGTGGGGAAGCTCAGTAAACTGAATTTATTCATAAATAAACGACAGCCATGTGGAAAAATAATGCCCCAAATTTTTTATCACCAAGTACCTCAGAAAAAAACGATTAACATGCCAGTAAAACGTTTTAAAATAAAATTATGAAATGATACTAATAAGCCTGCTGCTAGTCGCTTTCACTGCAGTGGGGGCTCAAATATAAGTTAAATGTATACAGTATTTTCTTAGTGAAGTTCCATTCCCCAGAAATACCTCAGTGTAAACATACATACATATCAGCCTGATACCAGTCGCTACTACTGCATTTAAGGCTGCACTTACATTATATGGGTATTAGCAGTATTTTCTCAGTCAATTCCATGCCTTAGAAAATAATATACTGCAACATACCTCCTTGCAGGTGAACCCTGCCCGCTGTCCCCTGTTCTGAAGTTACCTCACTCCTCAGAATGGCCGAGAACAGCAAATGGATCTTAGTTACGACCGCTAAGATCATACACAAACTCAGGTAGATTCTTCTTCTAATGCTGCCTGAGAAAAAACAACACACTCCGGTGCTGTTTAAAATAAACTTTTGATTGAAGATATAAAAACTAATTTTAATAACCACAGTCCTCTCACACGTCCTATCTATTAGTTAGGTGCAAGAGAATGACTGGGTATGACGTAGAGGGGAGGAGCTATATAGCAGCTCTGCTTGGGTGATCCTCTTGCACTTCCTGTTAGGGAGGAGATATAATCCCATAAGTAATGGATGACCCGTGGACTGACTACACTTAACAGGAGAAAAACACATCTGGGTGAAGAGACAACTCTCCCGGATGTAAAGTCTGGCAGCTGAGATAATCCGCTTCCCAATTGTCTATACCTGGGATATGGACCGCAGAGATTAGACAGGAGCTGGATTCCGCCCATGCAAGTATCAGAGATACTTCTTTCATAGCTTGAGGACTGCGAGTCCCACCTTGATGATTGACATACGCCACGGTTGTGACATTGTCCGTCTGAAAACAAACGGTTCTCTCTTCAGAAGAGGCCAAAACTGAAGTGCTCTGAGAATCGCACGGAGTTCCAAAATATTGATTGGTAATCTCGCCTCTTGAGATTTCCAAACCCCCTGTGCTGTCAGAGATCCCCAGACAGCTCCCTAACCTGAAAGACTCGCATCTGTTGTGATCACAGTCCAGGATGGATGAACAAAAGAGGCCCCTTGAACTAAACAATGGTGATCTAACCACCAAGTCAGAGATAGTCAAACATTGGGATTTAAGGATATTAATTGTGACATCTTTGTATAATCCCTGCACCATTGGCTCAGCATACAAAGCTGAAGAGGTCTCATGTGAAAACGAGCAAAGGGGATCGCG
Source organism: Bombina bombina (assembly GCF_027579735.1). Classification (NCBI taxonomy): domain Eukaryota; kingdom Metazoa; phylum Chordata; class Amphibia; order Anura; family Bombinatoridae; genus Bombina; species Bombina bombina. The sequence continues at coordinate 392,963,095 of NC_069502.1, read as the reverse complement.
TCCGATGCTGCAGTCATGAGACCTAAAACCTCCATGCACATAGCTACTGAAGGGAATGATTGAAACTGAAGGTTCCGACAAGCTGAAACCAATTTCAGACGTCTTTTGTCTGTTAGAGACAAAGTCATGGATACTGAATCTATTTGGAATCCTAAAAAGGTTACCCTTGTCTGAGGAATCAAGGAACTTTTTGGCAAATTGAACCTCCAACCATGTCTTTGAAGAAACAACACTAGTTGATTCGTGTGAGATTCTGCAGAATGTAAAGACTGAGCAAGTACCAAGATATCGTCCAAATAAGGAAATACCACAATACCCTGTTCTCTGATTACAGATAGAAGGGCACCGAGAACCTTTGTAAAAATCCTTGGAGCTGTTGCTAGGCCAAACTTTGAAACCTATTCTGTACCCTTGAGAAACAATGTTCTGAATCCAATGATTTTGGATTGAATTATTCCAAATATCCTTGTAAAATCTTAGTCTGCCCCCTACCAGCTGCGCTGGAATAAGAGCCGCACCTTCATGTGGACTTGGGGGCTGATTTTTATTTTTTAAATGGCTTGGATTTATTCCAGACTGGAGAAGGCTTCCAATTGGAAACCGTTCCTTTAGGGGAAGGGTCAGGCTTCTGTTCCTTATTCTGACGAAAGGAATGAAAACGGTTAGCAGCCCTAAATTTACCCTTAGATTTTTTATCCTGAGGCAAAAAAGTTCCCTTCCCCCCAATGACAGTTGAAATAATAGAATCTAACTGAGAACCAAATAATTTATTACCTTGGAAAGAAAGAGATAGCAACGTTGATTTAGAAGTCATATCAGCATTCAAAGATTTAAGCCATAAAGCTCTTCTAGCTAAAATAGCTAAAGACATATATCTGACATCAATTCTAATGATATCAAAATGGCATCACAAATGAAATTATTAGCATGTTGAATTAGCTTAAAAATGCTATACACATTATGATCTGGTACTTGTTGCGCTAAAGTTTCCAACCAAAAAGTTGAAGCAATAGCAGCAACATCAGCCAAAGAAATAGCAGGCCTAAGAAGATGACCTGAACATAAATAAGCCTTCCTAAGTTAAGATTCAAGCTTCCTATCTAAAGGATCTTTAAAAGAAGTACTATCTGCCGTAGGAATAGTAAGTACTCTTTGCAAGAGTAGAGATGGCCCCATCAACTTTGGGGATCTTTTCCTAAAACTCCAATCTATCAGTCGGCAAAGGATACAGTTTCCTAAACCTAGAAGAAGGAGTAAATGAAGTACCCAGTCTATTCCATTCCCTAGAAATTACATCTGAAATAGCATCAGGAACTGAAAAACCTCTGGAATAACTACATGAGGTTTAAAAACCGAATTTAAACATTTACTGGTTTTAATATCAAGAGGACTAGTCTCCTCTATATCTAATGCAATCAACACCTCCTTTAATAAAGAACGAATATACTCCATTTTAAATAAGTATGAAGATTTGTCAGTGTCAATATCTGAGGCAGAATCTTCTGAATCAGACAGATCCTCATCAGAGATAGATAAATCAGAATGCTGTTGGTCATTTTAAAAATTCATCGAAATGATGAGAAGTTTTAAAAGACCTTTTACGTTTATTAGAAGGTGGTATAACAGACAGAGCCTTCTGAATAGAATTAGAAACAAATTCGCTCATATTAACAGGAATATCCTGAACATTAGATGTTGAAGGAACAACAACAACAGGTAATGGATTACTACTAATGGAAATATTGTCTACGTTTGAAAGTTTATCATAACAACTATCACAAACTACATCCGGAGGAACAGTTACCACAAGTTTACAACAAATGCACTTAGCTTTGGTAGAACCGACATCAGGTAGCAGGATTCCAGTAGTAGATTCTGAAACGGTGTCAGTTTGAGACATCTTGCAATATGTAATAGAAAAAACAACATATAAAGCAAAATTATCAATTTCCTTATATGACAGTTCCAGGAATGGGAAAAAATGCAAACAAAATAAGCCTCTGGAAACCAGAAGCAAAATGAAATAAGGACTTAAATAATGTCAAAAATCTGGCGCCAAGTATGACGCCCACAACTGACAAAATATTTTTTGGCGCCAAGAACGTCGGCAACAAACACGAGTGTCATAGATGACGCAACTACATGAAAACTCTCGGCGCCAACTAAGACGCCGGAAATGACGGAATTATGTCAACAAACGTAATTCTCGTGCCAAAAAAGTCTCGCGCCAAAAATGACGCAAGAAATTATAGCATTTTGCGCTCCCGCAAGCCTAACAGCCCGCAATTTAGAAAAGAGAGTCAATTTGAAACATTTTCAGGTAAGAAATTTTTTTTTTTTTTTAGATGCATTTCCCAAAATGAAACTGACAGTCTGTAAGAAGGAAATGTACTGATTAACCTGAATCATGGCAAATATAAGTACAAAAACAAAATGTATGCTTACCTGATACATTTATTTCTCTTGTGGTGTATCCAGTCCACGGATTCATCCATTACTTGTGGGATATTCTCCTTCCCAACAGGAAGCTGCAAGAGGATCACCCACAGCAGAGCTGTCTATATAGCTCCTCCCCTAACTGCCACCCCCAGTCATTTGACCGAAGACAAGCAAGAAAAAGGAGAAACTATAGGGTGCAGTGGTGACTGTAGTTTAAAAAATAAATAACACCTGCCTTAAAATGACAGGGTGGGCCGTGGACTGGATACACCACAAGAGAAATAAATTTATCAGGTAAGCATAAATTTTGTTTTCTCTTGTAAGGTGTATCCAGTCCACGGATTCTTCCATTACTTGTGGGATACCAATACCAAAGCTATAGGACACGGATGAAGGGAGGGACAAGGCAGGCGCTTAAACGGAGGGCACCACTGCCTGTAAGACCTTTCTCCCAAAAACAGCCTCCGAAGAAGCAAAAGTATCAAATTTGTAGAATTTAGAAAAGGTATGAAGTGAAGACCAAGTCGCCGCCTTAGAAATCTATTCAACAGAAGCCTCATTTTTAAAAGCCCATGTGGAAGCTACTGCTCTAGTGGAATGAGCTGTAATTCTCTCAGGAGGCTGCTGGCCAGCAGTCTCGTAAGCAAAGCGGATTAAGCTTCTTAACCAAAAAGAAAGAGAAGTTGCTGAAGCCTTTTGGCCTCTCCTCTGTCCAGAGTAAACCACAAACAAAGCAGATGTTTGACGAAAATCTTTAGTTGCTTGTAAATAGAATTTTAGAATTTTAAAGCACGGACCACATCAAGATTGTGTAATAGACATTCCTTCTTTGAAGAAGGATTAGGACATAGTGAAGGAACAACAATCTCCTGATTGATATTCTTATTAGATACCACCTTAGGAAGAAACCCAGGTTAGGTGCGCAACACTAACTTATCAGCATGGAAAATGAGATAAGGAGAATCACATTGTAAAGCCGATAACTCCGAAATTCGTTGAGCCGAGGAGATAGCTACCAAAAACTTTCCAAGACAACAGCTTGATATCTATGGAATGCAAAGGTTCAAACGGAACCCCTTGGAGAACTTTAAGAACTAAATTTAGACTCCATGGTGGAGCAACAGGTTTAAACACAGGCTTGATTCGAACTAAAGCCAGACAAAATGCCTGATCATCTGGAGTATTAGCCAGACGCTTGTGCAAAAGAATAGACAGAGCAGAAATCTGTCCCTTTAAGGAACTAGCCGACAATCCCTTCTCCAATCCTTCTTGGAGAAAAGATAATATTCTAGGAATCCTGACCTTACTCCATGAGTAACCCTTGGATTCACACCAATGAAGATATTTACACCATATCTTATGATAGATTTTCCTGGTAACCGGCTTTCGAGCCTGAATTAAGGTATCAATGACCGATTCAGAGAAACCACGCTTTGATAAAATCAAGCGTTCAATCTCCAAGCAGTCAGACGCAGAGAAATTAGGTTTGGATGGTTGAAAGGACCCTGAAGTAGAAGGTCCTGCCTCAGCGGCAGGGTCCATGGTGGACAGGATGACATGTCCACCAGGTCTGCATACCAAGTCCTGCATGGCCACGCAGGTGCTATCAAAATCACTGAAGCTCTCTCCTGCCTGATCTTGGCAATCAGACGAGGGAGCAGAGGAAACGGTGGAAACACATAAGCCAGGTTGAAGGACCAAGGCGCTGCTAGAGCATCTATCAGCGTTGCCTTGGGGTCCCTGGACCTGGTCCCTTAACAAGGAAGATTGGCGTTCTGGCGAGACGCCACGAGATCCAGTTCTGGTTTGCCCCAAAGTTGAATCAACTGAGCGAATACTAATAAGGTATACCAAAGCGCCAACTATACGAAGGCTGGGTCTGGACCTAATGCAATATTATCAAACGATTACAACAAACAATTTATTGAGTACACAAATAAGTTAAAAACATGGATCCATGTATAAACAATCAAATTTATACAACAATAATAGCTAAATGAATAGTTAAAACAAATAGTTATGTAACGGATATAGCATTTAAAATTGTGCAAACATTGCTCTTAAAAATATTCATAAAAAATTCCAAATTTAGTATAAGGCTCACAACAGAAATTCAACTTTGTGTTTACCATATACACATACACAGATTTGTACAGCAATAATAGCTAAATGAATAGTTAAAACAAATAGTTAAATAGCAGATATAGCATTTAAAATTGTGCAAACAATGCTCTTAAAAAATATTCCTAAAAAATTCCAAATTAAGTATAAGGCTCACAACAGAAATTCAACTTTGTGTTTACCACATACACATCATAGGTGAAATATATTAGTCAGTTATATAATATTATCTAACCAATAATGTTCTCGATTCTATGCAATACTAAATATTGCCAATAGTGACTAATGTGTAGGGCTCTGAGTAAGACCTTTAACTGTGTGTTTACCACATACGCATTGTCAAGTAAAAAATATTGTGACAGCAATAAGCCAACGTAAAGAATGTGTATCAAAAAAGTTGTGTGCAAAAATTAGTGTACAAAAGATATTAATGGTCAAAAAATAGGTTGATCTTCATATATTTCACCTATTATGTGTATGTGGTAGACACAAAGTTGAATTTCTGTTGTGAGCCTTATACTTAATTTGGAATTTTTTAGGAATATTTTTTAAGAGCATTGTTTGCACAATTTTAAATGCCATATCTGCTATTTAACTATTTGTTTTAACTATTCATTTAGCTATTATTGCTGTACAAATCTGTGTATGTGTATATGGTAAACACAAAGTTGAATTTCTGTTGTGAGCCTTATACTAAATTTGGAATTTTTTATGAATATTTTTAAGAGCAATGTTTGCACAATTTTAAATGCTATATCCGTTACATAACTATTTGTTTTAACTATTCATTTAGCTATTATTGTTGTATAAATTTGATTGTTTATACATGGATCCATGTTTTTAACTTATTTGTGTACTCAATAAATTGTTTATTGTAATCGTTTGATAATATTGCATTAGGTCCAGACCCAGCCTTCGTATAGTTGGCGCTTTGGTATACCTTATTAGTTTCATCTTTCCATTTTGACAACTAGGTGTCAAATTATCAAAGCCAGAGGTCTTATTTAGTAGGCGCTAGGTGTACTCCACTATCAACTGAGCGAATACCTCCGGATGGAGTTTCCATTCTCCCGGATGAAAAGTCTGCTGACTTAGAAAATCCGCCTCCCAGTTCTCGACACCTGGGATATGGATAGTTGATAGATGGCAGGAGTGAACCTCTGCCCATAGAATTATATTTGAAACCTCCAACATTGCTAGGGAACTCCTTGTTCCCCCCTTATGGTTGATGAAGGCTACAGTCGTGATATTGTCCGACTGAAATCTGATGAACCTGACCCCAGCTAGCTGAGGCCACGCCTGAAGAGCATTGAAAATCGCTCTTAGTTCCAGAATGTTTATCGGAAGGAGTGCCTCCTCCTGAGTCTACAAGCCCTGAGCCTTCAGGGAGTTCCAGACTGCACCCCAGCATAGAAGGCTGGCATCTGTCGTTACTATAGTCCAATCTGGCCTTCGGAAGCTTATCCCCTTGGACAGATGGACCTGACATAGCCACCAGAGAAGAGAATCCCTGGTTTCTTGATCCAGATTTAGTAGAGGGGACAAATCAGTGTAATCCCCATTCCACTGACTGAGCATGCAAAGTTGCAGCGGCCTGAGATGTAGGCGGGCAAACGGTACTATGTCCATTGCCGCTACCATTAAACCGATTACTTCCATACACTGAGCCACTGAAGGACGAGAAGTGGAATAAAGAACATGGCAAGAGTCTAGCAGTTTTGACAATCTGGCCTTCGTTAGGTAAATCTTCATTTCTACCGAATCTATCAGAGTCCCTAGGAATGAAACTCTTGTTAGAGGTGATAGAGAACTCTTTTCGTCGTTCACCTTCCACCCATGGGACCTCAGAAATGCCAGAACAATGTCCGTATGGGACCTTGCGATTTGAAAAGTCGCCGCCTGTATTAGAATTTCATCTAAGTAAGGGGCTACTGCTATACCCCACTGCCTTAGGACCGCTAGGAGGGACCCTAGAACCTTCTTAAAGATTCTTGGTGCCGTGGCCAACCCAAAGGGAAGAGCCACAAACTGGTAGTGCCTGTCTAGAAAGGCAAACCTGAGAAAACAATGATGATCTTTGTGTATCGGGATGTGAAGATAAGCATCCTTTAAGTCTACGGCAGTCATATATTGACCCTCCTGGATCATAGGAAGGATGGTTCGAATAGTCTCCATCTTGAAGGATGGGACTCTGAGAAATTTGTTTAAGTTCTTGAGATCTAAGATTGGTCTGAATGTTCCCTCTTTCTTGGGAACCACAAACAGATTTGAATAAAAGCCCTGCCCCTGTTCCTCCTTTGGAACTGGGTGGATCACTCCCATAACTAGGAGGTCTCGAACACAATGTAAGAATGCCTCTCTCTTTATCTGGTTTACAGATAAATGTGAGAGATGAAATCTCCCTTTTGGGGGAGAGGTTTTGAATTCCAGAAGATAACCCTTGGACACAATTTCCAATGCCCAGGGATCCTGGACCTCTCTTGCCCAAGCCTGGGCAAAGAGAGAGAGTCTGCCCCCTACTAGATCCGTTTCCGGATTGGGGGCTGCTCCTTCATGCTGTCTTAGAGGCAGCAGCAGGCTTTTTGGCCTGTTTCCCCTTGTTCCAAGCCTGGTTAGGTCTCCAGACCGGCTTAGAATGGGCAAAAGTTCCCTCTTGCTTTGTGTTAGAGGAAGTTGAAGCTGCGCCACTCTTGAAGTTTCGAAAGGGCCGAAAACTAGACTGTTTGGTCCTTAATTTGTTGGACCTGTCTTGAGGAAGGGCGTGACCTTTTCCTCCAGTGATGTCAGAAATGATCTCCTTCAGTCCAGGCCCGAATAGGGTCTGTCCTTTGAAGGGAAAGTTGAGAAGTTTAGACTTTGAAGTCACGTCAGCTGACCAGTATTTAAGCCATAGCGCCCTACGCGCCTGAATAGCAAAACCTGAATTTTTATCCGTTAGTTTGGTTAAATGAACAACGGCGTCAGAAACAAATGAATTGGCTAGCTTAAAGGCCCTAAGCTTGTCAATAATATCTTCCAACGGGGTTTCAACCTGTAAAGCCTCCTCTAGAGACTCAAACCAGAAAGCCGCAGCAGCAGTGACTGGGGCAATGCATGCAAGAGGCTGGAGAATAAAACCTTGGTGAATAAAAATTTTCTTAAGGTAACCCTCTAATTTTTTATCCATTGGATCTAGAAAAGCACAACTGTCATCGACAGGGATAGTGGTACGCTTAGCTAGAGTAGAAACTGCTCCCTGCCACAAGTCCCGTGTAGCGGCGTCTATAGGAAACATCTTTTTAAAAACAGAAGGGGGAGAGAACGGTACACCTGGTCTATCCCATTCCTTAGTAATAATTTAAGAAAACCTCTTAAGGATTGGAAAAACATCAGTGTAAGTAGGTACTGCATAGTATTTATCCAATCTATAATTTCTCTGGGACTACAATAGCGTCACAGTCGTCCAGAGTTGCTAAGACCTCCCTGAGCAATATGCGGAGGTGCTCAAGCTTAAATTTAAATGTAGACATATCAGAATCAGGTTGAAGTATCTTCCCTGAATCAGAAAAATCACCCACAGATTGAAGCTCCCCTGCTTCAGCTTCAGTACATTGTGAGGGTGTATCAGACATAGCTACTAAAGCGTCATAGAGCTCTGTATTTATTCTAGTCCCAGAGCTGTCTCGCTTTCCTTGCAATCCTGGAAGTTTAGATAATACCTCTGTAAGGGTATGATTCATAACTGCTGACATGTCTTGCAAGGTATACGCAATGGGCGCGCTAGATGTACTTGGCGTCCCCTGAGCGGGAGTTATAGGTTCTGACACGTGGGGAGAGTTAGACAGCATAACTTCCTCCTTGTCAATTTCTTCTGGTGATAAATGTTTTAAAGCCAGAATATGGTCTTTGTAATCTATAGTAAAATCAGTGCATTTGGTACACATTCTAAGAGGGGGTTCCACAATGGCTTCTAAACATAATGAACAATGAGTTTCCTCTATGTCAGACATGTTTAAACAGACTAGTAATAAGACCAGCAAGCTTGGAAAACACTTTAATAACTGTGAACAAGCAAAAAATAAAAATGGTACTGTGCCTTTATGAGAAAAAACAATCACAGAAACTGCAAAACAGTGAAAAAAGCAGTACATTTTACGAAATTTTTACAGTGTGTATAATAGACTGAAATAGCATTGCACCCACTTGCAAATGGATGATTAACCCCTTAGTTTAAAAACCGGATCAAAAAAACTATATAAACGTTTTTTAAACAGTCACAACCAGCTGCCACCTGCCCATACGATGACTTTGGAAGGCACATATGTTCAGGGGACTCCTTCAGGGAAGCTGGATGTCTCAAGCTGTAAAAACTACTGCACAATTTAGGCGCAAAAATAGGCCCCTCCCAACCTGTACTCACAGTGAGAGGGCCTTAAAAAACTATCCCTAGGCAAAATCTAGTCAGCCATATGGAAAAACTGGGCCCCAAAATAAAGTTTTATCACCATTTGTAATAAACATTTATATACATCAAGCAAACGTTATATCTATTCAGTAATGAGAGTAAATAACAAAAATATTACCCTTTACAGCAAGCATGATACTAGTCGTTATTAAATCACTGTAATAAGACTTACCTTAAATAAATCAGGCACTGTCAGCATTTTCTAGCTTGCAAGTAAGGTAAAAAAGGAGGTCTGTGAATTAGCACAAAAATGGCTACCCTGAAAAAAAGAGGTTAGTTCCAAAGTACCTCTAAACATTAACTATTAAAAACCAGATGCAGGGTGCGCTAATGAAAGCTGCTAATATGATAGAGTAGAGGATAGAATATAGCTAAAATATGCAAACATAAGCTAGTGTTAAGAAACGGCTCATAAATATAGTTAATAAAATAAAATATATTTTAATATATTTGAATAAACCCTAATACATGTAAACTAGCAATTAAAATACATAATAAATTGATAAATGAGTAAAATAAAAAACCACCGGTGGTAAGAAAATCAGGGGATATAAATGAAAGTCCGTGGTGGGCTTTAAAAAATGAATCCAAAGAAACAAAGTTCAATGATAAAAGATGCAGGCTAAAAAAATATAGCAAAATTGAGTGAGAGCATGGAAAGCAGCTGAGTCAGTCTGTGTGGCTGGATCAATGTAACATTCAAGTGAAAGTTCAGTCGGTGGCTAAAAGGACAATCTGCGTTAAAGTAGAAAAGTCTGTGCCATAAATGATAAGTTTTACAAGCTTGACTCACCCAGAATACGAAGCTATTTTCTGTTATGCTTCTCCGTGTACAAGTATAGTTGGTTAGATGTGAACACGTTAGACCCTTGATAGACAGGAGGTTACCTTTCAGGTGAACAGTATCGCTCCAGCGTGTACTGTGGTTTGCTGGATTTTGCAGCGTGTGCGGGGTCACGTGATAGTTTGTTCCAATCAGATGCACGGATTACCGGGTGGTCTGTAGATCGGCGTGCCGATGATATCTGCAGATTCTAGAAGTCACAGTTAGCCAAGCTTGATGATAGAAGATAGGAAACAATGTTACATTGCAGTTGGGATTGTTTTCGTAGAGTTCCAAAGTGGAAAACAACAGAGCGCTCTGTATGTTAGTATAGACTTGATAGTAAAACAATCACAGTGTTGCGGATCAACGCGTTTCAGCTGATGTAGCCTTTTTCAAGATAAATTCAGACTGCTTGCTGCTCTCCTTTTATTGAGGATAATTGTTTAGGACTCCACCTTGTTAGGTGCTCAGTTTTTTCTTAAAGGGATATATCCTTTCCAAGGTTCAAACAGTCTCTCCATAAATAGCAGACTCTCATTTTTAAAAAAGGAGCATAAATATTATATACACACATGTATGAATCACATGTGTAAAAATGTGAATAAAAATGTGAATAAAGAGCAAATACTGTTATGGTGAATTATGCATAAATAAACATAAATAAAATTCCTTATCAAGTTCATTATCTGTGGAAAAAAAATATGTGTTTTATTTTGCAGTGATCTATAATGTGAAAAAGATCTTATTGTGTTGTGAATAAATGATTGCATAAACTTATATACATATAACAAATTTAATAAATTTAATAAATTTGATAAATTTAAATAAATTGTGGAAACTAATCTTATCAGTGTAATTTGATATATAATAAATAAGAGTGAAAAAAATCTAATATGTGAAAAAAAATTTTTTATTGCCAATATGTGAGAAATATATATATTGCGGCAAATATACAAACTAGTGGTGTCGTTTTGATCTTGTGTTTAGTGAATATTATGATTGGGGGAGATTATATACTTAAAAATGGTCACCCTTAATAGTGTATAAATCTCTAGCTTAGTTGAACTAACTGACTATTTAAAGATGTTAAATAGTTTTTGTATTTTCTTATTGTCTATTGTAAGAATACATAGTTGATGATAGATAAATAATCAATAGTAAATAAAAATAGGTAAAAAGTGAAAAACTCATGTTTATTTTAAACCCTAAGTTATATTGTTCAATCTGAAACTAGATATAATATGTAAGAAAGTTTTTATTTGTTTTTAATTACATACGATTTATTAATGCATTACAGAATTTAAATCTAGCTCTGCATTTAAACCAAATGGTTCTAAGGTTTTGAATTGAAATATCAATTCAGCTTCAGCACGTAGCAACTTTTTATTGAGATCACCACCTCTCCAATTGGTGATTTTTCTTATGCCCCAGTATTTTAGACCCATTGTGTTTTGATTATGACATTCTTTGAAATGTCTAGATAGTAAATGCCCTGTGAATCCGTGTTCGATGTTTAAGAGGTGTTCACGGATTCTGTCTTTGAGGGGGCGTGAGGTCTCCCCCAAATACTGTTTACAACAAGGACACTGTATCAGATATACCACATTGATGTCAGTACATCTGATACAGTCCCTTATCTCAAAGTCTTTATTGGTGATAGTAGACTTTATCCACTTTGTTTTATTGCTGAATTTACAGGCTTTACAATTTATGCACGGGTAAAACCCTTTTAATTTGTGGGAATCAAAATCCCCTTCAATAAATTTTTTCTTTGAATCTTTAAAAGCACTAGGAGCTAATATGTTTTTTAAATTTCTTGCCTTTTTAAATACCATTGCTGGTTTTTCAGGTAATAATTCGCCGATAATTGGGTCTCTCTGTAAAATATACCAGTGTTTATTGAGAATGGATCTAATGTGATTATGGTGAATGTTATAATCAGTTATAAATGGTATCCAGAGTGGGTCCACACCTGTATTGTTACTAATTGTATTGATCTTATCCCTTCTCTTTAGAAGGTCACTTCTATTCTTATCTCGAGCTGTGATTTTAGCTGACTCTATTTTACTTTTATTGTAACCCTTCTCAAGGAATTTCCTCTCTAAATATGATGACTGTTCATCATAATTGGCTAATGTAGTGCAATTCTTTCTAATTCTAGAGAATTGGTTTGATGGAATGTTCTCTATCCATTTTCTATAGTGACAACTTTGACTGTGTACATAATTATTAGATTCAACTTCCTTGAAGTGTGTTTTCGTGTGAATCTCACCATTGTTTATTTCAATTTTAATGTCCAGATAACTAAGTGAGTGTTTACTATGTTCATAAGTAAAGTTGAGGCCAAAAGTGCTTGTGCTGAGGTCATCTAAAAGTAACTCAAATAGTTCTAGATCCCCTTCCCAAATGATAAAAATATCGTCTATAAATCTACGATAGAGCACCAAGTTCGCCTCCCAAGTGCCGTTGTAGATGACCATGTCTTCAAGATGTCCCATGAATAAATTGGCATAACTTTGGGCGAACTTGGTGCCCATCGCAGTCCCTTGTAGTTGTAGGAAGTATTGATCATTAAAAATAAAAGAATTGTTTTCTAAAATGAATTTTATGCAGGTGTTAATAAAATCTATTTGTTCAGAGCGGAGTTCACCTTCTTTGACTAAATGATAGTCTATAGCTTTTAAACCTAAACTGTGTTTTATACTGGTATACAGTGAACAGACATCACAAGTGATGAGTGTATAGCTCTCTTTCCATTTCACTGTTTGCAGAGTATTTAGGAAATCTGTTGAATCTTTTAAGTAGGAAGGTAATTTTAAAACATAATGCTGGAGAAAAAAATCTATGTATTCAGAAAGATTGGCTGTTAATGAATTAGTCCCTGAAATAATAGGCCTACCTGGTGGGTTCTGTAGGCTTTTGTGAATTTTGGGTAAATAATAAAAGGTGGGAGTGATGGGATGATTAACAAATAAAAATTCATATTCCTTATTATTGATAATACCTGTATTGTATGCTTTTTTTAATAGGGTTTCTAAATCTCTTTTTTGCTTATTAATAGGATTTGAAGTAATTTTCTTGTATGTGAGGGGGTCTTCTAATAATCTCAGAGCTTCTTTTTTATAGGCCTCTTTGTCTAGGATGACAATGCCACCCCCTTTATCTGCTTGTTTTATTACAATATTCTTATTAGATTTTAGTGTATTTATAGTTTCCCTTTCTTTTTTCGTTAGATTCCTCTTAACTTGTTTATCTGTATTTATTTTTTCAACATCTTCCTTTACCAGTTTTTCAAAAAGTTCAAGGTTTTTTCCTTTCTCTGTGGTGGGATAGAAATTAGACTTCAGTTTCAAATTTGTTTGTTGGAAATTAATTTTATTTCTATTTAGATGATTTTGTTCGAGACCTCTTGTTATAGGATTTTTAAGAAAGTATCTTTTCTGGGTTGCACTTCTGATAAATTGATTTATGTTGATTAAAGTATTGAATTTATTTATCTTGGTTCAAGGTGCAAAGGATAGGCCTTTTTGTAATACATTATATTCTTCCTCCTTTAATGTTACAGAACTTAGATTAAAGATGTTTGATACAGTGTCCTTGTTCTAAACAGTATTTGGGGGAGACCTCATGCCCCCTCAAAGACAGAATCCGTGAACACCTCTTAAACATCGAACACGGATTCACAGGGCATTTACTATCTAGACATTTCAAAGAATGTCATAATCAAAACACAATGGGTCTAAAATACTGGGGCATAAGAAAAATCACCAATTGGAGAGGTGGTGATCTCAATAAAAAGTTGCTACGTGCTGAAGCTGAATTGATATTTCAATTCAAAACCTTAGAACCATTTGGTTTAAATGCAGAGCTAGATTTAAATTCTGTAATGCATTAATAAATCGTATGTAATTAAAAACAAATAAAAACTTTCTTACATATTATATCTAGTTTCAGATTGAACAATATAACTTAGGGTTTAAAATAAACATGAGTTTTTCACTTTTTACCTATTTTTATTTACTATTGATTATTTATCTATCATCAACTATGTATTCTTACAATAGACAATAAGAAAATACAAAAACTATTTAACATCTTTAAATAGTCAGTTAGTTCAACTAAGCTAGGGATTTATACACTATTAAGGGTGACCATTTTTAAGTATATAATCTCCCCCAATCATAATATTCACTAAACACAAGATCAAAACGACACCACTAGTTTGTATATTTGCCGCAATATATATATTTCTCACATATTGGCAATAAAAAAATTTTTTTTCACATATTAGATTTTTTTCACTCTTATTTATTATATATCAAATTACACTGATAAGATTAGTTTCCACAATTTATTTAAATTTATCAAATTTATTAAATTTATTAAATTTGTTATATGTATATAAGTTTATGCAATCATTTATTCACAACACAATAAGATCCTTTTCACATTATAGATCACTGCAAAATAAAACACATATTTTTTTTCCACAGATAATGAACTTGATAAGGAATTTTATTTATGTTTATTTATGCATAATTCACCATAACAGTATTTGCTCTTTATTCACATTTTTATTCACATTTTTACACATGTGATTCATACGTGTGTATATAATATTTATGCTCCTTTTTTAAAAATGAGAGTCTGCTATTTATGGAGAGACTGTTTGAACCTTGGAAAGGATATATCCCTTTAAGAAAAAACTGAGCACCTAACAAGGTGGAGTCCTAAACAATTATCCTCAATAAAAGGAGAGCAGCAAGCAGTCTGAATTTATCTTGAAAAAGGCTACATCAGCTGAAACGCGTTGATCCGCAACACTGTGATTGTTTTACTATCAAGTCTATGCTAACATACAGAGCGCTCTGTTGTTTTCCACTTTGGAACTCTACGAAAACAATCCCAACTGCAATGTAACATTGTTTCCTATCTTCTATCATCAAGCTTGGCTAACTGTGACTTCTAGAATCTGCAGATATCATCGACACGCCGATCTACAGACCACCCGGTAATCCATGCATCTGATTGGAACAAACTATCACGTGACCCCGCACATGCTGCAAAATCCAGCAAACCACAGTACACGCTGGAGCGATACTGTTCACCTGAAAGGTAACCTCCTGTCTATCAAGGGTCTAACGTGTTCACATCTAACCAACTATACTTGTACACGGAGAAGCATAACAGAAAATAGCTTCGTATTCTGGGTGAGTCAAGCTTGTAAAACTTATCATTTATGGCACAGACTTTTCTACTTTAACGCAGATTGTCCTTTTAGCCACCGACTGAACTTTCACTTGAATGTTACATTGATCCAGCCACACAGACTGACTCAGCTGCTTTCCATGCTCTCACTCAATTTTGCTGTATTTTTTTTAGCCTGCATCTTTTATCATTGAACTTTGTTTCTTTGGATTCATTTTTTAAAGCCCACCACGGACTTTCATTTATATCCCCTGATTTTCTTACCACCGGTGGTTTTTTATTTTACTCATTTATCAATTTATTATGTATTTTTAATTGCTAGTTTACATGTATTAGGGTTTATTCAAATATATTAAAATATATTTTATTTTATTAACTATATTTATGAGCCGTTTCTTAACACTAGCTTATGTTTGCATATTTTAGCTATATTCTATCCTCTACTCTATCATATTAGCAGCTTTCATTAGCGCACCCTGCATCTGGTTTTTAATAGTTAATGTTTAGAGGTACTTTGGAACTAACCTCTTTTTTTCAGGGTAGCCATTTTTGTGCTAATTCACAGACCTCCTTTTTTACCTTACTTGCATTCTTAGTTCCTGGTCTTATATAGAGGTAGTTTAGATTTTTATCATCTTTATTGCTATTCATTTATTCGTTATGGATATCTTTAAAACCAGAAAGTCCATGCTGACAGATATAGAACAAATTGAGAACATTGAAACACCAAATACACTGCCAGTCAGCTTAGACATGAGAGATATGTGTGATGATTAAGAAAAAATCATGACTAAAGAATTAAAACAAAAATTAGAAGTCAGTTTCATGCAGAGATATCTTAATCTAAACATGGTTCCCAGGGGATTAAGATTAATCAAAGACTGCACATTTGATTTACAGGAACCTTTACAATTAGAATGGTACAACACCTTAAAAGATGCTTCCCTTAATTTAATGAGGATTATAATCAAATCACGCAATATTTCACTCAGGGAATTTGAAGATAAACTAAATTATTTAAAGAATGAATTATCACCTTTTAATGAAGATGAGAATTTTAAAACAATACAAAATGAAATCATTACACATTTAAAGGAGATAAAAAAAGATGTACTTGAAATCAAAAATAAAAAAATGAATAGAGATAATTCTGATTATAATTTCAAAATGAATAAAGATAAAGACAACATTACAGAGATTTCCACTCCTTCAACCCCTTCTCCTTCTAATGAATCCCAGCCAATAAAAGATGACAAATGGAAACTTTTCTCAAAGAAAAATAGAGACAAAAATTTACACAATTTTAGAAATTACAAACAATCTAATCCATCAAATGGGATGAATCATTATGATAAAAAACATATTAACAATACACATAGAAATTCTAATACAAACTACGAAACTCCAGACTGGAGATCAAGAGAAACTAACCAACAGAATCAGCACAATAATGAACGTAGACATTATAAAGAGAATTATACATCTAATAGAAATTATAAAGAGAATTACACAACAAATAGAAATGGATATTATAATTCAGGGAACCAATACTCCAATAACTATCATCCAGAAAATTGAAGAAATAGAAGGACATCTGTTAGAGAAGGTTTTGGTAATCATTCTTATGGTAGTGATACCAATAGATCAAGAATGAATAATCACAACAATGACTACAATTACACTAGACCCAACTACAGACCAACCCAGTCTAATAACAATTGTGGGAACACCCCTCAAAAAAGATATGAAAGAGAAGATACATGGCAGATACAAACACATAATAGATTTAATCCATTATTAAATGAACCACAGTATAACAATGGTGATGAGTACAGACAAAATCAACCCCCAATCCAAAGGGGATCCTTTAACCAACAGAACCCCTCTAGGTCTTTTTTAGAGGAGGATCCCAAAATAAAAGAAAGATTAAAATTAAAAAAAAAGAGTAAGAGAGGATGCAGAGGAAACAGACCATCTGGAACAACAAAAAAGAATGAGATAAAAGATCATAAAAACATCTTTAATCTAAGTTCTGTAACATTAAAGGAGGAAGAATATAATGTATTACAAAAAGGCCTATCCTTTGCACCTTCAACCAAGATAAATAAATTCAATACTTTAATCAACATAAATCAATTTATCAGAAGTGCAACCCAGAAAAGATACTTTCTTAAAAATCCTATAACAAGAGGTCTCGAACAAAATCATCTAAATAGAAATAAAATTAATTTCCAACAAACAAATTTGAAACTGAAGTCTAATTTCTATCCCACCACAGAGAAAGGAAAAAACCTTGAACTTTTTGAAAAACTGGTAAAGGAAGATGTTGAAAAAATAAATACAGATAAACAAGTTAAGAGGAATCTAACGAAAAAAGAAAGGGAAACTATAAATACACTAAAATCTAATAAGAATATTGTAATAAAACAAGCAGATAAAGGGGGTGGCATTGTCATCCTAGACAAAGAGGCCTATAAAAAAGAAGCTCTGAGATTATTAGAAGACCCCCTCACATACAAGAAAATTACTTCAAATCCTATTAATAAGCAAAAAAGAGATTTAGAAACCCTATTAAAAAAAGCATACAATACAGGTATTATCAATAATAAGGAATATGAATTTTTATTTGTTAATCATCCCATCACTCCCACCTTTTATTATTTACCCAAAATTCACAAAAGCCTACAGAACCCACCAGGTAGGCCTATTATTTCAGGGACTAATTCATTAACAGCCAATCTTTCTGAATACATAGATTTTTTTCTCCAGCATTATGTTTTAAAATTACCTTCCTACTTAAAAGATTCAACAGATTTCCTAAATACTCTGCAAACAGTGAAATGGGAAGAGAGCTATACACTCATCACTTGTGATGTCTGTTCACTGTATACCAGTATAAAACACAGTTTAGGTTTAAAAGCTATAGACTATCATTTAGTCAAAGAAGGTGAACTCCGCTCTGAACAAATAGATTTTATTAACACCTGCATAAAATTCATTTTAGAAAACAATTCTTTTATTTTTAATGATCAATACTTCCTACAACTACAAGGGACTGCGATGGGCACCAAGTTCGCCCCAAGTTATGCCAATTTATTCATGGGACATCTTGAAGACATGGTCATCTACAACGGCACTTGGGAGGCGAACTTGGTGCTCTATCGTAGATTTATAGACGATATTTTTATCATTTGGGAAGGGGATCTAGAACTATTTGAGTTACTTTTAGATGACCTCAGCACAAGCACTTTTGGCCTCAACTTTACTTATGAACATAGTAAACACTCACTTAGTTATCTGGACATTAAAATTGAAATAAACAATGGTGAGATTCACACGAAAACACACTTCAAGGAAGTTGAATCTAATAATTATGTACACAGTCAAAGTTGTCACTATAGAAAATGGATAGAGAACATTCCATCAAACCAATTCTCTAGAATTAGAAAGAATTGCACTACATTAGCCAATTATGATGAACAGTCATCATATTTAGAGAGGAAATTCCTTGAGAAGGGTTACAATAAAAGTAAAATAGAGTCAGCTAAAATCACAGCTCGAGATAAGAATAGAAGTGACCTTCTAAAGAGAAGGGATAAGATCAATACAATTAGTAACAATACAGGTGTGGACCCACTCTGGATACCATTTATAACTGATTATAACATTCACCATAATCACATTAGATCCATTCTCAATAAACACTGGTATATTTTACAGAGAGACCCAATTATCGGCAAATTATTACCTGAAAAACCAGCAATGGTATTTAAAAAGGCAAGAAATTTAAAAAACATATTAGCTCCTAGTGCTTTTAAAGATTCAAAGAAAAAATTTATTGAAGGGGATTTTGATTCCCACAAATTAAAAGGGTTTTACCCGTGCATAAATTGTAAAGCCTGTAAATTCAGCAATAAAACAAAGTGGATAAAGTCTACTATCACCAATAAAGACTTTGAGATAAGGGACTGTATCAGATGTACTGACATCAATGTGGTATATCTGATACAGTGTCCTTGTTCTAAACAGTATTTGAGACCTCATGCCCCCTCAAAGACAGAATCCGTGAACACCTCTTAAACATTGAACACGGATTCACAGGGCATTTACTATCTAGACATTTCAAAGAATGTCATAATCAAAACACAATGGGTCTAAAATACTGGGGCATAAGAAAAATCACCAACAATTGGAGAGGTGGTGATCTCAATAAAAAGTTGCTACGTGCTGAAGCTGAATTGATATTTCAATTCAAAACCTTAGAACCATTTGGTTTAAATGCAGAGCTAGATTTAAATTCTGTAATGCATTAATAAATCGTATGTAATTAAAAACAAATAAAAACTTTCTTACATATTATATCTAATTTCAGATTGAACAATATAACTTAGGGTTTAAAATAAACATGAGTTTTTCACTTTTTACCTATTTTTATTTACTATTGATTATTTATTTATCTATCATCAACTATGTATTCTTACAATAGACAATAAGAAAATACAAAAACTATTTAACATCTTTAAATAGTCAGTTAGTTCAACTAAGCTAGGGATTTATACACTATTAAGGGTGACCATTTTTAAGTATATAATCTCCCCCAATCATAATATTCACTAAACACAAGATCAAAACGACACCACTAGTTTGTATATTTGCCGCAATATATATATTTCTCACATATTGGCAATAAAAAATTTTTTTTCACATATTAGATTTTTTTCACTCTTATTTATTATATATCAGATTACACTGATAAGATTAGTTTCCACAATTTATTTAAATTTATCAAATTTATTAAATTTATTAAATTTGTTATATGTATATAAGTTTATGCAATCATTTATTCACAACACAATAAGATCCTTTTCACATTATAGATCACTGCAAAATAAAACACATATTTTTTTTTCCCAGATAATGAACTTGATAAGGAATTTTATTTATGTTTATTTATGCATAATTCACCATAACAGTATTTGCTCTTTATTCACATTTTTACACATGTGATTCATACATGTGTGTATATAATATTTATGCTCCTTTTTTAAAAATGAGAGTCTGCTATTTATGGAGAAACTGTTTGAACCTTGGAAAGGATATATCCCTTTAAGAAAAAACTGAGCACCTAACAAGGTGGAGTCCTAAACAATTATCCTCAATAAAAGGAGAGCAGCAAGCAGTCTGAATTTATCTTGAAAAAGGCTACATCAGCTGAAACGCGTTGATCCGCAACACTGTGATTGTTTTACTATCAAGTCTATACTAACATACAGAGCGCTCTGTTGTTTTCCACTTTGGAACTCTACGAAAACAATCCCAACTGCAATGTAACATTGTTTCCTATCTTCTATCATCAAGCTTGGCTAACTGTGACTTCTAGAATCTGCAGATATCATCGACACGCCGATCTACAGACCACCCGGTAATCCGTGCATCTGATTGGAACAAACTATCACGTGACCCCGCACACGCTGCAAAATCCAGCAAACCACAGTACACGCTGGAGCGATACTGTTCACCTGAAAGGTAACCTCCTGTCTATCAAGGGTCTAACGTGTTCACATCTAACCAACTATACTTGTACACGGAGAAGCATAACAGAAAATAGCTTCGTATTCTGGGTGAGTCAAGCTTGTAAAACTTATCATTTATGGCACAGACTTTTCTACTTTAACGCAGATTGTCCTTTTAGCCACCGACTGAACTTTCACTTGAATGTTACATTGATCCAGCCACACAGACTGACTCAGCTGCTTTCCATGCTCTCACTCAATTTTGCTATATTTTTTTAGCCTGCATCTTTTATCATTGAACTTTGTTTCTTTGGATTCATTTTTTAAAGCCCACCACGGACTTTCATTTATATCCCCTGATTTTCTTACCACCGGTGGTTTTTTATTTTACTCATTTATCAATTTATTATGTATTTTTAATTGCTAGTTTACATGTATTAGGGTTTATTCAAATATATTAAAATATATTTTATTTTATTAACTATATTTATGAGCCGTTTCTTAACACTAGCTTATGTTTGCATATTTTAGCTATATTCTATCCTCTACTCTATCATATTAGCAGCTTTCATTAGCGCACCCTGCATCTGGTTTTTAATAGCATTTTCTAGCTTATCATCTCTCTAGAAAAATTTAAAACTGCACATACCTCAGAGCAGGTAACCCTGCACGCTATTCCCCCAGCTGAAGTTACGAATCTCTTCAGTTATGTGTGAGAACAGCAGTGGATCTTAGTTACAAACCGCTAAGATCATCAAAAACCTCAGGCAGACTCTAATTCAACTTTCTGCCTGAGGCTAAAATAGTACAACTCCGGTACCATTTGAAAATAATAAACTTTTGATTGAAGATAAACTACATTAATGCACCACATCTCTCTAGCTACTTCCCTTGTCGAGAGCTGCAAGAGAATGACTTGGGGTGGCAGTTAGGGGAGGAGCTATATAGACAGCTCTGCTGTGGGTGATCCTCTTGCAGCTTCCTGTTGGGTAGGAGAATATCCCACAAGTAATGGATGAATCCGTGGACTGGATACACCTTACAAGAGAAACATATATTTAGAACTTTACATATAAAGTGCCAAACCATAGCTGAGAATGTCTTAAATAAAAGAAAACATACTTTCCAAAAGATACTCATCTACATAAAGTAGATAGCCAAACCAGTACTGAAACGAAAATCAGCAGAGGTAATGGTATATAAGAGTATATCGTCAATCTGAAAAGGGAGGTAGGAGATGAATCTTTACGACCGATAACAGAGAACCTATGAAATAGATCCCCAATAGGTAATACTCCCTTCACATCCCTCTGTCATTCACTGCACTCTGAGAAGCACATATCAACGTAGAAATCTAGCACAAACTTACTTCACCACCTCCATAGGAGGCAAAGTTTGTAAAACTGAATTGTGGGTGTGGTTGGGGTGTATTTATAGGCATTTTGAGGTTTGGGAAACTTTGCCCCTCCTGGTAGGATTGTATATCCCATACGTCACTAGCTCATGGACTCTTGCCAATTACATGAAAGAAATTACCATAATTAACTCAATTATTCCTATTTAAAACTAAATACCTATAAAATAAACCCTAAGCTAGCTACAATATAACTAATAGTTACATAGTAGCTAGCTTATGGTTTATTTTTATTTTACAGGCAAGTTTGTATTTATTTTAACTAGGTAGAATAGTTACTAAATAGTTATTAACTATTTACTAACTACCTAGCTAAAATAAATACAAATTGACCTGTAAAATAAAACCTAACCTAAGTTACAATAACACCTAACACTACACTACAATTAAATAAATTAACTAAATTAAATACAATTAAATAAATTAAATTAGCTAAATCACAAAAAAAACACTTAATTACAGAAAATAAAAAACAAATGACAGATCTTTAAACTAATTACACCTAATCTAATAGCCCTATCAAAATAAAAAAAAACCCCCAAAATAAAAAAAAAAAACCCTAGCCTAAACTAAACTATCAATAGCCCTTAAAAGGGCCTTTTGCGGCGCATTGCCCCAAAGAAATCAACTCTTTTACCTGTAAAAAAAAAATACAAACAACCCCCCCAACAGTAAAACCCACCACCCACACACCCAACCCCCCAAATAAAACCCTAACTAAAAAAAAACTAAGCTCCCCATTGCCCTGAAAAGGGCATTTGGATGGGCATTGCCCTTAAAAGGGCATTTAGCTCTATTGCAGGCCCAAAGCCCTAACCTAAAAAAAAACCCATCCAATACACCCTTAAAAAAATCCTAACACTAACCCCCGAAGATTCACTTACCGGGAGAAGTCTTCATCCAAGCGGCAAGATGTCCTCAAGGAAGCTGGCAGAAGTGGTCCTCCAGATGGGCAGAAGTGGTCCTCCAGATGGGCAGAAGTCTTCATCCAGACGGCATCTTCTATCTTCATCGATCCGGCGCGGAGCGGCTCCATCTTCAAGACATCCGGCATTGAGCATCCTCTTCAAACAACGTCTTCTTCGGAATGAATATCACTTTAAGTGACGTCATCCAAGATGGCATCCCTTAGATTCCGATTTGCTGATAGAATTCTATCAGCCAATCGGAATTCAGGTAGAAAAACATAATTTATGTAAGAACTTACCTGATAAATTCATTTCTTTCATATTAGCAAGAGTCCATGAGCTAGTGATGTATGGGATATACATTCCTACCAGGAGGGGCAAAGTTTCCCAAACCTTAAAATGCCTATAAATACACCCCTCACCACACCCACAATTCAGTTTAACGAATAGCCAAGAAGTGGGGTGATAAGAAAGGAGCGAAAGCATCAAAAATAAGGAATTGGAATAATTGTGCTTCATACAAAAAAATCATAACCACCACAAAAAGGGTGGGCCTCATGGACTCTTGCTAATATGAAAGAAATTAATTTATCAGGTAAGTTCTTACATAAATGATGTTTTCTTTCATGTAATTAGCAAGAGTCCATGAGCTAGTGACGTATGGGATAGCAGATACCCAAGATGTGGAACTTCCACGCAAGAGTCACTAGAGAGGGAGGGATTAAAATAAAGACAGCCAATTCCGCTGAAAAATTAATCCACAACCCAAATCAAAAGTTTCAATTTTATAATGAAAAAAACTGAAATTATAAGCAGAAGAATTAAACTGAAACAGCTGCCTGAAGTACTATTCTACCAAAAACTGCTTCTGAAGAAGAGAAAACACCAAAATGGTAGAATTTTGTAAAAGTATGCAAAGAAGACCAAGGCGTTGCTTTGCAAATCTGAACAACAGAAGCTTCATTCTTAAAAGCCCAGTAAGTAGAAACTGACCTAGTAGAATGAGCCGTAATCCTCTGAGGAGGGGATTTACCCGACTCCACATAAGCATGATGAATCAAAAGCTTAAACCAAGATGCCAAAGAAATGGCAGAAGCCTTCTGACCTTTCCTAAAAACCAGAAAAGATAACAAATAGACTAGAAGACTTTCTGAAATCTGAGTAGCTTCAACATAATATTTCAAAAACTCTTACCATATCCAAAGAATGTAAGAATCTTTCCAAAGAATTCTTAGGATTAGGACACAAGAAAGGGACAATAATTCCTCTACTAATGTTGTTAGAATTCACAACTTAGGTAAAAATCAAAATGAAGACAGCAAAACCACCTTATCCTGATGAAATATCAGAAAAAAGAGACTCACAAGAAAGAGCAGATAATTCAAAAAACTGTTCTAGCTGAAGAGATGTCTAAAAGGAACAATACTTTCCATGAAAGTAATTTTAATGACCAAAGAAAGGATATGCTCAAACGGAAGAGCCTGTAAAGCCCTCAGAACCAAATTAAGACTCCAAGGAGGAGAAATTGGCTTAATGACAGGCTTGCTACGAACCAAAGCCTGAACAAAACAATGAATAACAGAAAGATTAGCAAATTTTTCTGTGAAAACAGCACAGAAAAAACAGAGATTTGTCCTTTCAAAGAACTTGCAGACAATAACCCTTATCCAAACCATCCTGAAGAAACTATAAAATCCTAGGAATTCCAAAAGAATGCCAAGAGAATTTATGAGAAGAGCATCATAAGATGTAAATCTTCCAAACTCGATAATAAATCTTACTAGACACAGATTTACGAGCCTGCAACATAGTATTAATCACTGAGTCAGAGAAACTTCTATGACTAAGTACTAAGCGTTAAATTTCCATACCATCAAATTAATAAATTTGAGTTCCTGATGGAAAAAATGAATGTGCAGATATAAGGTCTGGCCTTAATGGAAGTGACCAAGATTGGCAACTGGACATCCGAACAAGAACCATATACCAAAACCTGTGTGGCCATGCTGGAGCCACCAGCAACACAAAAGATTGCTCCCTAATGATTTTGAAAATCACTCTAAAAAGAAGAACCAATGGCGAAAAAAATATAGGCAGATTGAAAACTTCAAGGAAGTGTCAATGCATACACTGTTTCCAAAACAGTGAGAAATAGAGTAAACCAAGTCTCTATGGGAGGTGCGCAAAGTTCAAAAAGATGTTCAGAAAAGGATGTTCCCAAGGTCTTCCAAAGAAGCGGGCAGCACTCTTGTAAAGTGAGGGTGGGTACCTATAAATCAAAAAGAAAGAGAGGCGCCTCATGGGACAGTATCGAAACAACCAAATTAGGTATACAAATGAGACAGCCCGTAATGGGATATACTCACAAGGAGAGCGGCATATAAGGATGCCTAGTTGAGCGGGATGGGACTACAAGTCGCCCGACAGACGTGCACAGCAGTGCGTGGAGACGTCAGGTCACGGGGTTTGTTCAGCCAATCAGCGGCCAAGGAGAACCAGCATCGAACGTCACAGCTGTTCAAGGAGTAACCTATGCAAGGCTTAACGTGTGATCGGCAGGTCAGCAAACCAATCAGGATGGTGGATCAGGATAATGAAGAGCAAGGAGTGATATAGATAAAAAAAACTCGTATTTATTGAGTTAGTTAAAAACAATTGGCATACAGCAACGCGTTTCTCGACCTACGGGTCGTTTCATCAGGCTGATACTGCCTATCTCACAACTTGCTCTACTTATAGTATTTAAAATCCTATCAAATGCTGACCTCACTCACACACCCCTATAGGGGGCCAATCAAAAAACCAAACACGGAATTGGTTGGTGGCCATTCACATTCGTCCTATAGGTGGGGTGTGTGTGTGACGTAAGCCACATCGGCTTTCAGATAAATTTGAAATAAAAATAGTAGCAATTCATCTTAACATAATATTAAAATATATATATATAAAACAACTCTGATAAAAATAATATATGTATACAATTAATCACAATATTAAACAACTTCATTGAGCCTTGGTGTAACGACTTTGGGTAATAATGACACACTTCATGTATATATATATATATAGTAGCGTCAATGCAACCCAATAATGAAGAGTTGCGTGATTTCGAATAAACGTTACTATACAATATATATATACACATTGTGATTAATTGTATACATATTTTATTATTTTTATCAGAGTTGTTTTATATATATATATTTTAATATTATGTTAAGATGAATTGCTACTATTTTTATTTCAAATTTATCTGAAAGCCGATGTGGCTTACGTCACACACACACCCCACCTATAGGACGAATGTGAATGGCCACCAACCAATTCCGTGTTTGGTTTTTTGATTGGCCCCCTATAGGGGTGTGTGAGTGAGGTCAGCATTTGATAGGATATTAAATACTATAAGTAGAGCAAGTTGTGAGATAGGCAGTATCAGCCTGATGAAACGATCCGTAGGTTGAGAAACGCGTTGCTGTATGCCAATTGTTTTTAACTAACTCAATAAATACGAGTTTTTTTTATCTATATCACTCCTTGCTCTTCATTATCCCGATCCACCATCCTGATTGGTTTGCTGACCTGCCGATCACACGTTAAGCCTTGCATAGGTTACTCCTTGAACAGCTGTGACGTTCGATGCTGGTTCTCCTTGGCCGCTGATTGGCTGAACGAACCCCGTGACCTGACGTCTCCACGCACTGCTGTGCACGTCTGTCGGGCGACTTGTAGTCCCGTCCCGCTCAACTAGGCATCCTTATATGCCGCTCTCCTTGTGAGTATATCCCATTACGGGCTGTCTCATTTGTATACCTGATTTGGTTGTTTCGATACTGTCCCATAAGGCGCCTCTCTCTTTCTTTTTGATATACACTGTTTCCGCCTGAGGATCCCTGGACCTGAATAGGCCCCTGGGAAGTTCCTTGTTTAGATGAGATGCCATCAGATCTATTTCTGGAAGCCCTCACATCTGAACAATTTGAAAAAAAACACATCTGGGTAAACAGACCATTCTCCCAGATGTAAAGCTTGATAAACAGAGATAATCTGCTTCCCAATTGTCTATACCTGGGAAATGGACCGTAGAAATTAGACAAGAGCTGGATTTAGCCCAAGCAAGTATCCGAGATACTTCTTTCACAGCCTAAGGACTGAGAGTCCCACCCTGAGGATTGACATACGCCACAGTTGTGACATTGTCTGTCTGAAAAACAATAAACGTGTCTTTCTTCAAAAAGAAGCCAAAACTGAAGAACTCTAAGAAATGCACGGAGTTCCAAAATATTGAATGGTAATCTCGCCTCCTGAGATTTCCAAACCCCTTGTGCTGACAGAGATCCCCAGACAGCCTCCCAACCTAAAAGACTCGCGTCTGTAGTGATCATGGTCCAGGTTGAATGAACCAAAGAGACCTGCAGAACTATATGAAGGTGATCTAACCAATAAGTCAAAGATAGTTGAACATTGGGATTCAAAGATATAAAAAGTGATATCCTAGAATCCCTGCACCATTAATTCAGCATAAAAAAACTGGAAAGGTTTCCTATGAAAATGAGCAAAGGGAATCGAATCCAATGCTGCAGCCATGACACCTAAAACTTCCATGCATATAGCAACTGAAGGAAATAGAGACTGAAGGTTCCGACAAACGGAACCCAATAAAATTGTCACTTGACTGTTAGAGACAAAGACATTGACACAATCTATCTGGAAACCTAAAAAAAGGTGACCCTTGTCTGAGGAATCAAAGAGCTTTTGATAAAAAGATCCTCTAACCATGTCTTTGAAGAAAACAACAAAAGTTGAATCGTATGAGATTCCGCAGAACGAAAAGACTGAGCCAGTAACACGAGACCGTCCAAATAAGGAAACACTGAGAACCTTGAAAAGATTCTTAGAGCTGTCGCTAGACCAGAAGGAAAAGCAACACAATGGTAATGCTTGACAAAAAAAGAGAATCTCAGAAAATGAAAATAATCTGAATGAAAAACAGAAAATGAAGATATGCATCTATTGTAAGCAAATAATGCCCTCACTGACCAAAAGACAGAATAGACCATATAAACACCATTCTAAAAGATGGTACACTTATGACAATTCAAAAAATATTTTCTATCTTTGGGACAATGAATAGTTTTGAATAAAACCCCCAAACCCTGTTCCTAAAATGGAACTGGTATAAATACCCCAGAAAACTCCAGGTCTGAGCAGCGCCTTGAGCCCCAACGGGTGACCAGCCGCGCTTCACAAGTACCCAATACATACAGGTCTGAAACACACTTCAGGAAAGTGTGAGCCTTACTGGAATATGTTAGAGAAAAAAAAGACTTCTCACAGGCGGTTTTACTCTGAATCCTATTCTGTACCCAAATCTAAGAAGTTTGGACCGAATTGAACCAAACAATCTTTAAAAAGTCTTAAACGGCCCCTTACCAACTAAGCTGGAATAAGAACCGCACCTACATGCAAATTTGGGGAGCGGACTTTGATATTTTAAATGGCTTAAATTGAATGAAGAAAACTTCCAATTATAAACATGTTACTTGGGGAAGAAATAGGATTCCGTTCCTTAGTAAGAACAAAAACTAATATAAGCTTAAGATTTAGTCTTAGAGCTCAATCTTGAAGCCCAGAGTAACAGTAGAAGAATTGAATCCAATTGTGAACCAAATAATTGATTACCTTGGAAAAAAAGAAATATGGAATTTAGAAATCAAATTAGCATTCCAAGATTGAAGTCACAAAGTTCTTCTAGCTAAAATAGCTAAAGACATAGATTAAACCTCATTTGCGAAAATATAAAAAAAATGACGACACAAATGAAATTATTAGCATGTTGATCAACTTAACAATGCTAAACAAATCATAATCCGATACTTGTTGTACTAAAGTATCCAACCAGAAAGTTGGAATAGTAGTATGTTAAGCAAGAGTAGAGATAGCCCCATTAACTTGGGGAATCTTTCCTCAAAACTTAAAATAACTGCCGGCAAAGGATACAATTTAAAAACCTTAAAGAAGGAATAAAAGAAATTCCCGGCCTATTCCATTCCCTAGTATCAGGAACTGGAGAAAACCTCTGAAGAAACCACAGAAGGTTAAATAAGCAGAATTTAAATGTTAGGTAGTCTTAATCAAAAGAACTAGTTACTTTAATATCCAAAATAATCAACACCTTTTTAACAAAGAACGAATGTACTCTATTTAAAAATAAAAAAGTATATTTGTTAGTGTCAATATCTGATGAAGAATATTCTGAATGAGAAAAAACACCATCAGAGAAGGATAATTCAGTATATTGCTGGTCATTTGAAACTTCATCAACTAAATGAGAAGTTTAAAAAAGACCTAAAAATTTTATTAGAAGGCGGGATGGCAGACAAAGCCTTTAGAATAGAATCAGAAAAATATTCTTATAAATTCCTAAATATATCTTGTACATTAGATGTAAAGAGAATAGCAATAGATAATGCATAAATACTAATGGACTCTGCATGTAAAAGTTTATCATAATAACTTATTACAAACCATAGCTAAAGATAAACATTCATAACATTAAAATAAATTAACTTAGCTTTGGTAGGACTGATATCAGTCATCAGGAATCCCTTAGTATTTTCTGATACAGGAACAGTTTTTGGAATATCTTGCAATATGTAATAAAAAAAACAACATATAAAGCAAAATTATCAAATTCCTTAAATGACCGTTTCAGGAATGGGAAAAAAATGCAAATGAAACAAGCTTCTAGAAAACCAGAAGCAACTGAAAAGTGAGAGTGAAATAATGTGAAAAAAACTGGCGCCAAGAATGACGAACACACATTTTGGCGCCAAGAATGACGCCCATGTTTTTTGGCGCCAAAAAACGTCCGCAATACACATACGTCAAAAATGACTTAATTACGAAAAAACTTCCGACGCCAACTATAACGCCGGAAATGACGACATTTTTTGCGCCAAAAAGTCTCGCGCCAAAAATGACGCAATAAATAGAAGCATTTTCTGCACCCAAGAGCCTAACAGCCCGCAATTTTGAAAAAAAGTCAATTGAAAATTGAAGGTAAGAAATATGAAATTATATGCATTTTCCCAAAATGAAACTGACAGTCTGAATGAAGGAATACTGAATATCCTGAATCATGGCAAATATAAGTTTAAAAAATAACCAGAAGTATGCTGGAAGAGGAGGGAGTTAATACGATGGTTAGTGACCTATACTAAATCAAACAGTCGTTTCCAATCAACAAAGAGAGTTCTCCACAACTCCGGAAAATGGTGGTAGCAAGCAAATACAGCAATGAAAGAGCAAGCAAAATGTCCAGTAATGCAATAAAGGTTTGATGCCACACGTATTCTGCTTGTGACTAGTGTCAATTATAAATACTTCAAAGTATGCAGAAAAACATCAAAACACCATAGCTGTATGCGGCGTGTAGACACCAAGTACCTGCTGGCTTACCAGATAGCCCCTGCGAAGACCAGGCTCCGTCACAAACTCTTACTGTTAGGTCAAGCACCAAACGTCCTCACGAAGACCAGGCTCCATCATAGATCCCTTGGAGAGGAAAAGCCGAAACACGCTGTGCTGTTCCGTCTGCTTCGATCCACGCCAAAGCCGCTGAAACCGGAGGTTTTCCTCTCCACCATGTGATCCAATGGGACGCTGAGGAGAGAGGGGGCTCGTCTTACGGCTGATCAATCTGGACCAATGCCAATGCAGGTACTCGGATTCTCCTTGCTGTTGCTTGATAGGAAACTTTAGTCAAAGCCGATAACTACGGCTGACACAGGGGAAGTGTTGCTGCTTAATGGGCAAAAGACATCCAACCAAGTAAAGAAGAATAAGAAGCAACGGTTGTGGTAAAATTAAAGCTTAGCATTTATTAATGCAAATATAAGTTTAAACACATATATTTAGAACTTTACATATAAAGTGCCCAACCATAGCTTTGAGTGTCATAAATAGAAATAAGACTTACTTACCCTAAGACACTCATCTACATATAGTAGATAGTCAAACCAGTACTGAAACGAGAATCAGTAGAGGTAATGGTATATAAAAGAGTATATCGTCGATCTGAAAAGGGAGGTAGGAGAAGAAATCTCTACGACCGATAACAGAGAACCTATGAAATAGATCCCCTAGAGGAAGACCATTGAATTCAAATAGGCAATACTCTCTTCACATCCCTCTGACATTCACTGCACTCTGAGAGGAAAACCGGGCTTCAACCTGCTGCGAAGCGCATATCAACGTAGAATCTAGCACAAACTTACTTCACCACCTCCATGGGAGGCAAAGTTTGTAAAACTGAATTGTGGGTGTGGTGAGGGGTGTATTTATAGGCATTTTAAGGTTTGGGAAACTTTGCCCCTCCTGGTAGGAATGTATATCCCATACGTCACTAGCTCATATGGACTCTTGCTAATTACATGAAAGAAAAATCCTATTGGCTGATGCAATCAGCCTATAGGATTGAACTTCAATCCTATTGGCTGATCCAATCAGCCAATAGGATTGAGCTCGCATTCTATTGGCTGATTGGAATGCGTTAGGAATCTTGGAGGTAGAGGGTGTACCGCTCACTTTTTGGCCTCCCAGGACAGACTCCAATACTACTCTAATACAAGCGCTATGGAAGTCCCATAGAAAAAAGGGTTTACAAAGTTTACGTAAGTCGGTTTGCGGTAAGGCCAAAAAAGTGTGCGGTGCGTCTAAACCTGCAAGACTCGTAATAGCAGCGGTAGTGAAAAAGCAGCGTTAGGACCTGTTAACGCTGCTTTTTCAGCTTACCTCAAAACTCGTAATCTAGCCGTTTGATATTTATTTTACAGAAAATTCAATTATATTATCACATTGACTTTTCACTTATTTATTTGTTTTTAAACTATATATTTTGCGTGTGCACAGCTATCATCAGTGAGGAACTTAGTTCTTAAACTGTGTTATATATATATAACATAATTTATGTAAGAACTTACCTGATAAATTCATTTCTTTCATATTAGCAAGAGTCCATGAGCTAGTGACGTATGGGATATACATTCCTACCAGGAGGGGCAAAGTTTCCCAAACCTCAAAATGCCTATAAATACACCCCTTACCACACCCACAAATCAGTTTAACGAATAGCCAAGAAGTGGGGTGATAAGAAAAAAGTGCAAAAGCATAAAAAACAAGGAATTGGAATAATTGTGCTTTATACAAAAAAATCATAACCACCACAAAAAAAGGGTGGGCCTCATGGACTCTTGCTAATATGAAAGAAATGAATTTATCAGGTAAGTTCTTACATGAATCAAACTGAAACAGCTGCCTGAAGTATTTTTCTACCAAAAACTGCTTCAGAAGAAGAATACACATCAAAATGGTAGAATTTAGTAAAAGTATGCAAAGAAGACCAAGTTGCTGCTTTGCAAATCTGATCAATCGAAGCTTCATTCCTAAACGCCCAGGAAGTAGAAACTGACCTAGTAGAATGAGCTGTAATCCTTTGAGGCGGAGATTTACCCGACTCGACATAAGGATGATGAATTAAAGATTTCAACCAAGATGCCAAAGAAATGGCAAAGGCCTTCTGACCTTTCCTAGAACCGGAAAAGATAACAAATAGACTAGAAGTCTTTCGGAAATTCTTAGTAGCTTCAACATAATATTTCAAAGCTCTAACTACATCCAAAGAATGCAATGATCTCTCCTTAGAATTCTTAGGATTAGGACATAATGAAGGAACCACAATTTCTCTACTAATGTTGTTAGAATTCACAACCTTAGATAAAAATTTAAAAGAAGTTCGCAACACCGCCTTATCCTGATGGAAAATCAGAAAAGGAGATTCACAAGAAAGAGCAGATAATTCAGAAACTCTTCTAGCAGAAGAGATGGCCAAAAGAAAACAAAACTTTCCAAGAAAGTAATTTAATGTCCAGTGAATGCATAGGTTCAAACGGAAGAGCTTGAAGAGCCCCCAGAACCAAATTCAAACTCCAAGGAGGAGAGATTGACTTAATGACAGGTTTTATACGAACCAAAGCTTGTACAAAACAATGAATATCAAGAAGAATAGCAATCCTTCTGTGAAAAAGAACAGAAAGAGCAGAGATTTGTCCTTTCAAGGAACTTGCAGACAAACCTTTATCCAAACCATCCTGAAGAAACTGAAAAATTCTCGGAATTCTAAAAGAATGCCAGGAAAAATGATGAGAAAGACATCAAGAAATCTAAGTCTTCCAGACTCGATAATATATCTTCCTAGATACAGATCTACGAGCCTGTAACATAGTATTAATCACAGAGTCAGAGAAACCTCTTTGACTAAGAATCAAGCGTTCAATCTCCATACCTTTAAATTTAAGGATTTGAGATCCTGATGGTAAAAAAGGACCTTGTGACAGAAGGTCTGGTCTTAACGGAAGAGTCCACGGTTGGCAAGAAGCCATGCGGACAAGATCCGTATACCAAAACCTGTGAGACCATGCCGGAGCCACCAGCAGAAAAAACGAGCATTCCTTCAGAATCTTGGAGATTACTCTTGGAAGAAGAACTAGAGGCGGAAAGATATAGGCAGGATGATACTTCCAAGGAAGTGACAATGCATCCACTGCTTCCGCCTGAGGATCCCTGGATCTGGACAGATACCAGGGAAGTTTCTTGTTTAGATGAGAAGCCATCAGATCTATTTCTGGAAGTCCCCACATTTGAACAATCTGAAGAAACACCTCTGGGTGAAGAGACCACTTGCCCGGATGTAACGTTTGGCGACTGAGATATTCCGCTTTCCAATTGTCAATACCTGGGATATGAACAGCAGAGATTAGACAGGAGCTGGATTCCGCCCATACCAGTATTCGAGATACTTCTTTCATAGCCAGAGGACTGTGAGTCCCTCCTTGATGATTGATATATGCCACAGTTGTGACATTGTTTGTCTGAAAACAAATGAACGATTCTCTCTTTAGAAGAGGCCATGACTGAAGAGCTTCTGAAAATTGCACGGAGTTCCAAAATATTGATTGGTAATCTCACCTCCTGAGATTTCCCAAACCCCTTGTGCTGTCAGAAACCCCCATACAGCTCCCCAACCTGTCAGACTTGCATCTGTTGAGATCACAGTCCAGGTTGGAAGAAAAAAAGAAGCCCCCTGAACTAAACGATGGTGGTCTGTACCACGTCAGAGGGTGTCGAACAATCAGTTTTAAAGATATTAAATTAGATATCTTTGTATAATCCCGGCACCACTGGTTCAGCATTCAGATCTGAAGAGGTTGCATGTGAAAATGAGCAAAGGGGAACACGTCCAATGCAGCAGTCATAAGAACCTAGAATTTCCATGCATAAGGCTACCGAAGGGAATGATTGAGACTGAAGGTTTCGATAAGCTGAAACCAATTTCAGACGTCTCCTGTCCAACAGAGACAGAGTCATGGACACTGAATCTATCCGGAAATCTAAAAAAGGTTACTCTTGTCTGAGGAATCAACAAACTTTTTGGTTAATTGATCCTCCAACCATGTTCTTGAAGAAACAACACTCATAAAAAGCTGGAAAGGATCTTTCCATTGAAAATGAGCAAAGGGAATTGAATCCAATGCTGTTAAAACTTCTATGCATATATAGCAACTGAAGGAAATAATAGAGACTAAAGGTACCGACAGACGGAACCCAATACAAATTGTCCCTTGTCTGATAGAGACAAAGATAGTGACATAAACCATCTGGAAACCTAAAAAAAGGTGACCCTTGCGTGAGGAATCAAGAGCTTTTGAAAAAAGATCCTCTAACTATGTCCTGAAGAGCAAGTGAAACATATGAGAATCCGCATCCTCAGGAAATAATCTGAATGAAAACAGAAAAATGAAGAATACGCATTTATTGTATCTAAAGAAAACAAATAATGCCATCAATGACCACAAAAAGGCAAAATAGTTTGAATAAAACTCCAAAACCCAGTTCCTAGAAAAGGAACTGGAATAAAAACCCCAGAAGATTCCAGGTCTGAGCAGCGCTTGAACCCCATGGATACCCAGCCATGCCTCAACAGTATCCAAAATATATAGGACAGAAACACACTGAAGAAAGTGTTAGCCTTACTGGAATAAAATCAAAGAAATTTGGACAAAATAGAACCAAATAAATTTCAAAGAAGTCTTAACCTGCCCCTTACCAGCCAAGCTGGAATACGGCACGTGCATCGCAAAATTAGGGAGCTAATTTCGAACCCCAATTAAAAACATGTTACTTGGGAAAGAACTCAGGATTCGTTCCTTAATAAGAACAACCAAACTAGTATAAGCTTAAAGTTTTAGTCTTAGAACTCAATCTTGAAGCCCATAGTAACAGTTAAGAATTTAATCCAATTATAATTGATTATCTTAGAACAAAAGAAATATGGATTTTTTTTTATTTATTTTTTTTAAATCACAGAATTCTTCTAGCTAAAATAGCTAAAGACATAGATTAACCCTCATTTGCGAATATATTCAATAAAATGAAGACACAAATGAAATCATTAGCATGATAGTCCAGTTTAAAGGACCAGTCAAAACAGAGGACTTGCAAAATGCAAAACAAGACAAATGCAACGGCACCTAGTCTAGTAAATGTTGTCCCTTAACAATGCTAAAATAAATCATGATCTGATACTTGATCTTAAAGTAAACAGAAAAAATGAAGCAATTGCAATATCACAGGACCAAGAAAAGTACCTGAAACTAAATAATTTTCCAAAAATAAGATACAACTATATAAAGGAAAATAAATACTATTTTGCTATAAAAACAATAGCATAATTAGTAGGAGTAGAGATAGCTCCAATAAATTGGAGGACCTTCCAAATTGAATTTAACTGCTGACAAAGAATATAGTTTAAAAATAAAAGAAAATTCTCAGCCTATTCCATTCCCTAGTATGGGGAATTGGAAAGAAAACCTCTGAAATCACAGAAGAAATAAAAAGGCAGAAATAGTGTCAGCTAGTCTTAAAGAACTAGTTACCTTAATATCCAAAATAATCAACACGTCTTCAACAAAGAACAAATGTACTTTAATAATAAAAAAATTATATAAAAAAGTAGATTTGTTAGTGTCAATATCTGATGAAGAGAATTTCTGAAAGAGAAAAAAACATCAGAGAAGGATAAATCAGTATGTTGTTGGTCATTTGAAACTTCAATAATTAAAAAAGAAGTGAAAAAGACCTAAAAATCGTATTAGAAGGCACGAAGTCAGACATAGCCTTAATGAGAAAAAAACATAATTTATGTAAGAACTTACCTGATAAATTCATTTCTTTCATATTAGCAAGAGTCCATGAGCTAGTGACGTATGGGATATACATTCCTACCAGGAGGGGCAAAGTTTCCCAAACCTCAAAATGCCTATAAATACACCCCTCACCACACCCACAATTCAGTTTAACGAATAGCCAAGAAGTGGGGTGATAAGAAAAAAGTGCGAAAGCATATAAAATAAGTAATTGGAATAATTGTGCTTTATACAAAATCATAACCACCACAAAAAAAGGGCGGGCCTCATGGACTCTTGCTAATATGAAAGAAATGAATTTATCAGGTAAGTTCTTACATAAATTATGTTTTCTTTCATGTAATTAGCAAGAGTCCATGAGCTAGTGACGTATGGGATAATGATTACCCAAGATGTGGATCTTTCCACACAAGAGTCACTAGAGAGGGAGGGATAAAATAAAGACAGCCAATTCCTGCTGAAAATAATCCACACCCAAAATAAAGTTTAACGAAAAACATAAGCAGAAGATTCAAACTGAAACCGCTGCCTGAAGTACTTTTCTACCAAAAACTGCTTCAGAAGAAGAAAATACATCAAAATGGTAGAATTTAGTAAAAGTATGCAAAGAGGACCAAGTTGCTGCTTTGCAAATCTGATCAACCGAAGCTTCATTCCTAAATGCCCAGGAAGTAGAAACTGACCTAGTAGAATGAGCTGTAATTCTCTGAGGCGGAGTTTTACCCGACTCAACATAGGCAAGATGAATTAAAGATTTCAACCAAGATGCCAAAGAAATGGCAGAAGCTTTCTGGCCTTTTCTAGAACCGGAAAAGATAACAAATAGACTAGAAGTCTTTCTGAAAGATTTAGTAGCTTCAACATAATATTTCAAAGCTCTAACAACATCCAAAGAATGCAACGATTTCTCCTTAGAATTCTTAGGATTAGGACATAATGAAGGAACCACAATTTCTCTACTAATGTTGTTGGAATTCACAACTTTAGGTAAAAATTCAAAAGAAGTTCGCAACACCGCCTTATCCTGATGAAAAATCAGAAAAGGAGACTCACAAGAAAGAGCAGATAATTCAGAAACTCTTCTGGCAGAAGAGATGGCCAAAAGGAACAAAACTTTCCAAGAAAGTAATTTAATGTCCAATAAATGCATAGGTTCAAACGGAGGAGCTTGAAGAGCCCCCAGAACCAAATTCAAACTCCAAGGAGGAGAAATTGACTTAATGACAGGTTTTATATGAACCAAAGCTTGTACAAAACAATGAATATCAGGAAGAATAGCAATCTTTCTGTGAAAAAGAACAGAAAGAGCAGAGATTTGTCCTTTCAAGGAACTTGCGGACAAACCTTTATCTAAACCATCCTGAAGAAACTGTAAAATTCTCGGAATTCTAAAAGAATGCCAAGAAAAATGATGAGAAATACACCAAGAAATATAAGTCTTCCAGACTCTATAATATATCTCTCTAGATACAGATTTACGAGCCTGTAACATAGTATTAATCACAGCGTCAGAGAAACCTCTTTGACGAAGAATCAAGCGTTCAATCTCCATACCTTTAAATTTAAGGATTTCAGATCCTGATGGAAAAAAGGACCTTGTGACAGAAGGTCTGGTCTTAACGGAAGAGTCCACGGTTGGCAAGAGGCCATCCGGACAAGATCCGCATACCAAAACCTGTGAGGCCATGCCGGAGCTACCAGCAGAACAAACGAGCATTCCTTCAGAATCTTGGAGATTACTCTTGGAAGAAGAACTAGAGGCGGAAAGATATAGGCAGGATGATACTTCCAAGGAAGTGATAATGCATCCACTGCCTCCGCCTGAGGATCCCGGGATCTGGACAGATACCTGGGAAGTTTCTTGTTTAGATGGGACGCCATCAAATCTATTTCTGGAAGTTCCCACATTTGAACGATCTGAAAAAACACCTGTGGGTGAAGAGACCATTCGCCCGGATGCAACGTTTGGCGACTGAGATAATCCGCTTCCCAATTGTCTACACCTGGGATATGAACCGCAGAGATTAGACATGAGCTGGATTCCGCCCAAACCAAAATTCGAGATACTTCTTTCATAGCCAGAGGACTGTGAGTTCCTCCTTGATGATTGATGTATGCCACAGTTGTCTGTCTTGCATCTGTTGAAATTACAGTCCAGGTCGGAAGCACAAAAGAAGCCCCCTGAATTAAACGATGGTGATCTGTCCACCACGTCAGAGAGTGTCGAACAATCGGTTTTAAAGATATTAATTGAGATATTTTTGTGTAATCCTTGCACCATTGATTCAGCATACAAAGCTGAAGAGGTCGCATGTGAAAACGAGCAAAGGGGATCGCGTCCGATGCAGCAGTCATAAGACCTAGAATTTCCATGCATAAGGCTACCGAAGGGAATGATTGTGACTGAAGGTTTCGACAAGCTGCCATCAGTTTTAGACGCCTCTTGTCTGTTAAAGACAGAGTCATGGACACTGAATCTATTTGGAAACCCAGAAAGGTTACCCTTGTCTGAGGAATCAATGAACTTTTTGGTAAATTGATCCTCCAACCATGATCTTGAAGAAACAACACAAGTCGATTCGTATGAAATTCTGCTAAATGTAAAGACTGAGCAAGTACCAAGATATCGTCCAAATAAGGAAATACCACAATACCCTGTTCTCTGATTACAGACAGAAGGGCACCGAGAACCTTTGTAAAAATTCTTGGAGCTGTAGCAAGGCCAAACGGCAGAGCCACAAACTGGTAATGCTTGTCCAGAAAAGAGAATCTCAGGAACCGATAATGATCCGGATGAATCGGAATATGCAGATATGCATCCTGTAAATCTATTGTGGACATATAATTCCCTTGCTGAACAAAAGGCAAGATAGTCCTTACAGTTACCATCTTGAACGTTGGTATCCTTACATAACGATTCAATATTTTTAGATCCAGAACTGGTCTGAAGGAATTCTCCTCCTTTGGTACAATGAAGAGATTTGAATAAAACCCCATCCCCTGTTCCTGAACTGGAACTGGCATAATTACTCCAGTCAACTCTAGATCTGAAACACAATTCAGAAATGCTTGAGCTTTTACTGGATTTACTGGGACACGGGAAAGAAAAAATCTCTTTGCAGGAGGTCTCATCTTGAAACCAATTCTGTACCCTTCTGAAACAATGTTCTGAATCCAAAGATTGTGAACAGAATTGATCCAAATTTCTTTGAAAAAACGTAACCTGCCCCCTACCAGCTGAGCTGGAATGAGGGCCGCACCTTCATGTGGACTTAGAAGCAGGCTTTGCCTTTCTGGCTGGCTTGGATTTATTCCAGATTGGAGATGGTTTCCAAACTGAAACTGCTCCTGAGGATGAAGGATCAGGTTTTTGTTCTTTGTTGAAACGAAAGGAACGAAAACGATTATTAGCTCTGTTTTTACCCTTAGATTTTTTATCCTTTGGTAAAAAGGTTCCTTTCCCACCAGTAACAGTTGAAATAATAGAATCCAACTGAGAACCAAATAATTTGTTACCCTGGAAAGAAATGGAAAGTAGAGTTGATTTAGAAGCCATATCAGCATTCCAAGTCTTAAGCCATAAAGCTCTTCTAGCTAAAATAGCTAGAGACATAAACCTGACATCAACTCTGATAATATCAAAGATGGCATCACAGATAAAATTATTAGCATGCTGAAGAAGAATAATAATATCATGAGAATCATGATGTGTTACTTGTTGCGCTAAGGTTTCCAACCAAAAAGTTGAAGCTGCAGCAACATCAGCCAAAGATATAGCAGGTTTAAGAAGATTACCTGAACACAGATAAGCTTTTCTTAGAAAGGATTCAATTTTCCTATCTAAAGGATCCTTAAACGAAGTACCATCTGACGTAGGAATAGTAGTACGTTTAGCAAGGGTAGAAATAGCCCCATCAACTTTAGGGATTTTGTCCCAAAATTCTAATCTGTCAGACGGCACAGGATATAATTGCTTAAAACGTTTAGAAGGAGTAAATGAATTACCCAATTTATCCCATTCTTTGGAAATCACTGCAGAAATAGCATTAGGAACAGGAAAAACTTCTGGAATAACCACAGGAGATTTAAATACCTTATCCAAACGTTTAGAATTAGTATCAAGAGGACCAGAATCCTCTATTTCTAAAGCAATTAGAACTTCTTTAAGTAAAGAACGAATAAATTCCATTTTAAATAAATATGAAGATTTATCAGCATCAACCTCTGAGACAGAATCCTCTGAACCAGAAGAGTCATCAGAATCAGAATGATGATGTTCATTTAAAAATTCATCTGTAGGGAGAGAAGTTTTAAAAGATTTTTTACGTTTACTAGAAGGAGAAATAACAGACATAGCCTTCTTTATGGATTCAGAAACAAAATCTCTTATGTTATCAGGAACATTCTGCACCTTAGATGTTGAAGGAACTGCAACAGGCAATGGTACTTTACTAAAGGAAATATTATCTGCTTTAACAAGTTTGTCATGACAATCAATACAAACAACAGCTGGAGGAATAGCTACCAAAAGTTTACAGCAGATACACTTAGCTTTGGTAGATCCAGCACTAGACAGCGATTTTCCTGTAGTATCTTCTGACTCAGATGCAACGTGAGACATCTTGCAATATGTAAGAGAAAAAACAACAACATATAAAGCAAAATTGATCAAATTCCTTAAATGACAGTTTCAGGGAGAAACATTACCCTAATTCTATCATTGAAAATGGCTTCTTGAGAGCCAAAAATGATAATAGGGAATTGTATTTTACTGAGCCTAATGCACGATTAGAACCAATAAATGACAGCACCTTTCACAAAGATCCGTTGTTCATTACCCAATTCAACTCTAACCATAATCTAATTAGAGAAATTGTCACACGTCATTGGCAAATACTACTTAAAGACCCTATTTTGAAAAGAACTTTGGACGACAAACCTAGAATAGTCTATAGAAGGGCACCAACCCTCAAAACAATGTTGGCCCCGAGCAAGATTGTCAAACATAGACAGCCTTCCTCGGGAAATAATAGGAATAATTTACAACATGGGTCTTATAAGTGCAGACGAGCCCGTTGTAAGATGTGTATTTTCATTGGTGATCGGCAAAAAACCTTTAGGTCTAGTATTACCCACAAATCCTATACCATCATTGGTCGTGCATCCTGTGCTTCCTCTTATGTAGTTTATCTACTTACATGTGTCTGTGGGGTACAATACGTAGGGCGCACCTGTAGATACCTTAGCACCAGATGGTCTGAACACCATCGAAATATGAAGAATAACTACAGACTTCATAGTGTATCAAGACACTGTAACGATGTACATAGGGGAGATCTTAATTGTTATTCTGTCAATCCCATAGAATTCATTCCTAAATCCCACCTTTATAACCGTTTTTTTAGGCTCAGACAGAGGGAGACTTATTGGATCCATCTGCTGAAAAGCATGCACCCTGATGGTCTCAATTTATGTGTTGACTTGGCAGCCTTCTCATAAAGGTCCATTTCTCTAGTCCCTCTGCCTGATTTTGATGTAGTTTATTTACTACCAATCAATTGTCCTTATTGGAGTAGACGTCTATGGTCTCGGACCAACTAGATATAACTGGTTTAACTATTAAGAATATATTTTTTAAGTTAATTAAATTCAGATTTAGATATAAGATCATTTATGACCACACATCGATATTTATCGGTCAGAACATATAGGCCCTTTAAATATGTGGAGGCTATCACACTAACAATATACCTATAGATATCAATCTATCAAATTTATTTGTCAGTATACATTTCACCATCAACATATATGGATACTAATCTATTATATCCATTTATCAGAACACATGGTCCCTTTAAATATGCTATTACATTACTATCCATCAGAAAACATGGTCCCTTTAAATATGTTATCATATCACCAACATGCCTATGAATATTAATTTACTCATGCCCTACGATCAAGTTTTTATTGCATTAACTTACAGATGGTACAACAATACTGCATCTGTATGTTATGGTGGTTTATATCATATTTTAAATTTCCCTTTGTTATCGTAATTATTACACATTGCAATTATTACACAGGAGAAATACAGACACAACTCTGTTACATTCTTTTAGCTAAACACCTCTTCTTTTACACTAGCAACTGCCAACTTTCAGTACCACTCGATATTTTAATTCGAACTACATACGAATTTATTACATTCTGACATTGTAGCCTTTTTGTGGTTATTTATGTATACTGATCACAGTCGGTATTATCGTCTTTACACCCTTCATCTCTGACTACAGAGCAGGTGCAACTGTCACTATAGATACCAATCACAATTTATGATTGGTTCGACGATGGGTGTGGACAATAGACCGGTCTATGATTGGATGATTATTCTGTGAAATAGAGCGGGGTTTTCAAAGTGAATATCAGCCTGATGAAACGACCGGAAGGTCGAGAAACGCGTTGCTGTTTCCTTGTATTTTAAACAGTTTTAAATCCAATTTTTTAAATAAAATTCCTTTTATGATACCCCCGCTCTCATTGTCTACTATCAATCTGATCCTATGTGTGGAGCGGTATCTTGCCACTTACACCAAGGACTCTTTTATGCCATCTCACTTGTGAGTATCTTGCCATTTGTGTGTGCTGTTCGCTCTTACCTGCATTTTAGCGACACCACGATACTGTCCCATAAGGCGCCTCTTTCTGTTCTCTGCTCCTACAGATATCTGGGGCACGCGCCTCCCGGGACATGGGATCCTCAGGTGCGGATGGCTCAACGCACTCTAAATTCCCTGATACGGGGGAAGAGAGTACTCTAGAATGGCAATCGGAACATAACTGATGGGCATGGATAACCCTGGCAATTTCATACTCTTCGCAAGACGTGTTCTCCGAATCGGAGATATCAGTCTCCAAAAAAATCAGAATCCTCCATAACTTGGAGATTGCAATTATGGGCAAACACTAACGGCACCTTACACCTCCAATGGCTGGGACACTCACCACCTCCTGTGAACCAGACAACTAACGAACAGACTCTCTCCGTCGCCAATTGGTCAATGTGCGTAAATGGAATACAACGTGACCACACCGGTCACGAGGTGCATCGTGTAAGCCAAAAAAAAGCACCAGTTCTTTGGACTGCGCAAAAAGATGAAGTAAGGCCCTTATGTCCGAAAAGTCATGAACCCAAGTATCACTACACAATAGCAGACAAAATAACATAAAATTGATTACAGTCCCCCCGTTCAATAAACCCCCCCAGGAGATATTAACCCTTGATTCCATAAGATAAAGGTGTCCCACTGGGACCCCGACTTCGTTTAATTTTATTTCAATATATGACTAATGTTAAACGAAAGATCTTTAACACAGAACATGGCCTTTCAAGTGTGACAGATAGCCTCACTTCTGACATGGAGGCCCATTTATCAAGCTCTGAACGGAGTTTGAGGGCCCATGTTTCTGGCGAGTCTTCAGACTCGCCAGAAACACAAGTTATGGAGCAGCGATCTAAAGACCGCTGCTGCATAACCCTGTCCGCCTGCAAGTACGATCGGGTTGATTGACACCTTCCTGCTGTCGGCCCATTGGCCGCAAGTCTGCAGGGGGCGGCATTGCACCAGCAGCTCTTGTGAGCTGCTGGTGCAATGCTGAATACGGAGAGCGTATTGCTCTCCGCATTCCGCATTCTATCGGACCTGATCCGCACTGTCGGATCAGGTCTGACAAACATTTGATAATTCGGCCTCATGGACTTGAGTGAATAAAGGCAGGCAGCGAAACTCGTCAATGGCGATTGCCAAAGGAGCTGTTAATATGAGTAGGGATGGTTTTGCAGAAAGACTCTCCCTGCATCTCCGGACTCTAACTTTCATCCATGCTCTCACTGAGAGGCTGACAGGATTACTTAAAACTCCAGTCTCATTTCGAAGAGTACTACCCTCCATGAGAGACTATCTTCAATCTTCTGACACTTCTTTGCCAAACTC
Source organism: Bombina bombina (assembly GCF_027579735.1). Lineage (NCBI taxonomy): Eukaryota > Metazoa > Chordata > Amphibia > Anura > Bombinatoridae > Bombina > Bombina bombina. The sequence goes on along the minus strand of NC_069502.1, from coordinate 392,918,966 downwards.
CTGAGACGAAAGGCAAAGAATGACTGGGGGATGAGAGAAGTAGGGGAGGTATTTAAGCCTTTGGCTGGGGTGTCTTTGCCTCCTCCTGGTGGCCAGGTGCTGAATTCCCAAAAGTAATGAATGCAGCTGTGGGCTCTTCCCGTTTAAGAAGAAAACATAATTTAGAGGGCCGTCGTGGACTCTTATACAGAAGGAAATGAAATTATCTGGTAAGCATAATTTATGTTTTCCTTCTTAATATAAGGGAGTCCACGGCATCATTCCTTACTGTTGGGAAAACTATCCCCAAGCTCTAGAGGACACTGAATGATAACAAAAAGAGGCGGACCCTAATCTGAGGGCACCACAGTCTGCAAAACCTCTCTCCTGAAAGCTGCTTCAGCCAAAGCAAAAACATCAAACTTGTAAAATTTAGAAAAAGTATGTAAGGAGGACTAGGTAGTGGCCTGCACTAATAGAATGAGCCATAATCATCTGAGGAGGTTTATGTCCCACTTTCTCATAAGGTAAGCAGATAACACTCCTTAACCAAAAAGATAAGGAAGTCGAAGAGACCATCTGACCCTTACGTTGCCCTGAATAGACAACAAACAAAAAGTTTGTCTTAAATCCTTAGTAGCCTGAAGATAGAACTTCAAGGCGCGCACCACATCCAAATTATGAAGCAAACGTTCCTTCGCAAAAGAAGGATTGGGACACAAGGAAGGAACAACAATCTCACATTGCAAGGCAGCAATCTCAGATACTCTGTGCGCAGAAGCAATAGCCAGTAGAAAAAGAACCTTCCAGGACAACAGTTTAATGTCAACTTCATGCATAGGCTCAAACGGAGCCCGTTGCAAAACCTTAAGAACAAGATTTAGACTCCAAGGAGGAGCATTAGATTTAAACACAGGTCTGATCCTAGTTAGAGCCTTAACAAAAGGACTGTACATCTGAAAGCTCCGCGAGCCTCTTGTGCAGTAAAACAGACAGAGCCGAGATCTGTTCCCACAGGGAACTGGCAGAAAGGCCATTCTCCAGTCCATCCTGGAGAAACGATAGGATCCTGACAACCGTAAGTTTATGCCAGGAAAATACACGCTCTTCACACCAGAATAAGTAGGTTCTCCTCACCTTATGATAGATGCGACGAGTAACCGGTTTACGAGCTTGAATGAAAGTATCAATAACTCTCTCAGAATAGTCCTCTCTTGGCTAGGACTAAGCAATCAATCTCCATGCAGTCAGCCTCAGAGAATCTAGATTTTGAGGAACAAAAAGGACCTTGTTCCAGCAGATCTCTGCAACAAGGTAACTTCCACGGAGGAGATGACATCCCCACCAGATTCAGCGAACCACATCTTTCGCGGCCACAATGGAGCAATCAGTATCACTGATGCCTGCTCCTGCTTGATGCGGGTCACTACACGAGGAAGGAGTGGTAACGGCGGGAAGAGGTAAATTAGACTGAACCTCCAAGGCACTGCTAATGCATCTATTAGCTCTGCCTGAGGATCTCTGGACCTCGACCCATATCTGGGTAGCTTGGTATTGAGAAGAGACGCCATGAGATCTATCTCCGTCATCCCCCACTTGTTGCATATCTCTGCAAACACTTCGGGATGGAGAGACCATTCCCCCGGATGAAAGGATTGGAAAATCCGCTTCACAGTTGTCCGCCCACTCCAGAATACGAGATACTTTCCTCATTGCTAGGAAGCTTCTCATCTCCCCCCCCCCCCCCCCCCCCGGTGGTTGATGTAAGCCACCAAGATTATATTGTCTGATTGGAATCTGATAAACTGGGACGAACCCAGAAGGGGTCAAGCCTTCAGAGCATTGAAGATTGCCCAAAGTTCCAAAATGTTGATCGGGAGGGAGCATTTCTCCTGAGTCCACAGGCCCTGTGCCTTCTTGGCACCCCAAACAGCTCTCCATCCTGATAGACTTGCATCAGTAGTCACAATATCCCAGGATGGTCTTAAGAAGGATTTCCCTCGGGACAGATGATCTGGACAGAGCCACTAAGAGAGCGATTCTCTCAACTGGTTGTCCAGAGAAATCTGTTGAGACAGATCCGAATGATCGCCGTTCCACTGCCACAGCATGCACAGTTGCAATGGTCAGACGGAACCTGGACACCATGAGACCAATAACCTCCATACACTGAGCGACAGAGGGCCTTAAGGAGGTCCGGAGGGCAAGACATGCTGAAGCTAGCTTGCAATGTCTCTGGTCTGTTAGAAATATCATCATGCATACGGAGTCTATTATAGTACGCAGAAATTTCACCCTGGTGCTTGGTATAAGAGAACTCTTTTCTAAGTTTATCTAACATCCAGGAGATAGAAGAAGAGAGAGAAGAGATTCTGAATGGTCCTCCACCAGACGAAAAGATGGTGCTTGTACCAGAATATCATCCAAGTAGGGAGCTACTGCTATACCCCGGGTTCTGTCAACGGCTAGAAGAGCCACTAGAACCTTCGTAAAAATTCTTAGAGCAGTAGCTAGACTGGAAGTGCAATGAACTCGAAGTGCTGGTCCAGGAACGCAAACTTTAGGAACTGGAAGTGGTCCTTGTGGATTGGAACGTGAAGGTAAGCATCCTTAAGATATATAGTGGTCATTAACTGTACTTCCTTAACTAAGGGAAGGATGGACCTTATCGTCTCCATTTTGAACGAGGGGACCTTTAGAAATTTGCTTAAACACTTTAGGTCCAGAATTTAATGGAAAGTTCCCTCCTTCTTTGGGACCATAAAAAGGTTTGAATAGTATCCCAAACCTCTTTCTGCGATAGGCACCGGGACAATGACTCCTAAGGAGGACAGATCCCACATGCACCCTGACTTCCCTCTTTTCTGGTCTGGAAGACAGGATTGAGAAGAGAAATCTGCCTTTGGGTGGATGAGACTTGAAACCTATATTGTATCCCTGAACTATCACCTCCAGGACCCATGGATCCTGCACGTCCCTTAACCAAGCATCTGAAAAGAGCGACAGTCTGCCCCCTACATGATCCAGAGCCGGATCAGGGACTCCCCCTACATGCCGATTTAGTCTCGGCGGGCTTCTTGCTCTGCTTGGACTTATTCCAGGACTGAGCCTGCTTCCAAGTACTCTTGGTTTGCTCAGGCTTAGCAGAGGACTGCTGTCGTTGGGATTTATCAGAACGAAAATTAGAAACTTGTCCCTTAGACTTCCTTTTTTATCTGGCCGTAGGAAGGCAACCTTGCCCCCTGTAACCGTGGAGATAATGGAGTCCAGGCCTGGACCAAATAAAATCTTTCCCTTAAAGGGAAGAGTAAGAAGTCTGGACTTTGAAGTCATATCCACAGACCAGGACTTCAGCCATAGCGCCCGACGGGCCTGAACCGAAAAGCCAGAAGTCTTAGCATTTAGGCGAATAATTTGCATGTATAAAAGAATTAGCAATTCTCAAGGCCTTAATTCTTTCCTGAATAACGTCGAGGGGACCCTCCACCTCGATTAAATCAGATAAGGAGTCGCACCAGTAGGTAGCTGCTCCAGCAACCGAGGCAACAGCCGCTGCCGGTTGAAACAAATATCCCATAAGTTGAACATTTTTCTTAGAGGAGTTTCCATCTTTTTATCCATCGGCTCTCTGAACGACGAGCTAATCCTCAAGTGGGATAGTAGTGCGTTTGGCAAGTGTGGAGATAGCGCCATCCACCTTAGGGACGGAACCCCACAATTCCAATTGAGAGTCCGGGACCAGGAATAATTTTTTTAAAGGTAGACAAAGGGAAAAAGGAATATCCAATTCTGTCCCATTCGTTCATAAAGTGAATGTAAATTTTGATGCTAAAGTACCCGGTTTTTAAAAATTTTATTAAAAACAGGGGCACTTTAATTCATCAAAATTTACATTTCACTCCTGTAGAAAAAAAAAACAACTTACCTTTTAATCTTGACAGCAGCTCCAGCTTCCTCCACCTGTCGCAAAGCCTCTTCCTGGGTCTAAAATGAGGAATCAGGCTTCCTCCAATCACGTCGCTGAATCAGACACTGATTCCCCCGGGGGGGAAGCCGTGATTGGAGGATGACCTATCCATCATTTCTGACATCAGAAATGGCTTGCAACAACCGGAGGAAGCTGGAGCTGCTGTCAAGTTTAAAAGGTAAGTATTTCTTCACAACGAGTGAAATGTAAATTTTGATTAATTAAAGTGCCCCTGTTTTTAATCAAATTTTTAAAAACCGGGCACTTTAGCATAAAGATTTACATTCACTTTAATAATGTTCACCATCTTTACAGGCACAGGAAAAGTTAAAGGCACTACCCTGCTTTCGTAATTTAGGAATCAAAGGTTCATCAGGCAGCTTGGCCTCTGGAACCTCTAATGTAGACAGGATTTCCTTTAGAAGAAAACCCAACTATTCAGAGAGGTTTACCATCTCTCCGCCATCCCTCATCTGAACCGAACTAATACGTGAACTGCCTGACTCACTGCTGCAACTATAACCAATGTGACAAGCTACCCCAACCTTATGTCTCTGCACCCTAAACCTGTAAACTGTGAGCTCTCTGGAGCAGGGCCCTCTTCCTCCTGTACTAGATTTGTTTAGTTTTGTTATGTTTTGTATTTTATCACAAATCCTTGTAATTTTTGTATACCCCTATCATTGTACCCAGGGCTACGGAATTTGGCGGCGCTATACAAATAAATAATAATAACAATAATAATAATAATAATGATCTTAAATCTAAAGGCTGGTTCCTCCGCAGCAGGAGGCTTAGAGGCAGCAGACTCTGTCCCAGAAAGTTCATCTTCTGAAGCCTCAGAGTGCAACTCACCTTCAGATAACTGAGACAGAGCAGTAAAATCCAATAAATTACATGATGATCCCGGGGCAGGAGAGCCATGGTTAACCTTTCGCTTAAAATCTGGCGGTAAAGGGCCCCCTCCAGATGGAGGATTAAGCGTGCTACGGGAAGCTGCGTGTGTAGAAGGAGATGAATGTTGGGTATGCACCTCATGGGACGGCGAGACCTCAGAGGTGGATGGCTCAGTGGTACTAAAAGGGTTAACCTTCTTTGACCGAATAACGATGTCAAGGCATGCGGAACATAACAGAGGGCGGGCATACCAAAGCCCCCTCACAATATAAATAAGTATTACTATTTGGAACAGAGGGAGTACCCTCTAATATATCAGAATCCTCCATAGCTTAAGCTAATAACAGTAGGACACAGAAAATAAATGATCCTTATTTCTCAAAAATGGCACCTTTATACTCCCAATGGCTGGGGCACTCACCACCTCCTAGACCCAGATAATACAGAGAAATAGCATCTTCACCAACAGCCAGCTCGGTCAGGAAAGAGGAAATGAAAGCGAGACAACTCCCGTCACATGGTGCGCAAGGCAGGACCGCCCCTGCTATGAGAAAAAGCGCACCAAGCTACAAGCTGTGCAGCACTCAAAGTGAAAGTAAAAACCTGTGTGTTCCAGCCACATAAACAGTCTATGAGCCCAATAAAATCTCACACATAAAGCAGCATAAAAAAGCATCACATTTGATTAATTCCCACTGTTCAATAATCCCCCTCAGGAGATATTAACCCATGATTCTATTAAGGTCAAAAGAGCCACACTGTGACCCTGTCTCCTAGCATTTTCAACATATGAAAAAATTGAAACGATCTTACCAGAATCCATGCTGTGGAACAGAAACACAGCCTCCCAATTGTGACAGCCTTGTAGCATTGCTAGTGATTTGAACTTGAGTGAGAAAACAAGCAGCCAGTGAAACTCGTTAACGTTAACACTGATTGCTTAGGAGTTGTTAGCAGGCAGTCTTGCAGGGAGAGTCTTTCTGCGAAACCATCATCTCCAGACTAACTTTCGTCAATGCTCTCACTGAGAGGCTGATAAGACTACTTGAAACTCCAGTCCCATATCAAAGGGCAGATACCCTTCCTAAGGAACTACTCAGAATCTTCTGACACTTCTCTGCCATTTTCCTGTGATGAAAGGCAAAGAATGACTGGGTATGGGAGAAAATGGGAGAGGTATTCTTTGGCTGGGATGTCTTTGCCTCCTCCTGCTTGCCAGGTTCAGTATTTCCTAACTGTACGGAATGATGCCGTGGACTCTCCTTATACAAGAAGGAAAATGTTTAGGATTAGGTTTCAGTTTTTGCTTCTCTCCCATCTACAAACCATTGGTAGTGAGGGTTCTCTTAGCATTTTTTACCTCTGTTGCTGCTAGGAAGGTTAGTGTCAGATAATTGCCATGACTTTGAAATTATATTTTTGCTGGTTTTAACAGCAATAGAAGGTCTCTTACGTTTAATTGCTTTCTTAGTACTGTTAGACTGATTAACAACTAAATAAGATGCGAGTCAGAAGTTTGTCAAAAGGACTTATCTTATTTTGAACAGACTGTTCAGTTAACAGAGTTGGGGTCTCAGAGACACTGACAGAATATACTCAATAGTAAAAAGAGAAAATATAAATGTATATATACAGTAAATAAGCAAGTACATGCAATTTCTCTGAAAGAAAAAATTATAAATATAAATGTGCTTAAAATAAAATGGTCACTGGAGGGCAAGCAAGTGTAAGAAAACAGTAAAAATGTAATTAAGGAAACTAGCACACAAAAAAAAAAGAAACAAGCTGTGTCACTGAGGCGTTGAGTTATGGAGTCAAAAAGATTTCCAGCCTCCAAATAGTAAAATTTAAAAAACCTTTATTCACACAGGGTCCATAATACAACAAAGTTTCAAACCAGCAATTGGTTCTTAGTCATGTCAATGAGTAATTGCACAGGTGTGCCTTTTATACCTATCAAGCAATCATCAGATTAAACTATACTGCCATCTTGTGGATTTTTTTCAGTATGCATCTAAACAAATATAACATTAACCCCTTAAGGACAAGGCCATTTTTCAATTTCTTTCCCTTAAGGACCAGGTCTATTTTTAAATTTTTGCTGTGTTTGTGTTTAGCTGTAATTTTCCTCTTACTCTTTTACTGTACCCACACATATTATATACCGTTTTTCTCGCCATTAAATGGACTTTCTAAAGATACCATTATTTTCATCATATCTTATAATTTACTATAAAAAAAAAAGAAAATATGAGAAAAAAATAGAAAAAAAAACACACTTTTTCTAACTTTGACCCCCAAAATCTGCTACATATCTACAACCACCAAAAAACACCCATGCTAAATAGTTTCAAAATTTTGTCCTGAGTTTAGAAATACCCAATATTTACATGTTCTTTGCTTTTTTTTTTGCGCTAGTTACATTGTGACACTGATATCTTTCAGGAATCCCTGAATATCCCTTGACATGTATATATATTTTTTTTAGAAGACATTCCAAAGAATTGATCTAGGCCCATTTTGGTATATTTCATGCCACCATTTCACCGCCAAATGCGATCAAATAAAAAAAATTGTTCACTTTTTCACTAACTTTAGGTTTCTCACTAAAATTATTTACAAACAGTTTGTGCAATTATGGCATAAATGGTTGTATATGCTTTTCTGGGATCCCCTTTGTTTAGAAATAGCAGACATATATGGCTTTGGCATTACTTTTTGGTAATTAGAAGGCCGCTAAATGCCACTGCACACCACACGTGTATTATGCCCAGCAGTGAAGGGGTTAATTAGGTAGCTTGTAGGGAGCTTGCAGGGTTAATTTTAGCTTTAGTGTAGTAGACAACCCGAAATTATTGATCTAGGTCCATTTTGGTATATTTCATGCCACCATTTTACCGCCAAATACAATCAAATAAAAAAAAAAGTTTACTTTTTCACTAACTTTAGGTTTCTCACTGAAATGATTTACAAACAGCTTGTGCAATTATGGCACAAATAGTTGTAAATGCTTCTCTGGAATCCCCTTTGTTCAGAAATAGCAGACATATATGGCTTTAGCGTTTCTTTTTGGTAATTAGAAGGCCGCTAAATGCTGCTGCGCACCACACTTGTATTATGTCCTGCAATGAAAGGGTTAATTAGGTAGCTTGTAGGGAGCTTGAAGGGTTAATTTTAGCTTTAGTGTAGAGATCAGCCTCCCACCTGACACATCAGACCCCCTGATCCATCCCAAACAGCTCTCTTCCCTCCCCCACCCCACAAATGTCCCCGCCATCTTAAGTACTGGCAGAAAGTCTGCCAGTATAAAAAAAAAAGTTTGTGTTTGTTTTGTTTTTTTTGTTTTTTTTACATTTATATATTTTCTGCAGTGTAGGATCCCCCCTTACCACCCAACTCCCCTGAGCCCCCCTAAACAGCTCTCTATCCCTACCTCCTCTCACTATTTGGTGCCATTTTGGGTACTGGCAGCTGTTTGCCAGTACCCACTTTTCAAAAATAATGTCCATTTTTTTATTTTATTTTTAAATTTTATCTCTGTTGTAGATGGCCCCCCACTCCATATATACTTGTAATCTTATGGTAACGCGAATATACTTTACCTTATGCTACGGATGTGGACCTGGGCGTGGAGGGCATATATTTGTAGTTCGATACCATGCTTTTTGTAGGCTTTTGGGCCTTAACTATAATGCTGTATCACTAACTCTGCCCTCCCCGCACCTGGTTCATATGCTGTATATTGAGTGCTACTATGCTTCTGTCACTGTTATACTATATTTTGTTAGTTACATTGTTCTATTGTTGATGTTATCTGTTCCACATAAGAGCCAAAGAATGCACTTAATGCTTCCCATCATGTGGTATTTCTACCTGAATTATTACTACTATTGGGTTGCACTGGTATCATCTCCATTGGCACGACCCCTAAGGTCAACTGCTCTCACATTTAGCCGGTGATTTGGTGTTACGATTACTACTCTCTACCCACATTATTGTACCTTACCCCACCTTCCATATTGTATTATGTGAATTTAATTGTATTACAATCCTGCAGATGTTATGTGTTTTCCATAGGTTGTGCACAGCACAACACATTGTTTCGGTTTAACTGTATACTATAAGGTTATCTACTACTCTTGCTCAAGATATTATTGCTATTTTATGTAACCACCATAATAACATTGACATGACTCTTACTATTCACCAACTCAACCCTTACTCCCTTTTCCCCCTCTTTTTTTTTTTCCTCTCCCTTCTGGCCCAGAGACTATACCTCCTTTCTCCCTCTCCCCTCCTCTTTTGTTTCTCTTTTCCTTTTGGTGTGTGAGTGTATTTCTCCTCGTCTTCTGTTGTTTCTCCCTGTCCCTCTTTTCTGCTTACTGCCTAATTGACGACTACCACTGTTGGCCACTATTGGTTAACCCCCCCACTTAACGTACTCTGAAATTGTGTTTCAGAGGCTACATACGCGGTTTACCTTTTCTACATACCGCATTTATTTTTCATTCTCTCATATATACTATTGTTTAGAGACTGTACTGAGTGTATTTTGACCTTTCTAATTCTTTTTTCCCCTACGCCCCATTCCCCAACCCCTTCAGAACCCCTCCCCCCACTCACCCACCTCCCCACCCGACCCTTCCACCGAGAGGTGGTAACATAAGGAAACTATGCCATACTATTGGGTAACCCACAACGTAAGGGGTCTTAATTCCCCGACCAAACGCAGCATTTTTCTTTGATCCTTAGCCAAGTCCAAGGCCCATCTGGCTTTTATCCAGGAAACTCACTGGGTGAAGGGAGCAAAAACTACCTATTCAATCTAAGCTATTCCCGGTGGTCGAGGCCGCTAACTTCTCTCAGAAATCTAGAGGAGTAGCTATTCTCATCCATAAAGATGTCTCCTATGAGAAGGTTCTTGTTGGGTCAGATCCTCAAGGTAGATACTTAATTCTTATCTGTAGGCTGGATGGGGTTACTTATACACTTGCTTCCTATTACGGGCCCAACAAACAGCATGTCCGCTCACTACATAAATTTCTCCAGAAATTGGAGGCTGTACGTCAAGGACTCTTATTACTAGCCAGGGACTTCAATATTGTTTGGGACCCCAATTTGGATAGGCGGTCGGATGTGACTCGTAAGCTAGTTAAACCGGCAATCGAACTCTCACATAAATTCCGGAACCTGATCTACCAGTTTAATCTGTTAGACGTCTGGCAAATAGACTTTTTTTTGCGATCCAGGCCTTTTGGATAACGTGACTCGCGCTTGGATTCCCCAGTGTTCATGGTCAGATCATGACCCTGTTCACATCACTGTACGCTCGTCGGTGGAACTCCAACGTTCCTCAACCTGGCGACTACTCCCTCATTTATTTGCATCTCCCGGGACGGCGGCATCCATCACCAAAGATCTAACAGAGTTTCTGTTGATCAACGACACAAGTGAGGTAGATGACTTCACATTGTGGGCTGCGTTGAAGGCATATATTTGGGGTTCGTTTATAAAAATTGCAGCAGCAGAGAAAAAATGTAAAGGGGAAACCCTGGCACAACTTCTTACGAGCCTTCGCGGGGTCTCAGATGAGCACAAAACAAATCCCACTATCACATTATCTAAACAGCTAATAGATCTCAAAACACGGATAGTTAAATTGGAAAATGAACGGACAGCAGCACGACTCCTCAGGCTTAAAGAGATTTATTACCATAAAGGCAATAAAGCTGATAGATTGCTGGCCAATAGGTTGCGACAGAAGACAGCAGCGGCACATATTCCAATGTTGAAGGTGAGAGGACAATATGTTACCAAGCCAAAAGACATTGGGGATGCTTTCGCGAAATATTACACTTCCATGTACAACTTAAAAATGGATGACTCGCTCCCCCCCCCCCAACCTCCGATTCCATTGACTCATTTCTCTCCACTTTAAATCTCCCCACGGTACCTCAAGAACGAATAGATTTTTTACAAAACCCCATCCCGCATTAGAGATTAAGATGGCTATTAAGTCCCTTAAAACCTTCAAGTCACCTGGGCCAGACGGCTTTTCAGATCTATTCTATAAAAAATTTCAAGTACAATTGATTCCCATCTTGATGCGCTTTTTCACACTGGCAAGCACCCGGGGGGGCTTTTCCAGCTGAATTTCTACAAGCCACCATCATCACTCTCCCGAAACAAGGGAAAGACTAGATGCACTGCGGAAGCTATAGACCCATATCATTGTTAAATCTCAACGTCAAGCTATATGCCAAAATACTAGCATCGCGACTTAATTTTCTCTAACATATCCTAGTTGACCCTGATCAGGTGGGGTTTGTCTTGAGACGCCAGGGGCCTGATAACACTAGAAGACTCCTGAACATCTTTTTTGAGGCCCATAGGTTGCGGCTGCCCTGTGTCACACTGTCGTTGGACGCAGAAAAGGCCTTCGACAGGGTGGACTGGGGTTATATGTTCGCTGTGTTGCAGAGGTTCAGATTCCCAGGACCCTTTATTACATTGATTGCTGTGCTCTACTCTAATCCATCAGCAGTGATCAGGGGTCTGGGTTTTTGTTCTGAACCCTTCCCAATAACAAACGGTATGAGACAGGGGTGCCCATTGTCCCCACTCATATTTGCCCTAATGATGGAACCGCTGGCTGAGGCTTTTCAATCTTGCCCACAGATCAGGGGGGTTGAAATACATCATATAGAACAAAAATTAGCGCTGTTTGCTGATGATTTGACAGTGCTTATATCTGACCCTCTTATCTCCCTACCTCAACTATTTTCCTTATTGGAGAGATTTGCCTTGGTCAGTTACTATAAGCTTAATGTTCTTAAAACAGAAGTCTATACAATAAATATCCCAGACGAAACTCTTGATACGCTTAGGAACACCTACAAGTTTCTGTGGTCCACGTCACAAATCAAACATATCGGTGTCTGTCTGTCTTACAGTATACCGTCAATGATAGATTTAAATTTCTCCCCCTTGCTATCTGACATTGGAAAATCCACTGAGACATGGAATGTTCCCTCACTGTCCTGGTTAGGACAGATAGCAGCATTTAAAATGAGCCTTCTTCCTAAACTAACCTATCTGTTCCGCTCCCTACCCATCCCAATTCCTAGATCCATTATCCATAAGTTCCAACAGTTCTGCAACAAATTTATCTGGCGCAATAAAGCCCCGAGAATTGCTACTAGTATCTTGCAGCAGCCAGTGCTGGCTAGAGGAGCAGCTGCCCCTAACATCCTGAGATACAATGAAGCTGCTAGGTTATCCCAAGTGACCCTATGGGGCTCTACTTTAAAGAGCAAATGGGCCGATATCGAACACGCATCTCTCCCGGCTGGATATGTGTTGAGGGACTTACTGTGGATTCCCAAGCACTCCAGGCCTCCTACCCTCTTTGCTAACCCTATCATTAAATTGAACCTGAAATTTTGGGACAAGATTCACAATCTACCTTCTGTTGCACCTCACCCCTCACCGACTCACTCTCTAAGAGGGCTGCTTTTGTCTCTGCCTGACACTCACCCGAATCTTTGGTCTAATTTGGGTCTGACTAGGATAGTAGATCTCTTTGAGGGAGATAAGTTACTTACCTATCAAGGTTTTCTTCGGAAATTTAATCCACCCCTTATCCTCCATTTCGAATTTTGGAGACTTCGTAGTCTCCTAATATCTTGGGGCTTCGATAAAGAATTCACTGTCTCCTCCTATAAGGCTGCTGTCTTTCTCTTACCTCGCCATTATGGATTCCCCGGTATTTTGTAAATCTCCTCCCATCAAACATTGGGAAACCTCTTTAGCCTGTTCGCATGAACTACAACAATGGAAGTATGCAGCACAGCTGACTAAAAAAGCAATACACTGTACAACTCTGTATGAGTTATTTCTTAAAGTCTTGTTACAATGGCATATGACGCCTATCCGATTGTTTAGAATCTCATCCGCCAAATCCCCCAAATGTTGGAGAGGATGCGAAGCACTGGGAACCCCTCAGCATATCTGGTGGTCTTTTCCACAACTTCAGTCACTCTGGCAAATGGCATTCCAGCACTGCGCCACAAAAGGCATTCAAATACCCCAGTCGCCCAGCATCTGCCTATTTCACATTCTACCTCCGCACCTGACTCCGCCACAGAAATTATTTTGTGTCTATTTCTAGCAATCAAATTGGCCATTGCCCGAATGTGGCTGTAACAGACCTCGCCCACTTGGGAACAGGTGGTTGACATTTTAAGATTTGTAAAGACAATGGAGACATATGTCTCCCACATCCACGGAACACCTCCAGATTATGATCTGGGAATATTGCCCAGAATAAAGCTGGCTATGTATCTTGCCACGCCCCTATATCGCCCTCATACTGTACAGCCCTATGACCACTTGAATGGCCCTGGTACTCCCTATCCTCTCCCAAATATGAATCCGCCCCTCCTCCTGATCCCTATCCCTCTTTCCCCTACCCTTCCCATTTTTTTTTCTTTTTTCTTTTATCCTTAGACTCGTTACAGCTCTCAAAAGTACTTAATAATCCTCACTCAAAACACACAATGGTTACATTATGATGTTGGTTAGAACATCTATATTATGGTTTTATGCATTAGAAATTAAATGCTGATCTGCCCAGACATTTGAATATGTGATAGTCTCTCCATAGAGATTCGGTGTACAGCACTTCCACCAGGACGGGTGGGGAAAGATGGGAGACTTGAGCATTGGACTTTGCTATTTACTGTTCTCTTTATTAGGTGTATCCTCTCTACAAAATGTGATACATCAAAAATATTATGTTATGTATCAATGTCATTTATATGCCTGCTCTTGTTCTCATTGCCATTTATTTCAATAAAAAAATATTTAACAAAAAAAAAACAACAAAAAAACCCATATGTATAATTTATTTACACAAATGTATTGAAAAGGATTTTGATCCTGAAAATAAAAAATATATCTGCAAGTATATTGCAGCAAGTGGCAGTGTTGGATTATGTGACTACAAATAAAACTTAATTGAAAGTTTGCAACAGTTATTGCTTAACTGGGTCTGTAGTGCTCGGAGTAGTTCTGTTAAACAGTTATGGTATGGACAATTTTGTCAATGCAAATGCTAAAAGAATGTCCGGTTGCAATCCCGTAGAGGTGCAACATGCAGCTCCAGCGTTTGCTGTGTCCGTGTAGCAGGGACTGCGAAAACCAGAAGTGACCTCACCACTGCCAAACTCATGAGGTTACATAGTAACATAATAGATGAGGTTGAAAAAAGACAGTAGTCCATCAAATTCAACCTTTACAAATCTAAAATACTTACAAAAAGCTCCAGTTAAGCTTAAATAATCACACTAAAAGGTGACCATTTAATACTAGCAATCATATCCATTAATTTTGTTTCAAGAAAGAAATGTATCCAAACAATTTTTAAATGTATCTAGGGTAAGTGAAAAAAAAAAACATTTCCATTGCAGGTGATTAAATCTCCTTTCCTCCAACCTTAAATTGTGACCTCTTGTCACAAACAATTTTCTTGGAATAAACAGAGCTTCTGCCACCTCTGTATATGGGCCTTGAATATATTTATATAAAGTAATCATGTCACCTCTGAAGCGCCTTTTTTCTAAAGAACTTTCGGTTCCCCAGAACTACACTCCATACCCACGGTAAGGTCTTACCAGGGATTTATATAGTGACAGAATTATGCTTTCTTCCCTTGAATCAATGCCTCTTCTAATACAGGCAAGTATCTTATTATTTGTAGCCGCTGCCCTGCATTGTGCACCCATCTTTATTTTGTTATCTATTACTAATCCCAAATCCCTTTTCTCCTATTTTGGCTAAATCTTGTCCCATTTAAATAATACGTTGCCTGTTTATTTTTACTTCCAAAATGTAGAACCTTGCATTTTCCCGTATTAAATCTAATTTTTCATTTACCTGTCCATACTTCTTAATTTTGCAGATCCCTTTGTAACGAAAGTTGATCCTGCTCTGACCTAATGACCTTACTTAACTTCGTATGATCTGCAAAAAACATAATTTATGTAAGAACTTACCTGATAAATTTATTTATTTAATATTGGCAAGAGTCCATGAGCTAGTGACATATGGTGTGAAGAGAGGAAAGAAGAAGCGCTAAAGGAAATAAAATTATCCTGCTAAACTTGTGTGTTCCCCTCAAAGAATACAAGAAATAAGAAATACAGTGTGAAAAAGAGTTAGCGCTGGGAGCACGGATCAAAATATGTGAAAAATAATAGTAATCCTATATTATAAAAGGCCAAGTGTGTTTGTCCGAAGCTGTCATGCGCAGTAGAGACTGCGCACGAGGACAAACACACCTGGCCTTCTAACTGTCTTCCCCCGGCGCGTGTGGTGGAGTGGGCATGGCCGGCGGGCGTGGTGTGGGCGGGCCGGGCGTGACATGGGCGGGGCCGGGCATGGCGCAGGTGGGGCGGGGCGGGGCCAGGTGCAAAGTGTGTGGCTGTGCACAGTGAGTGAATCATAAGAAGACAGAGAGCTCTAAAAAGAAGGGGATAGTGAGAGCAGAAGAGGGGGATAAAGAGATTGGGGAGATAGCACAAAAGAGATTGGGGAGATAGCACAAAAGAGATTGGGGAGATAGCACAAAAGAGATTGGGGAGATAGCACAAAAGAGATTGGGGAGATAGCACAAAAGAGATTGGGGAGATAGCACAAAAGAGATTGGGGAGATAGCACAAAAGAGATTGGGGAGATAGCACAAAAGAGATTGGGGAGATAGCACAAAAGAGATTGGGGAGATAGCACAAAAGAGATTGGGGAGATAGCACAAAAGAGATTGGGGAGATAGCACAAAAGAGATTGGGGAGATAGCACAAAAGAGATTGGGGAGATAGCACAAAAGAGATTGGGGAGATAGCACAAAAGAGATTGGGGAGATAGCACAAAAGAGATTGGGGAGATAGCACAAAAGAGATTGGGGAGATAGCACAAAAGAGATTGGGGAGATAGCACAAAAGAGATTGGGGAGATAGCACAAAAGAGATTGGGGAGATAGCACAAAAGAGATTGGGGAGATAGCACAAAAGAGATTGGGGAGATAGCACAAAAGAGATTGGGGAGATAGCACAAAAGAGATTGGGGAGATAGCACAAAAGAGATTGGGGAGATAGCACAAAAGAGATTGGGGAGATAGCACAAAAGAGATTGGGGAGATAGCACAAAAGA
Source organism: Bombina bombina (assembly GCF_027579735.1). Classification (NCBI taxonomy): domain Eukaryota; kingdom Metazoa; phylum Chordata; class Amphibia; order Anura; family Bombinatoridae; genus Bombina; species Bombina bombina. The sequence continues at coordinate 392,902,915 of NC_069502.1, read as the reverse complement.
GATTGGGGAGATAGCACAAAAGAGATTGGGGAGATAGCACAAAAGAGATTGGGGAGATAGCACAAAAGAGATTGGGGAGATAGCACAAAAGAGATTGGGGAGATAGCACAAAAGAGATTGGGGAGATAGCACAAAAGAGATTGGGGAGATAGCACAAAAGAGATTGGGGAGATAGCACAAAAGAGATTGGGGAGATAGCACAAAAGAGATTGGGGAGATAGCACAAAAGAGATTGGGGAGATAGCACAAAAGAGATTGGGGAGATAGCACAAAAGAGATTGGGGAGATAGCACAAAAGAGATTGGGGAGATAGCACAAAAGAGATTGGGGAGATAGCACAAAAGAGATTGGGGAGATAGCACAAAAGAGATTGGGGAGATAGCACAAAAGAGATTGGGGAGATAGCACAAAAGAGATTGGGGAGATAGCACAAAAGAGATTGGGGCGATAGCACAAAAGAGATTGGGGCGATAGCACAAAAGAGATTGGGGCGATAGCACAAAAGAGATTGGGGCGATAGCACAAAAGAGATTGGGGCGATAGCACAAAAGAGATTGGGGCGATAGCACAAAAGAGATTGGGGCGATAGCACAAAAGAGATTGGGGCGATAGCACAAAAGAGATTGGGGCGATAGCACAAAAGAGATTGGGGCGATAGCACAAAAGAGATTGGGGCGATAGCACAAAAGAGATTGGGGCGATAGCACAAAAGAGATTGGGGCGATAGCACAAAAGAGATTGGGGCGATAGCACAAAAGAGATTGGGGCGATAGCACAAAAGAGATTGGGGCGATAGCACAAAAGAGATTGGGGCGATAGCACAAAAGAGATTGGGGCGATAGCACAAAAGAGATTGGGGCGATAGCACAAAAGAGATTGGGGCGATAGCACAAAAGAGATTGGGGCGATAGCACAAAAGAGATTGGGGCGATAGCACAAAAGAGATTGGGGCGATAGCACAAAAGAGATTGGGGCGATAGCACAAAAGAGATTGGGGCGATAGCACAAAAGAGATTGGGGCGATAGCACAAAAGAGATTGGGGCGATAGCACAAAAGAGATTGGGGCGATAGCACAAAAGAGATTGGGGCGATAGCACAAAAGAGATTGGGGCGATAGCACAAAAGAGATTGGGGCGATAGCACAAAAGAGATTGGGGCGATAGCACAAAAGAGATTGGGGAGATAGCACAAAAGAGATTGGGGCGATAGCACAAAAGAGATTGGGGCGATAGCACAAAAGAGATTGGGGCGATAGCACAAAAGAGATTGGGGCGATAGCACAAAAGAGATTGGGGCGATAGCACAAAAGAGATTGGGGCGATAGCACAAAAGAGATTGGGGCGATAGCACAAAAGAGATTGGGGCGATAGCACAAAAGAGATTGGGGAGATAGCACAAAAGAGATTGGGGCGATAGCACAAAAGAGATTGGGGCGATAGCACAAAAGAGATTGGGGCGATAGCACAAAAGAGATTGGGGCGATAGCACAAAAGAGATTGGGGCGATAGCACAAAAGAGATTGGGGCGATAGCACAAAAGAGATTGGGGCGATAGCACAAAAGAGATTGGGGCGATAGCACAAAAGAGATTGGGGCGATAGCACAAAAGAGATTGGGGCGATAGCACAAAAGAGATTGGGGCGATAGCACAAAAGAAATTGGGGCGATAGCACAAAAGAAATTGGGGCGATAGCACAAAAGAGATTGGGGCGATAGCACAAAAGAGATTGGGGCGATAGCACAAAAGAGATTGGGGCGATAGCACAAAAGAGATTGGGGCGATAGCACAAAAGAGATTGGGGCGATAGCACAAAAGAGATTGGGGCGATAGCACAAAAGAGATTGGGGCGATAGCACAAAAGAGATTGGGGCGATAGCACAAAAGAGATTGGGGCGATAGCACAAAAGAGATTGGGGCGATAGCACAAAAGAGATTGGGGCGATAGCACAAAAGAGATTGGGGCGATAGCACAAAAGAGATTGGGGCGATAGCACAAAAGAGATTGGGGAGAAAGCACAAAAGAGATTGGGGAGAGAGCACAAAAGAGATTGGGGAGAGAGAGCAAAAGAGATGAGGGGGGAGAAAGAGAGAGCAAAAGAGATGAGGGGGGAGAAAGAGAGAGCAAAAGAGATGGGGGGGAGAAAGAGAGAGCAAAAGAGATGAGGGGGGAGAAAGAGAGAGCAAGAGATGAGGGGGGAGAAAGAGAGAGCAAAAGAGATGAGGGGGGAGAAAGAGAGAGCAAAAGAGATGAGGGGGGAGAAAGAGAGAGCAAAAGAGATGAGGGGGGAGAAAGAGAGAGCAAAAGAGATGAGGGGGGAGAAAGAGAGAGCAAAAGAGAGGAGGGAGAAAGAGAGAGCAAAAGAGAGGGGGGAGAAAGAGAGCAAAAGAGAGGGGGGAGAAAGAGAGAGCAAAAGAGAGGGGGGAGAAAGACAACAAAAGAGGGAGGAGAAAGACAACAAAAGAGGGAGAGAGAGAGCAAAAGAGAGGGGGGAGAGAGAGCAAAAGAGAGGGGGGAGAGAGAGCAAAAGAGAGGGGGGAGAGAGAGCAAAAGAGAGGGGGGAGAGAGCAAGAGAGGGGGGAGAGAGCAAAAGAGGGGGGGGGGAGAGAGAGAGCAAAATAGGGAGAGAGACAGCAAAAGAGAGGAGGGGAGAGAGAGAGCAAAAGAAGGAGAGACAGCAAAATAGGGAGAAAGACAACAAAAGAGGGAGAGAGACAGCAAAAGAGAGGGGGAGAGAGAGAGCAAAAGAGGGAGAGAGAGAGGGAGAGAGAGAGCAAAAGAGGGAGAGAGACAACAAAAGAGGGAGAGAGACAGCAAAAGAGAGGAGGGGGGAGAGAGAGAGCAAAAGAGAGGGGAGAGAGAGCAAAAGAGAGGGGAGAGAGAGCAAAAGAGAGCGGGGAGAGACACAACAAAAGAGGGAGAGAGACAGCAAAAGAGAGGGGGGGGGGCCGCCAAGTTTCTTTACATCGACCCCCAGGACTTCCTTCTGCTATCAGGAAAAGAGATGAGGGGGGAGAAAGAGAGAGCAAAAGAGATGAGGGGGGAGAAAGAGAGAGCAAAAGAGATGAGGGGGGAGAAAGAGAGAGCAAAAGAGATGAGGGGGGAGAAAGAGAGAGCAAAAGAGATGAGGGGGGAGAAAGAGAGAGCAAAAGAGATGAGGGGGGAGAAAGAGAGAGCAAAAGAGATGAGGGGGGAGAAAGAGAGAGCAAAAGAGAGGGGGGAGAGAGAGCAAAAGAGAGGGGGGAGAAAGAGAGAGCAAAAGAGAGGGGGGAGAAAGAGAGAGCAAAAGAGAGGGGGGAGAAAGAGAGAGCAAAAGAGAGGGGGGAGAAAGACAACAAAAGAGGGAGGAGAAAGACAACAAAAGAGGGAGAGAGAGAGCAAAAGAGAGGGGGGAGAGAGAGCAAAAGAGAGGGGGGAGAGAGAGCAAAAGAGAGGGGGGAGAGAGCAAGAGAGGGGGGGAGAGAGCAAAAGAGGGGGGGGGAGAGAGAGAGCAAAATAGGGAGAGAGACAGCAAAAGAGAGGAGGGGAGAGAGAGAGCAAAAGAAGGAGAGACAGCAAAATAGGGAGAAAGACAACAAAAGAGGGAGAGAGACAGCAAAAGAGAGGGGGAGAGAGAGAGCAAAAGAGGGAGAGAGAGAGGGAGAGAGAGAGCAAAAGAGGGAGAGAGACAACAAAAGAGGGAGAGAGACAGCAAAAGAGAGGAGGGGGGAGAGAGAGAGCAAAAGAGAGGGGAGAGAGAGCAAAAGAGAGGGGAGAGAGAGCAAAAGAGAGCGGGGAGAGACACAACAAAAGAGGGAGAGAGACAGCAAAAGAGAGGGGGGGGGCCGCCAAGTTTCTTTACATCGACCCCCAGGACTTCCTTCTGCTATCAGGAAAGAGGGGACATTGACTGAAAGAAGCATTATTTTGAAACACTTTCTATTGGGAATCCCTGCAATAGATAGTGTCTCCTTCTCTTTTGCTAGCAAGTGACTGATTACATTTACCATTTGGTTATTATTATTGCTAGCGTTGCTCTTTTATTACTACAATAAGCAACTTCAAGTTCACCCCAGTGACGTCAGGAGAATCACGTGAGATTTTATAAATAACCGCGTCCAGGTCACGGTCAGTAACGCCAAAGTGGACACAAGCCGTAAGATTGGCCCCCATAGGTAACAAATTTCCTCCTTATACAGGGTTTCATTGGAATCCACTACAGACGTCTTAAGGTACCTTAACTTGACTTTCACAGCCATAGGCCTTGGCTTGATTGCTTTTAAATAGCTTTTGTCATTTTATGCTGCGTGTACGCTATTTTACGCCCTAGGGAGCTGATTTTTGCACTAAGGGAGATGTCCCTCGCCTGTTTCATGATTTTATGCTGTTATATGCTGTTTTAATAAATTGTACTCCATCTCCTTTCCACACCTGTTAGTTGTCCTTTGCATAGGTAATTGTTTACATTGGTTATTTATAATCTTTTCCATATGTCCCACACATTCACATATTTATAATATTATTACTATCACTTTTTTCATATAGTCATAATAGTACTATTATTTTTCACATATTTTGATCTGTGCTCCCAGCGCTAACTTTTTTTCACACTGTACTAGTGACATATGGGATATACAATCCTACCAGTAAGGGCAAAGTTACCCAAACCTCAAAATGACTATAAATACACCCCTCGCCACACCCACAATTCAGTTTAACGAATAGCCAAGTAGTGGGGTGATAGAAAAAAGGAGTAAAAAGCATCAAATAAAGGAATTGGAAATATAATTGTGCTTTATACAAAAAAATATAACCACCATAAAAAGGGTGGGTCTCATGGACTCTTGCCAATATGAAAGAAATGAATTTATCAGGTAAATTCTTACATAAATTATGTTTTCTTTCATGTAATTGGCAAGAGTCCATGAGCTAGTGACATATGGGATGGTAATACCCAAGATGTGGAACTCCACCGAAGAGTCACTAGAGAGGGAGGGATAAAATAAAAACAGCCATTTTCTGCTGAAAAATTAAATCCACAACCAAAAGAATAAGTTTTTCTTATAATTGAAAAGAAAAACACTTAAAACATAAGCAGAGGAAGCAAACAAACCGCTGCCTGAAGAACTTTTCTACCAAAAACTGCTTCCGAAGAGGCAAATACACCAAAACGGTAGAATTTAGTAAATGTATGCAAAGAAGACCAAGTCGCTGCTTTGCAAATCTGATCAACTGAAGCTTCATTCTTAAAAGCCCACAAAGTGGAGACTGATCTAGTAGAATGAGCTGCGATTCTCTGAGGCGGGGCCTGACCCGACTCCAAATAAGCCTTATGAATCAAAAGCTTTAACCAAGATGCCAAGAAAATGGCAGAAGCTTTCTGACCTTTCCTAGAACCAGAAAAGACAACAAATAGACTAGAAATCTTCCTGAAATCTTTAGTAGCTTCAACATAATATTTCAAAGCTCTTACCACATCCAGAGAATGTAAGGATCTCTCCAATAAATTCTTAGGATTAGGACACAAAGAGGGGACAACAATTTCCCTATTAATGTTGTTAGAATCCACAACTTTAGGTAAAAATTTAAATGAAGTCCGCAAAACTGCCTTATCTTGATGAAAAATCAGAAAAGGTGACTCACAAGAGCGAGCAGATGATTCAGAAACTCTTCTAGCAGAAGAGATAGCCAAAGGAACAACACTTTCCAAGAAAGTAGTTTAATATCCAAAGAATGCATAGGCTCTCAAGACCAAATTAAGACTCCAAGGAGGAGAGATTGATTTAATAAAAGGCTTGATACGGACCAAAGCCTGAACAAAAAAGTGAATATCTGCGAAATAAAACAGAAAGAGCAGAGATGTGTCCCTTCAAGGAAATTGCAGAAAAACCTTTATCCAAACCATCCTGAAGAAAACTGTAAAATTCTAAAAGAATGCCAGAAGAATTTATGAAAAGAACACCATGAAATATAAGTCTTCTAAACTCAATAATAAAGCTTCCTAGAAAACATAATTTATGTAAGAACTTACCTGATAAATTCATTTCTTTCATATTAGCAAGAGTCCATGAGCTAGTGAAGTATGGGATATACATTCCTACCAGGAGGGGCAAAGTTTCCCAAACCTCAAAATGCCTATAAATACACCCCTCACCACACCCACATATCAGTTTAACGCATAGCCAAGAAGTGGGGTGATAAGAAAAAAGTGCGAAAGCATAAAAAATAAGGAATTGGAATAATTGTGCTTTATACAAAAAAATCATAACCACCACAAAAAGGGTGGGCCTCATGGACTCTTGCTAATATGAAAGAAATGAATTTATCAGGTAAGTTCTTACATAAATTATGTTTTCTTTCATGTAATTAGCAAGAGTCCATGAGCTAGTGACGTATGGGATAATGACTACCCAAGATGTGGATCTTCCACGCAAGAGTCACTAGAGAGGGAGGGATAAAATAAAGACAGCCAATTCCGCTGAAAATAATCCACACCCAAAATAAAGTTTAAATCTTATAATGAAAAAAACTGAAATTATAAGCAGAAGAAAAAAACTGAAACAGCTGCCTGAAGTACTTTTCTACCAAAGACTGCTTCAGAAGAAGAAAACACATCAAAATGGTAGAATTTAGTAAAAGTATGCAAAGAAGACCAAGTTGCTGCTTTGCAAATCTGATCAACCGAAGCTTCATTCCTAAACGCCCAGGAAGTAGAAACTGACCTAGTAGAATGAGCTGTAATCCTTTGAGGCGGAGTTCTACCCGACTCGACATAAGCATGATGAATTAAAGATTTCAACCAAGATGCCAAAAAAATGGCAGAGGCCTTCTGACCTTTCCTAGAACCGGTAAAGATAACAAATAGACTAGAAGTCTTTCGGAAATTCTTAGTAGCTTCAACATAATATTTCAAAGCTCTAACTACATCCAAAGAATGCAATTATCTCTCCTTAGAATTCTTAGGATTAGGACATAATGAAGGAACCACAATTTCTCTACTAATGTTAGAATTCACAACCTTAGGTAAAAATTTAAAAGAAGTTCGCAATACCGCCTGATGAAAAATCAGAAAAAGAGACTCACAAGAAAGAGCAGATAATTCAGAAACTCTTCTAGCAGAAGAGATGGCCAAAAGAAACAAAACTTTCCAAGAAAGTAATTTAATGTCCAATGAATGCATAGGTTCAAACGGAGGAGCTTGAAGAGCCCCCAGAACCAAATTCAAACTCCAAGGAGGAGAAATTGACTTAATGACAGGTTTTATATGAACCAAAGCTTGTATAAAACAATGAATATCAGGAAGATTAGCAATCTTTCTGTGAAAAAGAACAGAAAGAGCAGAGATTTGTCCTTTCAAGGAACTTGCAGACAAACCTTTATCCAAACCATCCTGAAGAAACTGTAAAATTCTCGGAATTCTAAAAGAATGCCAAGAAAAATGATGAGAAAGACACCAAGAAATGTAAGTCTTCCAGACTCTATAATATATCTTCCTAGATACAGATTTACGAGCCTGTAACATAGTATTAATCACAGAGTCAGAGAAACCTCTTTGACTAAGAATCAAGCGTTCAATCTCCATACCTTTAAATTTAAGGATTTGAGATCCTGATGGAAAAAAGGACCTTGCGACAGAAGGTCTGGTCTTAACGGAAGAGTCCACGGTTGGCAAGAAGCCATCCGGACAAGATCCGCATACCAAAACCTGTGAGGCCATGCTGGAGCCACCAGCAGAACAAACGAGCATTCCTTCAGAATCTTGGAGATTACTCTTGGAAGAAGAACTAGAGGCGGAAAGATATAGGCAGGATGATACTTCCAAGGAAGTGACAATGCATCCACTGCTTCCGCTTGAGGATCCCTGGATCTGGACAGATACCTGGGAAGTTTCTTGTTTAGATGAGAAGCCATCAGATCTATTTCTGGCAGTCCCCACATTTGAACAATCTGAAGAAATACCTCTGGGTGAAGAGACCATTCGCCCGGATGTAACGTTTGGCGACTGAGATAATCCGCTTCCCAATTGTCTATACCTGGGATATGAACCGCAGAAACTAGACAGGAGCTGGATTCTGCCCATACCAGTATTCGAGATACTTCTTTCATAGCCAGAGGACTGCGAGTCCCTCCTTGATGATTGATGTATGCCACAGTTGTGACATTGTCTGTCTGAAAACAAATGAACAATTCTCTCTTTAGAAGAGGCCATGACTGAAGAGCTCTGAAAATTGCACGGAGTTCCAAAATATTGATTGGTAATCTCACCTCCTGAGATTCCCAAACCCCTTGTGCTGTCAGAGACCCCCAAACAGCTCCCCAACCTGTCAGACTTGCATCTGTTGAAATCACAGTCCAGGTCGGAAGAACAAAAGAAGCCCCCTGAACTAAACAATGGTGATCTGTCCACCACGTCAGAGAGTGTCGTACAATCGGTTTTAAAGATATTAATTGAGATATCTTTGTGTAATCCCTGCACCACTGGTTCAGCATACAGAGCTGAAGAGGTCGCATGTGAAAACGAGCAAAGGGGATCGCGTCCGATGCAGCAGTCATAAGACCTAGAATTTCCATGCATAAGGCTACCGAAGGGAATGATTGTGATTGAAGGTTTCGACAAGCTGAGATCAATTTTAGACGTCTCTTGTCTGTCAGAGACAGAGTCATGGATGCTGAATCTACCTGGAAACCTAAAAAGGTTACCCTTGTCTGAGGAATCAATGAACTTTTCGGTAAATTGATCCTCCAACCATGATCTTGAAGAAACAACACAAGTCGATTCGTATGAGATTCTGCTAAATGTAAAGACTGAGCAAGTACCAAGATATCGTCCAAATAAGGAAATACCACAATACCCTGTTCTCTGATTACAGACAGAAGGGCACCGAGAACCTTTGTAAAAATTCTTGGAGCTGTTACTAGCCCAAACGGCAGAGCCACAAACTGGTAATGCTTGTCTAGGAAAGAGAATCTCAGAAACTGATAGTGATCTGGATGAATCGGAATATGCAGATATGCATCCTGTAAATCTATTGTAGACATATAATGCCCTTGCTGAACAAAAGGCAGGATAGTCCTTATAGTTACCATTTTGAATGTTGGTATCCTTACATAACAATTCAATATTTTTAGATCCAGAACTGGTCTGAAGGAATTCTCCTTCTTTGGTACAATGAAGAGATTTGAATAAAACCCCAGCCCCTGTTCCAGAACTGGAACTAGCATAATTACTCCAGCCAACTCTAGATCTGAAACACATTTCAGAAATGCTTGAGCCTTCACTGGATTTACTGGGACACGGGAAAGAAAAAATCTCTTTGCAGGAGGCCTTATCTTGAAGCCAATTCTGTACCCTTCTGAAACAATGTTTTGAATCCAAAGATTGTGAATTGAATTGATCCAAATTTCTTTGAAAAATCGTAATCTGCCCCCTACCAGCTGGGCTGGAATGAGGGCCGCACCTTCATGTGGACTTGGGAGCTGGCTTTGGTTTTCTAAAAGGCTTGGATTTATTCCAGACTGGAGATGGTTTCCAAACTGATACCGCTCCTGTGGGTGAAGGATCAGGCTTTTGTTCCTTATTGTGACGAAAAGAACGAAAACGATTATTAGATCTAAATTTACCTTTAGATTTTTTATCCTGTGGTAAAAAAGTTCCTTTCCCTCCAGTAACAGTTGAGATAATAGAATCCAACTGAGAACCAAATAATTTATTACCCTGGAAAGAAAGGGAAAGCAAAGTTGACTTAGAAGACATATCAGCATTCCAAGTTTTAAGCCATAAAGCTCTTCTAGCTAAAATAGCTAGAGACATATACCTGACATCAACTCTAATGATATCAAAGATGGCATCACAAATAAAGTTATTAGCATGTTGAAGAAGATTAACAATGCTATGAGAATTATGATCTGTTACTTGTTGCGCTAAAGCTTCTAACCAAAAAGTTGAAGCTGCAGCAACATCCGCTAAAGATATAGCAGGTCTAAGAAGATTACCTGAACATAAGTAAGCTTTTCTTAGAAAGGATTCAATCTTCCTATCTAAAGGATCCTTAAAGGAAGTACTATCTGCCGTAGGAATAGTAGTACGTTTAGCAAGAGTAGAGACAGCCCCATCAACTTTAGGGATTTTGTCCCAAAATTCTAATCTGTCAGATGGCACAGGATATAATTGCTTAAAACGTTTAGAAGGAGTAAATGAATTACCCAAATTATTCCATTCCCTGGAGATTACTTCAGAAATAGCATCAGGGACAGGAAAAACTTCTGGAATAACTACAGGAGATTTAAAAACCTTATTTAAACGTTTAGATTTAGTATGAAGAGGACCAGAATCCTCTATTTCTAATGCAATTAAAACTTCTTTAAGTAAAGAACGAATAAATTCCATTTTGAATAAATATGAAGATTTATCAGCATCAACCTCTGAGACAGAATCCTCTGAACCAGAGGAACCATTATCAGAATCAGAATGATGATGTTCATTTAAAAATTCATCTGAAAAATGAGAGGTTTTAAAAGACCTTTTACGTTTACTAGGAGGAATAACAGACATAGCCTTCTTAATGGATTTAGAAACAAAATCTCTTATGTTAACAGGAACACTCTGAGTATTAGATGTTGACGGAACAGCAACAGGTAATGTAACATTACTAAAGGAAATATTATCTGCATTAACAAGTTTGTCATGACATTCATTACAAACAACAGCTGGAGGAACAGATACCACAAGTTTACAGCAGATACACTTAACTTTGCTAGATCCAGCGCCAGGCAGCGTTTTTCCAGAAGTATCTTCTGACTCAGTGTCAATCTGGGACATCTTGCAATATGTAATAGAAAAAACAACATATAAAGCAAAATTGATCAAATTCCTTAAATGACAGTTTCAGGAATGGGAAAAAATGCCAGTGAACAAGCTTCTAGCAACCAGAAGCAATAAATAATGAGACTTAAATAATGTGGAGACAATAGTGACGCCCATATTTTTAGCACCAAAAAAAAGACGCCCACATTATTTGGCACCTAAATGCTTTTGGCGCCAAAAATGACGCCACATCCGGAACGCCAACACTTTTGGCGCAAGAAAACGTCAAAAATGACGCAACTTCCGGCGACACGTATGACACCGGAAACTGAAAAAAAAATTTTGCGCCAAAAAAAGTCAGCGCCAAGAATGACGCAATAAAATGAAGCATTTTCAGCCCCCGCAAGCCTAATAGCCCACAGGGAAAAGAGTCAAATTTTAAGGTAAGAAAAAAAATTGATTTATTCATATGCATTATCCCAAATATGAAACTGACTGTCTGAAATAAGGAGCGTTGAACATCCTGAGTCAAGGCAAATAAATGTTTGAATACATATATTTAGAACTTTATATAAAGTGCCCAACCATAGTTTAGAGTGTCACAGAAAATAAGGCTTACTTACCCCAGGACACTCTTCTACATGTAGTAGAAAGCCAAACCAGTACTGAAACGAGAATCAGTAGAGGTAATGGTATATATAAGAGTATATTGTCGATCTGAAAAGGGAGGTAAGAGATGAATCTCTACGACCGATAACAGAGAACCTATGAAATAAACCCCGTAGAAGGAGATCATTGAATTCAAATAGGCAATACTCTCCTCACATCCCTCTGACATTCACTGCACGCTGAGAGGAAAACCGGGCTCCAACCTGCTGCAGAGCGCATATCAACGTAGAATCTAGCACAAACTTACTTGACCACCTCCATAGGAGGCAAAGTTTGTAAAACTGATTTGTGGGTGTGGTGAGGGGTGTATTTATAGGCATTTTGAGGTTTGGGAAACTTTGCCCCTCCTGGTAGGAATGTATATCCCATACGTCACTAGCTCATGGACTCTTGCTAATTACATGAAAGAAACAGGATTTACGAGCCTGTAACATAGTATCAATTACTGAGTCAGAGAAACCTCTATGACTAAGCACTAAGCGTTCAATTTCCATACCTTCAAATTTAATGATTTGAGATCCTGATGGAAAAACGATCATTGAGACAGAAGATCTGGTCTTAAAGGAAGTGGCCAAGGTTGACAACTGGACAAGATCCGCATACCAGAACCTGTGAGGCCATGCTGGTGCTACCAGAAACACAAACAAATGTTCCATGATGATCTTGGAGATCACTTTTGGAAGAAGAACTAAAGGCGGGAATATATACCAGGTTGGTAAAACCAAGGAACTGCTAAAGCATCTACCGATTCAGTCTGAGGATCCCTGGACAGGTACTTGGGAAGTTTCTTGTTCAGATGGGAAGCCATCAGATCTATTTCGGGAAGACCTCACATCTGAACAATCTGAAAAAACACATCTGGATGGAGTGACCACTCCCCGGATGTAAAGTGACTGCTGAGATAATCCACTTCCCAATTGTCTACACCTGGGATATGTACCGCAGAAATTAGACAAGATCTGGATTCCGCCCAAGTATTCAATATACTTCTTTCATAGCTAAGGAACCGAGTCTCACCCTGATGATTGACATATGCCACAGTTGTGACATTGTCTGAAAACAAATGAATGGTTCTCTCGTCAATAAAGGCCAAACCTGAAGAGCCCTGAAAATAGCTCGCCTCTTGAGATTTCCAAACCCCTTGTGCTGTCAGAGATCCCCAACCTGAAAGACTTGCATCTGTTGTGATTACAGTCCAGGTTGGACTAACAAAGGAGGCCCCTTGAACTTTAGGATGGTGATCTAACCACCAAGTCAGAGAGATTTGAACATTGGGATTTAAGGATATTAATTGTGATATCTTTGTATAATCCCTACACCATTGATTCAGCATACAAAGCTGGAAAGGTCTCATATGAAAACGAGCAAAGGGGATCGCGTCTGATGCTGCAGTCATGAGACCTAGAACTTCCATGAACACAGAAGGGAATGACAGACTGAAGGTTCCGACAAGCTGCAACCAATTTTATTCGTCTCTTGTCTGTTAGAGACAGAGTCATGAACACTGAATCTATCTGGAAACCTAAAAAGGTGACCCTTGTCTGAGGAATCAAGGAACTTTTTGGTAAATTGATCCTCCAACCATGTCTTTGAAGAAACAACACTAGTTGATTTGTGTGAGATTCTGCAGAATGTAAAGACTGAGCTAGTACCAAGATATCGTCCAAATAAGGAAACAACGCAATACCCTGTTCTCTGATTACAGAGAGTAGGGCACCGAGAATCTTTAAAAAAATTCTTGGAGCTGTCGCTAAGCCAAATGAAAAAGACAAATTGGTAATGCTTGTCTAGAAAAGAGAATCTCAGAAACAGATAGTTATCTGGATGAATTGGAATGTGAAGAAATGCATCCTGTAAGTTTATAGTGGACATATAATGACCTTGCTGGCAGAATAGTCCTTATAGTCATCATTTTGAAAGTTGGCACTCAATGCTGGCCGGAATGAATTTTCTTGCTTTGGGACAATGAATAGATTTGAATCAAATCCCAGACCCTGTTCCTGAAACATAACTGGTATAAATACCCCTGAAAGCTCTAAATCTGAAACACCCTTCAGAAAAGCCTGAGCCTTCACTGGATAGCGAACAATGCTAGAAAAATCAGAATCTGTTTCCTGTTGCGCTAAGCTTTCCAACCAGAAGGTTGATGCAGTTGCAACATCAGCTATAGAAATTGCAGGCCTGAGAAAATAGCCAGAATATAAATAAGCTTTCCTTAGATTTGATTCAAGTTTCCTATCTAAAGGATACTTAAAGGAAGTACTATCTTCCATAGGGATAGTAGTACGTTTGGCAAGAGTAGAAATAGCCCCATCAACTTTAGGGATTTTTTCCCCAAAACTCCAATCTGGCTGCTGGCAAAGGATACAACTTTTTAAACATAGAAGGAGGAATAAAAGTAGTACCAGGCCTATTCCATTCCTTTGAAATCATATCAGAAATAGCATCAGGAACTGGAAAAACCTCTGGAGTAACCACAGGAGGTTTATAAACAGAATTTAAACGTTTACTAGTTTTAATATCAAGAGAACTAGTTTCCTCAATAGCCAAAGAAATTAACACTTCTTTCAACAAGGAACGAATATACTCCATCTTAAAGAGATAAGTAGATTTGTCAGTGTCAATACCTGAGGTAGGATCTTCTAAATCAGATAGATCCTCATCAGAGGAGGATAATTCAGTATGTTTTCAGTTATTTGAAAATTCATCATCTTTATGAGAAGTTTTAAAAGACCTTTAACGTTTATTAGAAGGCAGACAAAGCCTTCTGAATCGCATCAGCAATAAAATCTTTTATATTCACAGGGATATCATGTACATTAGATGTTGAAGGAACAACAGGCATTGTTCTAGTACTGTTGGATACATTCTCTGCATGTAAAAGCTTATCATGACAACTATTACATACTACAGCTGGAGATATAATCTCCGCTAACTTACAACAGATACACTTATCTTTGGTAGAACTGTTATCAGGCAGCAGGAATCCAACAGTGGTTTCTGAGACAGGATCAGATGGAGACATCTTGCAAATGATAGAGAAAAAAACATATAAAGCAAAATTATCAATTTCCTTATATGGCAGTTTCAGGAATGGGAAAAAAATGCAAACAGCATAGCCCTCTGAGCATAAAAAAAGGCAAGAGGCATATAGGAAGTGGGGTTTAAATAATAAAGGCCTAGATTAGTGCGTTAGCCTTAAAAAGCAGCGTTAAGAGGTCCTAACGCTGCTTTTTAACACCCGCTGGTATTACGAGTCTTGAAGGTACAGGTGTACCGCTCACTTTTTTGGCCAGACTCGGAAATACCGCAAATCCACTTACGTCAATTGTGTATCCTATATTTTCAATGGGACTTGCATAGCGCCAGTATTACGAGTCTGACCAAAAGTGAGCGGTAGACCCTTTCCTCTCAAGCCTAGTCCCGCATTTTAAAGTCAGTAGTTAAGAGTTTTACACTACAACGCCGTAGCATAAAACTCTTAACTAAAGTGCTAAAAAGTACACGAACACCCATAAACTATTAACCCCAAAACCGAGGCCCCCCCACATCGCAAACACTAAAATACATTTTTTAACCCCTAATCTGCCGAACCTGACATCGCCGCCACTATAATAAACATTAACCCCTAAACCGCCACACTACCGCATCGCAAACACTAGTATATTATTAACCCCTAATCTGCCGTCCCTAACATTGCCGCAACCTACCTATATTTATTAACCCCTAATCTGCCGCACCAACGTTGCTGCCACTATAATAAAGTTATTAACCCCTAAACCTAAGTCTAACCCTAACTTAAATATAATTTAAATAAATCTAAATAAAATTAACTAAATTATTCCTATTTAAAACTAAATACTTACCTATAAAATAAACCCTAAGCTAGCTACAATATAACTAATAGTTACATTGTAGCTAGCTTAGGGTTTATTTTAATTTTACAGGCAACTTTGTATTTATTTTAACTAGGTACAATAGTTATTAAATAATTATTAACTATTTAATAACTACCTAGTTAAAATAGACAAATTTACCTGTAAAATAAAACCTAACCTAAGTTACAATTACACCTAACACTACACTATAATTAAATTAATTACGTAAATTAAATACAATAAAATTATCTAAAGTACGAAACCCCCCCCACTAAATTACAGAAAATAAAATTACAAGAATTTTAAACTAATTACACCTACTCTAATCC
This sequence comes from Bombina bombina, assembly GCF_027579735.1. NCBI lineage: Eukaryota > Metazoa > Chordata > Amphibia > Anura > Bombinatoridae > Bombina > Bombina bombina. The sequence goes on along the minus strand of NC_069502.1, from coordinate 392,887,257 downwards.
CCCTAACAAAATAAAAAAGCCCCCCCAAAATAAAAAAAAACCCTACCCTACACTAAATTACAAATAGCCCTTAAAAGGGCCTTTTGCGGGGCATTGCCCCAAAGTAATCTGTTCTTTTACCTGAAAAAAAGTACAAATCCCCCCCCACATTAAAACCCACCACCCACACAACCAACCCTACTCTAAAACCCACCCAATCCCCCCTTAAAAAAACCTAACACTAACCCCTTGAAGATCACCCTACCGTGAGGTGTCATCACCCAACCGGGCAGAAGTGGTCCTCCAGACAGCCAGAAGTCTTCATCCAACCAGGGAGAAGTGGTCCTCCAGATGGTTAATAAGTGCAGGTAGGTTACAGCGACATAGGGGGCTGTAGATTAGGGGTTAATAAATAAAATGTAGGTGTCAGCGATGTTGGGGGCGGCAGATTAGGGGTTCATAAGTATAATGTAGGTGGCGGTGGTGTCCGGAGCGGCAGATTAGGGGTTAATAATATAATGCAGGTGTCGGCAATGTCGGGGGTGGCAGATTAGGGGTTAAAAAGTGTAAGATTAGGGGTGTTTAGACTCGGGGTTCATGTTAGGGTGTTAGGTGTAGACATAAAATGTGTTTCCCCATAGGAATCAATGGGGCTGCGTTAGAAGCTTTACGCTGCTTTTTTGCAGGCGTTATGTTTTTTTTCAGCCAGCTCTCCCCCATTGATTACTATGGGGAAATCCTCCAATAGCACGTTTTAGCAGCTCACT